>NW_022111379.1:17880899-17883125 GCF_000313985.2 Echinops telfairi
ACACACACACACACACACAGCTTCAGGAATCCTCTGGGAACAGGTCTGCTCTGTCCTACAGGTCAACTGGATGGCAGTGAGTTGAGCCATCCATTAACTAGGAGTTTACCATAAGGAGAAAACTAGACAAATATGTAAAGGTATTATGTTTAAGAATGATAATCACCCTGATGTTTTTGTGTATACTACTGAAAATCAGAAACATTCTATATGTCCATTCATTAAGTGGGTTCAATATATGATTTTACCCACATATTGGACTATGGCAAAGGTGACCAGATTTTAACATTGGTAAAGCGGGACAACATTGATAAAACTCATATCCTGGCGAAATAGCTACATGGCAGCCGAAAACCATATACCCTAACTTGTGCATTCTTTCCAAAAATCGGAACTTTTTTAAAGCGCCATGGGAGTAGGAAAAATTGTTAAAAATCTGGTCACCTTAACTATGATGTATGTGTACCTTTTCATCAACGTGAAATGACCTCCGTATTACACTGCTCTCTGTGTGGGCACTAGTTTGCTTCACTGGTTTTACTATCAATGTACATTTAATTTGTTGCTACAAGTGCTTGAAACCAACCTGCCACGGTCTTTCCCAATCCAGTGGGATAGGAAACGCTCCGAGCCAGGCCCCGACGATGCTCGATATTGTAGTGATCTGGAGACTATTCTCCCAAATGGACGTCACTCTGTAAAGCACAACACACCAGTCACTGGTGGTACACGGCGAGAATCAAACCAGCAGCTACACAGACAAACATTCCATAGGTACGTATTTCTGTGTATTTAATTGATTAAATAACATCAGCTATTATTAACTGACTAGGAAGAATATGTAACTATGCTTTTCAAACACTAAAAAAAAAAAACATACAAGAGAGTTTCCTAAAGTTTATGGGAAAATTCCATTATCTTTTGATTCCATTTTCCCATGAACTTTCTTAAGTATCTCTGTAACCAGTAAAACAGTCAAACAATACTAAAGAATATTTGCACGGAAAATCATCCTCCCATTCACATCATCACCTCCTGTCTCTTCCTCCCAGAGGTACGCACTGTTACCAATAGAAAGTGTCTCCTTCCAGGGAGCAGCCACTTGTAACCTACTGTCACCAGAGCGCCTCACAATACAAATAGTCAACTGCTGTAACCTGTGCTACTGTGAGGTGAATGTTGAGTAGCATGGTCCAGAGTGATGGGGAAGGAACAGGGACAATATTTTATTGGATGGATCTTTCCTTAGAGAGAGGCCAACTGTTGTACACAGAAAGGGAATGAATTAAAGAAGTCCCAAATGGTCACCAGGAAGCTTATAAAGCAGCCCCCGGTATCACCTGTCTATCTCACATCGTCCACCTACACAAGACGAAAGCCTTTGCTTGTTTCCATTATCAAGTTGAAAGCCAAGAATCACCTATCCAAATCTGGTCATCTGTTGGGCTTTATCTACTTGCTTTTATATATATATAACACATACACAAACATTTCTTCAGCTCACATTCAAAAACCGAGAGATCTGTTACACTCTTGGAAGGAAAAACCGAGTCGAACCCAAGAGAACATACTACACTGCTCAGGCAATGAAGGGTAATTTCTGACTACAGGCTGGCAGATGCTCACTAACATCCCTTCACTTAAAACTTCTCTGTGCTGCAGGACACAAAGAACGTGCAGTAAAGGTTGAGAGCAGAGTTTACTTCCTGCCAGAAGAGCTTATTTTTCCTGTTTTATCCAAGGGGAGGAAGTTGGCTGGATTAGAAGAGCGGCTAGTGCTGGATCTGGAGGAACTTGAGAAAGCACGACAGACAAATCAATGGGAAGTAATACTGAATCTGTTGAAGCTAATTGGAGGAATGGGATAGGAGGCTGGAAAAGCAGGATCCTGTCAAGCTATTTTTAAATGACTGTTGGAGTCTCATTTACATGTTATTCATTCATTTTAAATACACACACACGTGTTGGTTTTTTAAAGGTGGGGCTCTATCTAGGGTTGTGCAGCCATCCCCACAGCATTGTGTAAGCACTGTCATTTCCATCGCATCATCAGCAGCCACTCTCCATTCCAATCCCTACGGCCCCAGCCCACTGCACGGCCACCACATGGCGGCCCTTTGCAGACAGTGTCTTGTATACAGGGGACAAAGCTAACATGCCACAATAATCCAGTGTTGCAGCCTCAACAACAACAACAAAAATCACAAACAGAAAGGAAAAAAAAAG
>NW_022111379.1:17883642-17883942 GCF_000313985.2 Echinops telfairi
GCCTGACACTAACAAAGTAAGAGGACTTGACTTTTTTAAGATTTCAAAGCACACTATACAGCTAACATAATCAAATCAGTGTGGTAATGATACAATGATAGATAGTGTTAGAGAACTAAGCATACAGAAAGGAACCCAAACAACTATGGCAAATTAATTTTTTTATAGAGTGTATCATTCATTTAATGGGGGAAAGAATAGTCTTGTCCATAAATAGTGCTGGAAAAAACAGATTTCTACACACAGAAGAATCAAGTCTACCTTATATAATACATTAAAAATTAACTCAAAATGGATCAA
>NW_022111379.1:17884514-17906855 GCF_000313985.2 Echinops telfairi
AGGACCCACTAATTTACCAAGCCTGATGTCCTTCTCCAGGAACCGGTGCTCCCTGATAACATTCCCAAAGGACGGGAGACGAGATCTGGCCTTCCCCACATCCAAGGCGCATTCTGGGAGAAATTTCCCAGAGCAGATGCATTCCTTCCCCTGGCAGTCCATTTGAAAGTCGGTATTTTTTGTCAACCCCAGATATCAAATGCACCCATTCTTCTCCTGGCCTTCCTTATTCATTCGTTTTCACATGCAGGAAGAGGCAACCAAAAGTCCGATGGCTTCGGGCCGTGCCACTTAGCCTTGAGTGACAGCGATGCTGACACTTGAAAGAGGTCTTTTGTAGCAGATCTGTCCAATGCAATCAGCTGTCTGGTTCCCTGACTGCTACTTCCACGGACACTGATTGTCGGCCAAGTAACGTGACTGCTGGTCATCAAGCCATTGCGTTATCGGTCCAGTTGTGCAGACTCCGGGTCTCTCTGAGGTGGAACCCACATCGGAGACTGCCGTCTTTGCTCGTTATCAGGAAGTGTGAGAAATCCAGAAAAACACCAAACCCACGGACCTAGTGGTAGAACTCTTCCTTTGGGTTTCCAAGACTGCAAAGGTTATGGGAGCAGCCAGGCTCAGCTTGTGGGTATGACCTACTGCCCCTTAAGTTAGCAGCCCAACATGTAGCTTGCCAAGCCACCCAGGCTCCTTAAAAGAGGATAAGAAATGAAAAAACAAAAATCACTGCCCACTCTAAGTGACACTACAGGACAGGGTAGAACTGTCCAAGTCACTCTTTTCAGGAGCACAAAGCCACACCTCTCTCCATCGGAGCAGCTGGTGGTTTCAAAACAAACCTTACATGACCTTACAGTTGACAGCCCAATGGATACCCACTACGCCACTAGAACTCCTTAAAAAAAAAATTCACTTCCATCAAGTCAAAGTTGACTCCTCATGAGGGTGCGGGCAGGGTGGGACTGTCCAAGTGACTCTTGCTGAGTGTGGAAAGCCTGTCTTTCTCTTACAGAGCGGCTGGGGGTCTCGAACTGCTGACCTCATGTGTAACCACGATGCCACCAGGCCTCCTAAAAGAAGGTAGCACGGGGTTTACACGAAATGGCTGAAAATCAGCAACGATGCAGATTCAGGTTGTGTGCCTTCCCCAGACCAATGCAGTATGTAAGCTGAGCAAATAACCCAAGAGATGAACTGAATGAAGAAGAATGTAGCATCAGGATTGGAGGGAGGCTTAGTAACAACTTGCAAAATGCAATATTATACTTTGATTGCTGATAGCCCTTACTTTACTGATGGAATTTCTGTTCAAGATGATATGTAGAAATGGAAAGTAGTGGTTTCAAATAGTAATGAATGCAACTAATATCGATGAATCACACACGTCAAAATGGTTGAAATGGCAATTTAAAAAAATCAGAGAGTGGAATTAGAATAAATAAAATTAATCTCCATCCTTCCCCACTCCTGCTGTCTGCTACCAAGGCCTACTGCTATCTAGTCAATTCCAGCTCACAGTGGAATATCTAGAGCTTCCTCCCACGGCTCATTTTTCTTCCAAGGAGACGTCTTGTGGCTAGCAAGCCAATGCTTACCTAATAGTATCACCAGGGACCCTGGGCAGACATTACTTTCAACTCTGCACTGTTTAAAGGAGTCTTGTGGTATCATGGGTTGCGGGTTGCTAACCACAAGCTTAGCAGTTGCAATCCACCAGCCTCTCCTCTGGAGACAGACACTGCAGCTTTCTGGTCCTGGAAACCTTTACCAACGTGAAACCCAAAGGTGTAGCTCTTCTCTCTTCCTACAGGGCTGCACTCAGTTGGAATCAATTCAACGGCAGTAGATGGTCTTGATCTATTCACCTCAAGCTTTAAAACACAAAAAAAGTTGGCATCAATCCCAAATCATGGTGACCCCTTAGATGCAAAATAGAGTGAAATCCACAGGGTTTTCAAGGCTGTGGTCTTTCTCTCAGTGTGTTCAACCATCAGCCAGGGGATTACCTCTTTCAACCTCTCTGGGACATAAATTATGTACAAAACTTGAAGATTTCATCATCGACTGTTCCACTTTTTTTTAATAGTTCCAGGTCTGTTTTTTATCTGTAGGAGTGTTTTCCAGTCGAGTCTGATAGGGTGCCACATTCTGTCCCCAAAGTCTATTTTCGGTATTCCCCATCGCTTTGCTCCCCTTGCTGCTCGGTTGCATGCCCTTAGTGTTTCTCCCAGTGTGATGGGGTCAGATCGGGCACAATTCCCGCACTGTGTGTCCAGTGTTGTCCCCTGGAGCGCCGTGGTTCAGTCAGGGACGTCGTGTCTCGTGGTGGGGCCGGCCCTATGGTCTTCTCTGTGCACTGTCTGCTCTGAGCAGGAATAACGTCCTCGGGGCTTGGTGGGCCAGGATGTGCTCCCCTCACTCTGCATCCCTCTGCTTTTCCTGTGTTCCACACTCTCTATCCATTAGCTTCCCACCTCCTACGGAGTTCCATCCCTCACGGTCTCCTCTCCGATGGTAACATCTCCATTTCTGACCACAATAACAACTCCTTTCTTGTAAGAAATCGAATTTTAAACTTTCCTGTAATAATAAGACCTACTGCTTTTATTCCCTCCATTTACTTAGATACCTGCCAGTAAATTATCCTGAAACATGCTGTGTTAGGGTTCTCTGGAGAAACAAAACCAGGACTATGATTTTAGATACATACATACAGATATAGATATATACAACACGAAGAAATAAACAGCTAATTAGTTCACAGAGCAGTACAGAGGGCTCTCGGTTTAACTCACTTCCATGCGACAGTTAATATACTGGCAGTCCTTCAACTCACGCGGGCTGCTGGGTGCAAGTCAAGAAGCAGACAGCTGAGTCTTCTGTAGCACAATACAGGCAGTCCGGCCACAGGCAGCAAACAGCAGGGCGAGATACCAAGTCATCCAGATGGCAGGGTCCGACAGTCCCCAGCTCAAGTGATGCATACACCAGAAGTGTGGCAAAGCAGGTCTCGAAGGAACCTCAAACTATAGCGACATGGTCCACGGGTTGGGTGTCCCATAGGTAGTGTAGCTCACAGGTTGAGGCAGACAACTAGCTAAGGCAGCCAGCCGCAACTGGTCCGAGCACCAGAGAGCAAGCGACAGGAAGGTGAGGCTCACTGAACCATTTATCTCTTTGCCCTTCAATTAAACTGCAACCTTATTCATCCCACATGTGTTTATTGGCCAGGTTGGCACAATAAACCTACATATCACACATGCCAAAAAAATGAAACATCACCTCTAGGATTTCTCTCCCGTCCTTCCTATTTCCCATTCGGCTCCCCTCCCCTCCCCTCCCTCCCTTTGTCTTCTTCCTCTTTCTTTGTTTGGAGACACTTTTGCTGGGACATAGTTGGAAACCATGAGAGGTACCCATTTAAAATGTCTAATAAGAGCAAAAAAAGGAAGTCCATGAAACGGATGCTCCCTAGGCGAGGAGGATTCTTCACGCGGCAGGGCCCTGTCTTTCCCTCAGAGGACACCTCCATGTGTTTGTCACTTTTTCTCCGGGGCCATTTTCCCCAGAAAGGAAAACCCAATAGCCTGCCTAAAGGGCTTAAGTCTGGCTACCAATATTCTGAACCAAACATAGTGAAAGAGCTAAGATGAGGATGGGACTCATCTTTGAAGCCTAAAGACGTTAAACCAAAGGGGCTCTTGATGGAGTTAGCTCTTGAATGTACAAATGGAATACTGCCTTCACTTGGGGAACCAGTCACATCTTTGAATTATTTCTGTTCTGTACTCTAGGAACATGCAATGAACCGTTTTAATGTTGAATCCACAAGAATATATCTATCATGTGCATAGAATATACATCGTACCTATCCTATCACCTCTGTATCTGCCTTGTTTTCTCAAATTGCTTTCTTCTCATCACTCGTTCATGTTGATCAGCACAAGCCTTTCCTCCATGACAGAACTTGATTTTCTGACTGTTCTATCTCTTGATGCTTCTGATTTATATCTAAGGGCTAGCTAAGGAGCCCTGGTGGTGGAGCTGGTAGTGTGGTCGGCAGTGACTGTCTGGGTAAAAATGAGGCTTTCTGTTCCTGTAAAGATTTACAGCTGTGGAAACCAAAGGGACAGCTGTAGCTGACCCACAGGGTGGCGATGAGTCAGAATGGGCTCGGTGGCAGTGAGGGTTGTTTTTATGGCATGCACAGCTTCTCTGACCCTCTGCACCGTCTCTTTTTTCCACCTTACTGGACTGTTTTATCATCTCCTGTCTGAGCTCTTTGGATTCGCTTCATTATTCTATGGTTTACTGCATGGAGTTTATCTGTTTCTGTTTCTTGGGTACTATTTTCTCTCTTCTTTCTTTTTACAGTGTTTTGAGGGCTGCCATGCTACTTCTATTTATCTTGTTTGCACTCCACGTTGGCAGGCCGCCCAGCTTACCTATTTCCTCACAAAAAAACGAGTGGATTATGTTTGAAGCTGCCTTTCCCATTTAACTGGCACCACTTTCCCATCTCTGAGCTGCATGAGAGAGCTGGGTAATACTTTTATCAGTTCTCCTATGGCAAGAGGCTGAGGGGTAGGACAGAGGCAGATGATGGGAATGCTATCCTGGTGCTCTAACCACTAATATCCTGAGAAAACTTAGTACATGGTGATTCCATACATTACACTTTTAAAAAAATATATGTGGCCATAACTTCTCTGCTTCCCATCTGCAGTCAGATGAGGCTACCACAGCGCAGTATGCCCCACTGCCAGGCCCCCAGTAGACTGCAGCCCAGAGAGCCTGACTACGAAGGGGAAGAGCCTGATGAGGACATAGGGAACTGGCACTTGAATCCCAGGAACACATATGGAACTCCAAGCTCACGGCCACAGTCTATTCTGACTCCTACAGTAACCTCATTGGAAAGCATAGCAAGCCTCATCTTTCTCCCCAAAGCAGCGGGTGGTTTCAAAGGGCTCACCTTTACTTAGCAGCCCAATATACGGGGGTAACCCACTACACCACCGGGGCGCTCAGGCACACATATAGACATAAACACATGCAGGGAAGTTTGACAGGGCGTATACATCTTTTATATGTGCATACTCTTTGATCTAGGAATTTCAGAGAAACTTTTGCTCAAGCTTATAAAATTATATGGTACAAAGATCTTCATAACATCATTACTTACTGTCATGACAATATTGGTAGAAACCTTTACTAGGAGATTCGTTAAGTAAATCATGGTACACAGGACCCTTCTATTGATGATTGCTTTAACACTCCTCTCATCCCTTTGGATTAGACTAATCCAATCATGGCAACCCCACAGACTTGTCTAAGGCTGAGTTTAGAAAAGCAGTTGTTGCCATCTTACCTGCCCACGGACACGATCCGAGAAAACAAGGGAGACGCAGAGCTACTGCCCTATCTGCACCTAGAACCAGCCAGCCTCTGCTGAGAGAGATGACCAGTTTATTTATGGTTCAAACCAGCAGAGGAAGCTAAAGATATCTGCAAGTTAGAAAACATTAACTGGTATACTATCATTTGGTACAATGGCCCTGCTCAGCCGTTTCAGCCACCATCTCTCTGTTCCACGCTAGAGAGATGTGGGAGTCTGTTTCCATAACGATTGCGCTCGTGCAAACACTACGGGGCAGTTCGGACAGGGTTATTATGAGTTGGAATTGACTTGATGGCCGTGAATTACTTAAAGTGGCTCTTCAAGCCAAAGTCTTTAACTCCTACCAAAAGGCATTTCCCTGCAAGGTAAAGGTCTGATAAGGAGGGGGTGGGGAGAGATATAGGATTCACCTATGAATAACTGTGAACAGGATTCCCTGGAATGGCATACTGCTTTGTATAAAATGAGCCCCCTGAGAAAAAGGAGGAGGGTCCCATTACCAGCAAGAGCCAGGAGCGGAGCATGTCCTCCTGCAGTGACCCTCCCCGTGACAGCTAGAATACCGGAGGAGCAGCAGCAGAACCAGGAGCCAGGGCATGGAACAGAGTGATGGGCTTCCCAACCCAAGGAGCGAGTTGAGTGCTTTTGTACAGGAGGCTGGCTTGCGGAGTGAGGCGTCTCTGGGCACTTAATTGGGGAAGCTGGGCTAGCTCGCCCATGGAGGTGGAACTGAGTGCCTGAGGACTAAGGCTTACTGGCATGGGGTGCCTTTGGGCACTTACTGCAGGGAGCTGAGTTTGCTGAGTCAAAGAACTTGAGCGGAATGCCTTCAGGTTGAGGCTTCCAGTGGCATGCCCTTTGGGCATCCTTAGCAGACCTGAAAGAACCCTAAAAAATGTGCTGATAAACAACTCAACCCTGAGCATTTCTCACTGCATTACAACTTGTTAACTTTCTTAATAAAGCCTTTGATCATGAATTTTCTGAGTCCCGTGTAGCCATTGCAATAGTATTAGCACCTAGAGAAGTAAAATAAAGAATACGAATTAAGTCCACCCAGGTCTGGTGTTTTGATATTTTATACATAAATACACACACAAACACGAGGGAGTTTCACAAAGTTCGTGGAAACATGGAATGAAAAGACCATGGGATTTTCACACTGCGCTAAATGAGCAAGATAAGAAAGAAATCAAACAGGTATATTCCTTTCTATGAATTACTTTTTAACAGCACCAACATTGACTTCTTATTTCAAAACGAAAACCAGAATCACTGCCACCGAGTCGATGCCACAGGGACCCTATAGGACAGAGTAGCGCTGCCCCTGTGACTTTCTGACGCTCTGTTTCCGCAAGTAGAAAGCCCCATCTTTCTCCCTTGAAGCAGCTGGTTGGTTTCATACTGCTGACCGTGCAGTTCGCAGCCCAACTCGTATGGAAGGTTTCCCATAATAAAGTCATTTTCATTAATGGTGACTGGCTACTTTTTTCGTTTAAAGAACATAAGAGTGATTAGGCTGAGAACAGAAGTACTACTAACATACCACAATATGAATGAACACATGTCACATGAAAGAAAGGCCCCACGTCGTACGATTCTATTTCTCTGAAAGGTCCAGAATAAGCAAATCAAGAGAGCTGAGGATGGTGAGAGTACATCTCACGTGACTGGGCCATGTTGTCAGGAGAGCCCAGTCCCTACAGAAGGACCTCACGCTTGGTGAAGCAGAGGGGCAGCGAAAGCGAGGGAGGCCTCTGACCGGATGGATTGGCACAGGGGCTGCCACAATGGGCTCCGACATGACAGCAGTGAGGACGGGGCAGGCCTGGGGGGTCCCTCGTTCTGTGTTGGTCGGATCCCCATGGATGGCCCCTCACCAGCATCGCCACGACACAGACGGAATGGACATCGCCTTCAGGCACACAGTGGTGGCTCAGGGCTGGAGAGGCTGGCCAAACAGGTGAGTGACAGTCTGAGGGATCAGGGCTTTTTGAGGTAACGAGAATGCTCTGAAATTGGCAGTGGTGAAGGTTGCACACATCTGTAAACAAGCTACAAAAATCACTGCATCCTACACTTGAAATGGGATGTACTTAAAATATATCTCAATGAAGCGGATTTTTAATAAAAGAAATCTACCAACTGCCACTTTATAGTGTTCTGAGTGAGCGCCGCTGCCCAGGCTCCCCTGGGGCTCCCCTCCATCAGTTCTCAGGCCGCCCTCCTCTGTCACGTCACCCTCGTTCACAGCAGCACCAGCAACCTCACCACAACCACTGCCAGAGGCAAACTGTGCGTCTCACATTTATTTCTTCGTCGTTCAGCAGGTATGGAACTGCTGGATCATCTTTTAGTAAATTCCTGGCCTTCCTCTCTTCATGCACCACTGACAGGCTTTGCATGTTAATGTTGTCACCCTGCCTCAGCGTTCCCATACGCCCTGTGGTTTTCATTGCCCGATTGTGCACAGTGTGATGATTTTTAGGAGTGTACTTGTCATGTTACAGCAGAGCTGAACGGAAAATCACAGATGACGATGTCTTCCCACATAAATTCTTCATGCCACTACCAGGTAGAGGACTCAAGGCTAGAGGGCCACCCCTCCATACCAATACGGGATTTCACATGGTCTTATGTTTCCTGGGTGGTGCAAGCAGCTGAAACACACGGCTGATTAACCAAAAGGTGGGAAGTTCAAGTTCACCCAGAGGTCCCTCAGGCGAGAAGCACAAGGATCTACTTCTGAACACCAACCACTGAAAACTCCACAGAGCGCAATTCTTCTAAAACTGTGTGTGTGTGTGTGTGTGTGTGTGTGTGTGTGTGCGCGCACACGTGTGTGCGGGGGTCACTGAGTTCAAGCAGGCTCCACAGGTCACTGGTTTCAACAGATTTCCACTGTGAACACATTTCAAACTAAAATGATGAGGAGAGCACTTTCATTTGGGATGTCATGGGTAGCAATTGTTCCTTTTGTTTGCCAGCGTCTTCATGAAAGGGGAGTAAATCACTCAATACCACATGGCCGCTTTCTGTGTTTTCTTTCCTCCGTGCCGCTGCCTGAGCCGAGGGCGTCTCCTTGCCTCGTCTCGGCTACCCCCACACTTAGGAGCCCAAGGCCTTCCCGGTCAATGCCCCCTCAGCTCCGTTCTTCAGGGGTCTCCTACTGCTGTCTCTGGCTGACACAATTCTAGTCCTGCATCGCTTGCTCGTTTCAATCGTGCCCCTTGACCTTGCAAACTCTGCAGGGAACGCATTACAGCAAGCACTGCCAACGGATGCCACAAAGGGCTCAGCACAACAGGAGACCCAGAGCAAGTGCCTAGCAGTCCTCATCACTTGCTACACTGAACGAAAATCCTTGATAAATGACACAGAACTGCAGGCTGCAGATTACCTTTTGAGTTACAGACACAACCATTTTTGATACACATCATCTGAATGCCTTTTAAGAAGCAAAAAGTTTCATGTAGCGATGCTGAACATACGTATGGCTACGCAAGAAATACAATTCGCTAAGCTTTGGGCCCTGGTTGCCTTACCACGAAAGAGGCTAAACAGGAAATTACAGCTGTTACACAAAACATTTTTAGATTGGGGACCCCACTTCAACATCATAAGATGCAGAAGCAGAAATTATAGCAATTGGAACATGGTGCAAAATTATACCAGAACAGTGGTTTCAAAACTATCTTTTGGTAGCAAAAACCGTTTTTCACATATTTCTGCCTTCCCACATAAGACAGACAAAAGCGGGGCTGACCAAGCTGGAGTGGAGGGCTCAGCATCTCCTGATGCCTACTTGACCCCCTCTCAGATGCCTACCCTGGCCTCCCTACCCACAGGGCCAATTGAGGTGGCCTCTGATGTCTGAGACCCCAACAGGGCCGAGAAACACTCAAGGAACAATAGCAAGAGGCTGTGAATAGAAAAAGACCTCATGCGGTTTCCCCCCCCAAAATGTATTTCAAATACCACTAAAAACAGAATTGAAACTTACCCATTCCTACTGAAAACTCTCAGCCAAGCTCTGATGTTTGGTCCTAACAGACATAAACAGGGCACAGTAGTAAAAGTAGACAAAATAACTGCAAATAAAAATGTTTCCAACACCAATCTAGGAAAGGAAAAAAGAACAACTATTAATCTTTTTTACAATGTCAAATGTGCAAACGCGTTTTTCTTGCAAAAAGAAACAATATGAAAGTATGTTGACACTCCACTGCGCATAGTGATAGCAAACCCACTGCTGACTTGTAACACAACCCCATGACGAGCTTCTGAGACTGTAACTGTTTACGAGAGTAGAACGCCCAGTCTTTCTCCCGAGGAGCTGCTGGTGGTTTTGAACTGCCGACCATGCAGATCACAGCCCGATGCCTAATTGCTACACCACCGGAGCACGTACCCAAATTGTTACTACTCACATGGAAGCTAGGAAAAACCGCCTAGCGCAGAGCTGGTTTGAATGGCAGATTTTAGAAGGGTTAAATACCAGGGTCCTTGCTAAGATTATCTGTGGGATTATAAAGAGACTTTTCCCCAGCTGGTTTGAATGGCAGATTTTAGAAGGGTTAAATACCAGGGTCCTTGCTAAGATTATCTGTGGGATTATAAAGAGACTTTTCCCCAGCTTAGACTCCCCCAAAGATATGCCAAACATTAGAGGCTATTTGCCAGCACATGGTAGGAGGTCAGATACATTCAGCTTTCAGACTGTCTGGTCCCACCACAAGTAGGGCCCACTCCCAGCTGTTAAGGACAATGGACTTGTGGCCATCAGTCTGGTCCCTGTAGGTGGGGCTCACACCCTACTGATAATGGTTTCCATGGAGAGCCAGAGAACAGGTCAGACCTGCTCAGTGACATCCAAAGTTAGGCTGCCATCCTGAATCTAGGACCCGCCCATCTTGTCACATGTGTGCCCCCAATCCCTCCCCTTCCTATTGCGTGTACACCCCTAGATCTTCCCCCTCTCATTACTGTATCACCTATAGCACACCCCTTCTGTGACCTATGTCTTTACCTATAATTAGGGGGCTTGCAGGCCCCCAAAGATATATAAGCCTGGGTTAGCAATAAAGAGCCTCTCCCTGGCCTCCCTCTCTCCCTGGCTCACTCCCCCTTCCTCTCCCTGTCCTGTCCTGCTCCCCTGTTCCCTTGTCCTTCTTCCCCTCCCCCTCTCTCTTGCCCTCCATCTTTCTCTCCATGTGGCCCACCAAGTGGGGCTGAGATGAGCATGCTACCATGAATGTGTCTGACTCTAATATTTCCATCTCTCTTCTATCCCTCATGCTCTCTGTGACTTTATTGTAATCTATATATAGTATAACTGTACAATTGTGCCTATTGAACCCGCAATTATTTGGGGGGGGGGGCTGGCCTTTACTCCACAACTATCCTCTGCAAGAAACCTCATTTCGACGCAGCTGACGCTCAGTCAGTGGCACTTACTTTATGAGCGATGATTCAGTATAAACTTCTATCAGAAATACCTGCGGAGCGGATCAACTAAAGATTGGGGGCCCGACTGTTAGTTTTTGAGGCCAAAGACTTTGTGTTTCTGAAAAATGCTGATTCTGCTGCTTCAAGTGCTAGAATTTTAAAAACATGCACTAGAGCAGGGGTCCTCAAACTCTTTAAACAGGGGGACATATCAATGTCCCTCAGACCCATTGGAAGGCCGGACTATAGTTAAAAAAACAAAACAAAAAACTATGAACAAATCCGTATGCACGTTGCACATATCTTATTTTGAAGTAAAAAAACAAAAACGGGGCAAAAACACCCGGCGGGCCGGATAAATGTCCTCGGTGGGCCGCATGTGGCCCGGGGGGCCGTAGTTTGAGGATGCCTGCTCTAGAGCATATGTTCTAAAACGTTTTTTGGCTTACCTCTCCCTTCTCAGGGAAAAAAAAATTGCTCAGCAACCCCTTGGCAATGAACCATTTTGTACTACAACCCATGGTCCAGCATAAAGGGTAAGTACGGTATATACTCGTGTATAAGCCGAGTTTTCCAGCACATTTTTTTTAAAAAAGCATTTTATTGGGTGCTCGTACAACTCATCACAATCCATACATACATCCACTGTGTCAAGCACATTTGTTGCCATCGTTCTCAAAACATTTGCTTTCTACATTTCAGCACATTTTTAATGCAGTTTTTGTGGCAAAATTAGGTGCCTCGGCTGATATTCGGGTTGATTTATACGGTATTTGCTTTTGCAGCTCTGGTGCATTCTTTCCACACCCGCCAGGGGGCAGTATTGCCCACTTGGGGAAACACTGCTAGACAGTCATTGGACTCGATAGAAATTTTATTTCCCATTACAAAAGCCTGGTCCTCCCATCTAGAAAACAGTGACCTGCTACTTGGCCAGCTGACTTCCCTATGGACCCGACCTGTGGGTGCAAGTATCTCCTACTTGTTCCATGACAGAAAGTTCTCCCCTGGCTTTTTGAATGTTGACGGTGCTCAGTTCTTTCTTACTCATTTGTATTTTTGTCATTATATTATTATTTTATCCATACCACCTTATTTCGATCTTGTGTTTTATTGTTCCTGTTGGGTGTTAATGTTGATGGGAAAAGAGCACTGATAAAGGGCAGGGTGGCAGGGTCAATGACTGCAATTGCTGTCAAAAAGTTGCGTGCCTGTCAAAAAGTTGAACTGGCAAAAATTGTGGTTGAGAGATTTTTAACAATCATGAGTTTTAAAACCAAAACAAAGGAGCTGCTGAGCTGCTATAGATCACCAATAGTCTTATGAAATCTGAAATAACCTCCGGGGATTTGGTTCCTTGGTTGGCAGGTTTAGGTTCCCAGTTTCATTGGGTTTTCTGAAGAATTCGCCTGATATGTTTAAGGCTTCTGGTCTACCTCCTCGTTTGTTGTATAGTACCCAGGGTCTTCACAGTTTGCAAGCACCCATTCAGCAGAGGTAAGATAGTCAGGAATCTGAGGAGGCTATGAAATCCATGAACAACTGCCTCTTTTACCATGAGACTGAAAGAACTGTGTGGTACCCAGCTACCCTTACTGAACATTTGGATCAAAGATCCTACAGAAGAAATCTGATCAGAGGGGGAAATGCCCTGTGTAACAGAATTTCAAATTCTCATAGGCTCCAGACATCCTAAAATCGGAGCCTGCAACTATTGCCCAACATGATCATTACACCGAAAATTAAAAATATCCCCTAAAGTTTTGTCAGAACCAACCATAGTTTAACTTAACTAGTGAAAAATGTCTGCCTGGAGCATTATATCCATTTAAGAACTACGTAGAAGGGATAAAATTAACAACAACCACTTGAAAGATTCAACAGGAACCTTAGGGGGCAGTGAGTTTTTATTAAGGGGAAAAACAATTAAGAAAAGGAGGGTTAGAATGGTTTGTGTCACTAAATGAAATTGAAACTATTGAATTGGTGTGCGTTCTCAACAACAGAAAAATAAAGTCTGAAGTACACAACACATGTATAATTGTCCTTAGGTAAAAAATTTTAGACTTACTCTATAAGTGGTGCTCCATACAGAACAAATATTACATGAAAGCCAAAACAAGATATAAGAAAGTAGATACAGCATTTCAAAAATCTGGCTACCTATAAAAAAGAAAAAGAATGATTTGAAACTCAACAGAATGCCAAAAGACAGCAAATTCTTCCATTTCCTCTACAAATACAATCATTACCATAATGTGTGGCACACTTGAATGTTCCTTGATTTGGGTCCTGAGCAATAGAATCACATGTCCTATGGCCAGTTAGGCACACACCCCAAGGGGTAGCACTGTCAAAGGGCAACCAGGGATATACCTCATCCCTAGGCCCCAGGCCCAGCAAACACTCCAGGACAGGGCTGTTTCTACGCCCCATAGTGAACTCTGCTGCTAATGGTCAGGTAGGGAATACGTACCAATAACAGTGCAGGGATACAAGAAAACACAAAACCCTCCTTATGATCAAAGAGCTGCTGAGCTGATACATGAAGTATGTGCAGAATAAAAATGAGCTAAATACGTTATTCTAGTTAAAACAAAAAACAAAAAACCCTAGGAAATCTGTCCCCAAAGCAAATTACTAAATAACCCCCCAAATTACTTTCATGTCCCCACACCTAAGACCTTGGTTGCAAATCAGAATGTGGGGCCTGCTTGACTTGGCGCTTAAAGAGGAGATACAGTTGTGAAGTACAGACACCGAGCTTCTTGAATCACTGATTAACAGAAGTACCGTCAATGATCTAACAGCAATCTAACCCAAAGTACTGAAAAATGGTTAAGTGAGGGCGTCATTAAGCTGTCAACATGTCAGACTACGGATTCTAATAGCTAAGATCCTTACTACCTACTACCTTTTCGTCAAGGAAGGCTTTGTGGAGGCTTACTTTACAGTTCCTGAAAGGAACTGAAAAATGCAACTGAAAAAAGCAACTGAAAAATGACCTGTCCTATTGTCACTGTTACTGCATAGCAAATATCTGTCAAACACTAGGGCAGGCTTCTAGGCAAGATAAATTGGCTACCGATTTGAAAAAGTAACATTCACTTACTGAGAACTGGACTGAGACTGTCTTCCTTCCTGAAAACAAAGGAACAAGCCTAGCCCAATTCAAAAATCAGTTGTGACGGACTAAACCTTACCTTGTGAGACAAGGAACTTCTCTTAGAGGGTGTCTTCGGTTTCACGACCAAATACAACACCAGATTGACAGCAGTTACGAAGGCAGAACAGACGCACAGCCACGTCAAGTGGGTTTCCAGTATTGAGAAGTTCTCCAAGAAGATGGAGGGGATGAAGGTGCTTAGGATAACTGAAAATATGCACAGGAGATGGGCATACAGTAGTCTCTTGATGTCAGGATCTTTCATGGTGTTTTCTTGGGTGACTACCTAGTGAAAAGCAAATTACAATCACTAGATAAAGCACGAACACGTGCCCTCATGACTTTTTGCACTGTTCTAACCCCTCAAAATCAGTCATGAATTAAAATCAGTTTATAAGCAGTAATGTATTTGTTTTAAAACACAGGCAGATACATGTGTAAATATACACACAGATTTAACATTACATTTACCTCACATTTTCTTACTGTAGTACTTACTGCTCCTTCTACCCAAATCCCTACAGCCTAAATAGGTCAAATTTAATCTATCAAATTGTTAACTTGTTAACTTATCAAATATGTGACTCGTGTTTGCAAAAGGAACATGCAGTAGGACCAACTGAGCACTTCATTTGACTTTTTGCTCCCCCAAATCATGGAGATCAAAACGGTATGGATTTTAAAAAATCTGTAATCTGTCCCCATTAAAAATAATAACCTATGCTTTCTAGAAACCCCATGAATACACGTAGGCCAAGTGGTTGTTTATTTTTAATCATGTAGACCCATAGTCCAACATCACAGTACTTCACATCTTCCAGCCAAAGCCAACTGCACAGGTGAATATTCAAATGATGTTGTCGGTATAATCTGAAGCGTTCCAAGAGCATTAAGCTAAGGGATTGCAGAAAAGGAAAACCAAAAAGCTAGTTGCCTATTCTGCCCCATGGCCACCCTATCTGCGGAAGAACAGGGCCGTACTCCTTAGAGTATTCAAAGTTGTGACGTTTCTGGGGCCAACTGACAAGTCTTTCTTCGAAGGAGCGCTAGCATCCAGGGAGGGATGGCCGCAAACCGCAAGCTCTGCAGGTGGAGAAGAAAACAGCGGCTCCACGGGTGAAAGGCAGGGTTTTCTATAGCATAAATTTACAGTCTCCAAAACCCGCAAGGGCGATTCTACGTTGCTTTTAGGGCCGCTCCTCGGGGTCCCTGTGGGTCGGAATCAACTCAATAGCAATTAGTTGGGTTTGGGATTTTGCCACTCAGGGATCCCTAAAGGGTCCCAGTGTTCCAGAGATGCCAAAATGATCAACGTCTCTTACGGCGTGACGTGACGTGTGCTAGATACCGATCAAAAGCAGAACATTAAGGGAAGGAGGAAACCGTGGGCTTGACACGCACATGCTGAGCGAGCTGGAAAAGGCGCGTGAGAATAATCTCCAAAGGCACACATGATGTTACTGATAGGAAACAAAACGCAGAGACACGGTGCAAGGTCCCGAGTGCTAAATTCATCCAAGCCCGACTAGCCTCTATCGAGCAAGCACACCAGGAGTCGAGAAGAGAACGAGGGCAGTGGGGGACAACGGGAAATTCCTCCCAGGTTCGAGCCTCAGCTACCCGGGGAGGAGGAATGCTTTCTCGAGGACCATTCTCGGAACGCCCACTGGCATCGGTGGATTTGAGCCTAAGGCAACGAGCGGCACCCGAACTCAAATGAGTGCAGATAAAGTGTGCCCTTCCTAAGAAACGAGCGCCCACAAGGGCCCTGCGTGGCCATCAGGACCCCGTCGGGGGGCCTCTCCCCGGCGCCAAGGCTCCCACTTGGCCCAGGCCCTCGGGCATCGCGGCGGAGAGCTGGGCAGCGCAGCCGATCAGGACGTCGGCCCGAGCCCCACCCCGAGCTGGTCCGTGCGGCTCCATGGGCAGCACTTCGGCGGCACGCCGCGAGCCGAACGGCACGCTCTAAGAGCACAGGTGGTGGGGACCTGGGGAAGCGGGTCTAACGCCGGATCCGAACCAGCGTCGGAGCATCGGGAGCCCCTCCCTCACGCCGGCATGGTGGCGCTCGAACGGACAGGGGGACGCTGAGACTCGCGCGCACTTCGGCAGTTGGCAGGGGCGGCTCGCACCCGCGGGAAGCGCGCGTGCAGGGGCTTCAGCTGGGCTTACCTAACTCTCCCGGCCCGAGAAGGGAAGGGGCGGTTACCGCCACCGCCACCAGGCGCGACTCGCGGCCCTGGCCCTCGCGCAGGCGCAAGGTCGTGGGGGCGGGAACGCAAGCCCCAACAGCCAATCGCAAACGTGGAGAGGCGGGGCAACAAGGCAGCCCCGCCCACCAGCTCCCGTTTATTCCTCCCGCGGCTTTTCAGGTGTAGGATAGGCGGAAGCGTAGGGCTCAGAGGCCGGAAGTAGATGGACGTACTCGGAAGGGAAGTCCTGTACAGCTGGAGTGTTGGTGTTTGGGAGTTGCTGCTGCTACTGCCGTTGAGGAAACCGTCGTGCTCTGAAGGATGGTGTGCGAGAAGTGTGAGTTAAGGGGCTGGCTCTGAGGGACGAGGAAGCCAGGAGAGCCTAGCCGACTTCCCTAGGGCCTTTTCCCCTTTAGTTTTTCTCCCTACCCAGATTCTTGGTTCTTGATTCTCTGTTCTCCTCCCCTGCCCTCTGAGCAACCCAGCCCATTTTCCGGAGCCCTGGTGGTGTAATGGTTACGCGCCGGGCTGCCAACCAAAGTCATCAGTTCGAAACTACCAGCAGCTCCGTGGGAGACAGATGAGGCTTTTTACTCCAGCAGTTAGTGTCAGAAACCCACAGGGGCAGTTCTGCCTTGTCGAATAAAGTCGCTGTGAGTCGGCCCCAACTCGATGGCCCATTTTCCTTTGACCCTATAGCAAACCAAATCCACCGTCGTGGAGTTGACTGCGACTCATAGTGACCCTATAAAGTAGACGGAGGGGGACTGCCCCATAGGGTTTCCAAAGCTGTGGTTCATTTCGAAAGTAAACTGACACGTCTCCTGCCCAGCGAGACCGGTGGGCTTGAACCACCCACTGTTTCCTTAGCAGCCAAGCGCTCCAACCAACGCGCCACCAGGGTTTCTATCCACCTTAGAGTTGTATATATTTGACCTTCAGCGTGGTCTCGGTTCTGCTCTCCACGTAGTAATGTTGCCGACTCCAGCCCGGGATCTCATCCCACCCAGCCTTCTGACGAATTCCGTTGCCTCACAGACCCTCAGGGTTGGTTGGAATGGATCTTTAAAACCAGTCTACAGTATCTCTTGGTTGCGAGATTTAAAAAAGGAAGACACAGGACACCCAGCTAAATTAAAATTTCGGGTAAAGCACGAATAATTTTTCAGCATGCCCCATGCAGTATTTTAGGACTTGGTATATTTAGGATGTATTTTACTAAAAATATTATCCATTGTCTATCTGAAGTTTAACCCAGCATGGTGAACCTTAATCTCATGTCACTTTGGGGCATGTTACCCCCCTCAGTCATTCGCTGTCATTGAGTCAATTCTGACTCATAACCACCCTGTAGGACAGGGTAGAACCAACCCCTCCAGTGCATTTCCAAAGCTATGACTCTTTATACCAGCAGGAAGCCTCATCTTTTTCCTGCAGAGTCCCTGGTGGATTTGAGCAGCTAACCCTGTGGTTTACAGTTCAGTACCTAATCCACTACCCCACAAGGGTGTGTTATCAAGAGGGACCAAACACTTGGTAAAGTAGGGGTTCACTGAAAAAGAAGAAACCCTAATCAAATGGATTGGCACCATGACTGTCACCATGGGCTGCAATAGACCTGCGATTGTGAGGCTGGTACAGGCCAAAGCCATGTTTGGTTGAGGGAGTCACAATGTGTTGGAGCCAACTCCACTGTATTTCACATCAGCTTTTTATCTGTCAACCTTAAATCAATTTCCCATCCAATGGCATAGCCACTCTGAAGGAGTACTTATAGTATTAGCACAGGCTGGGATAGGAGGGTCTCATCTCACCTCCAAAGTAGTCTAGGTAGAGATTGTCGACTTTGGGAAGGGTCTGCCCACCTGGTGATTGTGAACATCCAATTTGTAGAAGGCTATGGAGGACAGTGGGAGCCCAAAATCTTATCTGCAGAGTATCTAGTCAGATTAAGCCTCTGGGAGATCCCCTTGAACAGCTTTACGATCAGACAGAAATTATGGTAAACTGGATTATGGTGGGTCAAACGTGGTATAATTTGATACTGGGTCAGTTGACCTTCCTCATGACCCAACCTAAATTTGTTCTCGACTCAAGTACTTGTTTGTTCCACACCAAACATTTCTTCCCTGGCTTTTAAAATATTGATGATGGTCATTTGTTTCTTACTCTTGTGTTTGTGTCGTTATATTATTTTCATTTTATTCTTGAAAAAGAAAAGGCTTTACAGCCTCAGAAGCCCTGTCTAGTGTTGCTGTGTTTGCAGATGGCTTGGCGGCAGTGGGCTTGGATTTTCGGTCTCCTGTATGTACAACTGCTCCAGGGCTCTGCATTGCCCAACGATGATAGCATGTGCCCCTCTCAAGTTTTACATCTCCCGCACCCTGATCAGGGTTGCTATGAGTGAAAGTCGACTCGGGCAGTGGGCTCAGTTTGGTTTTTGTATTGCCCAAAGAATAAATTCTGAAATCTTAAAAAGAAGAAAGTTAAGGCCCCGGAAACCCCCAGGGCAGTTCTCCCCTGTCCTGCAGGGTCCCTGTGAGCTGGAATCTCTTCGATGGCGAGGAGTGGGCTTGGATTTACTTTTCACCAGGCTTCTTTCGTTCTCTTCCTCCTCCTTCATTCCTTAAAATGGATGTTCTCACCACCGGCTTGGCCTGGCCTTCTCTAGTCTTTTTTGCCCTCTCTTTTGGAAGTCTCCGGCTCCAAAGAGCACATCCATGCAAATGGCTCTTTAATCTACCCTGGCCTGGCAGCCTGACCTCTCTCCCTCCTAAATACCAATCAACGGTCTTTCCTACCTAGTGCTGGAAGCTCTGCTGGGGTGTCATCTGGTGGCTCATCATTATACTTCACAAGCCTTACCTCCTCTATCATCAGATGGCATCACGGTCCTCCAGCCACCATTCACAAAGCATCGGTCATCTCTTATTCACCCCCTTCCCTTTGTAAACTTGCGTCCAAACAGTGGCCATTTCCTGTGTGTTTACTTCCAGTCCATGTTCAGATTTCCTCTAGCTTCTTAGTTCCCCCTCCAGTACCCTAGTCCAGATTCATATCACTGACCTAAGACTAATGTGATCCTCGCCTACCTCCGGCCTCCTTCCTTCTCAAAGTACGCTTTCTACGACTGAACCCTCTTCCCTCTAAACTTCCGTGTGCATGTGAAGGCCACTGGAGGAAATTGTACCAACGAATCACTTGGTGTTATTAAAATGTTATGGTTGGTAATCTCTCAGGTATTGACTGCTATTCATCAGCTTTTAACTTATCTTTAGTGAGTTCTCGTACTCTTTTCTCTTTAGGGACTGTTCCAAACCTTCCAAGTACTCTTAGCATCCCCCCTGTCATCTCCCTTATTCTCTGTCACCTTTGTACATCTGTCCAAAAATTGAGCTCCTCATAGGAATATTCTCACCTCATTCTGACGGCACTCCGGCTATACTTTTATTGTCTGACTTCCTTCTGATGTGTCTTTGTTCGCGTCCCTTCCACCCTTCCTGCTCCTTCGTCACTATTCCTCTGGGCTTTGTAATCAGCTCTCCTTTCATATAAAGAAAGCTCAAGTCTTTCTCAACATAAGAAAAGCAAATGGAACCTTGGCTCTGGCTTCTCCTCTTGCATCTTCCCATCCATCCCATTGTTTCCAAGTATTCTCATCCTTGGATAGTGGCTTATACATTATAGATATTTAGTAAATGTTCCCTGAATGAATAGGTTTGCCGAATGTATTTAAAGTGCACCTGCCCGGTGAAAGAGAGGAGCCCCATCACTGTCCAGTAAGAGTCGGACTGCTAACTAACGGCAAGGTTAGCAGTTCAAACCCCTCTTGGGAGAAAGGTAAAACTGCCTGCTCCCATAGATTTACAGGCTCTGGAAGCTTCTGAAGGGCCACGATGAGTCAGAATCCACTCCGGTGGCAGGGAGTGGGTGCAGTGAAAACCTACTGTAGACCATCTTGCCCTCCCAAGCGTCTCTCTTGAGAAGTCTGTTACCTGTTAGCCACAGTAGACATCTCGAGTCTCGGGTCTCTGGTCCATGCCCTAGCGACTGTGAGACTCCTGCTGTTCCATGACTGCTACCCTTGGGGGCACCTTAGGGACAATGTAGTGTGTTTGTCACATGGTAAAGACTAACTACCTTGATGGCTGTTCCTCTCGCTGCCTGGAGCCTTAGGCAATGAGATTTTAGTCCATCAAATATTAAACCTGACTTGTCTTCACTCAGAGCACCTTGGGATGGCTGGCTGTCCAGTAGTGCTTCTGATTTTTGCGGAGTCAAACAATTGTTTAAAAAAAAGGACTAACCACCATCATCCTTACTTTCTCCGCTGATTCCACAGGTGAAAAGAAACTCGGTACTGTCATCACTCCAGATACATGGAAAGATGGGGCAAGGAACACCACAGGTATTGTTTCCTTAGAAAGGAGAAGTTGAATGAATGTTTTGGTCGTTACTATTTATAAAATAAAATGTGCACATGCCAACTCTTCCTTCTATTAAATATTAAAGAAAACTGTGCTTATGTACAATTTAATGTCTTTAATATGAGTTAAATAATACTGTTTATTGTATAGTATTGGATTGAGATAGTATTCATTTGTTGTGTATTATTTATTGTGTGTTATTGAATAACATTGGAGTTTAATAATGTAAATTAGTATTTAATTTAATTTCTTTAAAATATAATGGTTCTCTCAGTTACAGGTAGGGGTTCTTAGTTTGGGAAGTGGGAGAGAGCAAAAGTCATAGTTATATTTAATGCCTCCTTTCCTCAGCGGATTTTTATAGCCTTGGGAAACCATTTACACGGTTTTCACATTCATAATCGTGAACTAACTGTTGCAGTAAAGCTGTTTTCGAAGGAGTGATGAACAAAATAAAAGCACTGTATTCAAGTCCAGGGCGCCATAGTGGTGGCTGCCTGGTTTGACGGTGGCTAGAGGAGCTAGGCTCCCTTTCCAAAGGCACTGTTCTGAATACTGGAGATGGAACTCACGGTGTTCCCACAAATCCCCGTTGTTACCCTCAGAAGTATCCTTGCTGGTCTGCCGAATCAAAACCAAACTGTCATCAAGTTGATGTGTCAACTAAAGCCACCCTGTAAGACAGGGTAGCACTCCCCCAGTGGATTTCTGAGACTAACTGTTTATGGGATCTTGTTCTTCTACAGTAGTATTTTTTTTCCAAAACCGTTTTATTAGGAGTTACTACAGTTATATCATTCCATGGTTCAACCACATTACGTGGTATTGTACAGTTGCTGCCACACTAGGTTTCATGCAGTAGTATCTTCATAGTGGCTATAAAGTGAAGAGTTTGTTCATTTGCTTGAGGCCAAAGAATGAGATTTTTAACTGTTTTACATCATACAGTGTCTAGAAATAACTTACTAAAATATATGTCTATCTCATTATAGAAAGTGGTGGAAGAAAACTGAATGAAAATAAAGCTTTGACTTCAAAAAAAGCAAGGTAAGCCTAAAGCAGGCAAAGATATGGCCGCTCTTTTTGGTGCTGCAGTTCAGCCTCCTGGAGCACATGTGTGGTTATTATGCCTTTATGTTCTGACACAGACTGAGGTACTCACTAGCACACACAGCCAAGCTGTCTGTTGTCATGTCATGGTTCACCCTGGTCTCCGCCGTGTTTCAAGGTACAAAAGCACTATTGCTAGTTTCTCAGTACCCTGCATATCCAAGATCAAGGAAAGTGGAAAGGTTATAAGCTTTGGAGTCACTTAAATTTGAGCCCCCGACTGTGTCACTGTCCAGCCTGGTGACCTTAAGCAAGTTAAACCAGTTTCGTAACCTTTCTGAACCTCAGTCTCTTTCATCATAGAATGAGGACTAAATTGCCTTCCATCTTCAAAACATGTTTTTGACACTCGGCTTTATTTTCTCCCTCTTAGAAATCCCAGAAACCCCTCCAGCCATCACCTCATTTCCTTGCTTCCCTTCACAACAGAAGTTCTCAAAAGCTTGATAGAGACACGTGTTAAGGTCCCTAAATTCCTAAATTCCATTCTTTCTCTGGTCACTTTAGTCAGGCTTTCCTCTCCGCTACACCCCAAAACAATAATCATGAAGCTTCCGCTGTGTCTGGTACCTGACACCTGCTCGCTCCAAA
>NW_022111379.1:17906955-17907700 GCF_000313985.2 Echinops telfairi
TTGTCTTACACCTGTATGTTGCATCATTAGTTTCAGGAAGGAAAACCCTGCTATTTAGGTGTAGGAATTTAGCGGTATTAAAATGAACACCTTACAATGAGGAAATTCAATTTTAGGAAAAGTCATCTCCAAACACAGGTCATAAGAAATGAACGTATTGAAAGGGAGGACAGTGTCTACTGTATCTTCTGGGGTGGGAAAGGGAAGCACGTTATTTGTGATTTGGAAAACTAACCTCTGAAAGGGGACCGCTGTGCTGTCCCACAGGGAAGAGTGTAGGACTGCTGTTGGCCTATGAGTCTCAGTACAGAAACTCTTTAGTTGGGGAAGAGGTTTCAAGTGAGAGTCCTTGCCAATTTAAACAGTGTCTCTCGGAAGCTGTTTTTCACTATAGTTACTGCAAGATGTACTGTTTGTCTACGTAGGGACCCTTTTATCTGGAGGAATTGGGTCAGTTACTTGAAACTGCCAGTTAGTGCAAGAAACTGCTAAAAACTACCCGTGCCTTGTTTTCAATTAAGACATGCAACTGCACGTGCATTCATCAGTTCTTTAGTAACGAGCCAACTACCAATCTGCTGATCTGCCTCGCTTCTCATGATCACAGCCAGAACACTGATTTTCAGCGTCTTGCTAGGATCGTCAGTTTCCATATTAAGTCATTTAATTATCCAAATAGAATGGTGTAGCTATTCACTTGGCATGAATCGGTATAAAATCAAATGCAGTGTGGGGGGAAGGAGAG
>NW_022111379.1:17908339-17909558 GCF_000313985.2 Echinops telfairi
TAAAGAGCCCTGGTGGTCCTGCCTTGGGCTGCTAACCGCAGTCAGCAGTTCGAACCCACCACCCTCTCTCCTGGGGAAAGAGGGGACTTTCTGCTCCCGCTGAGTTTGATTGGGTGGTGGTTTATGAGCCAACCACAAACCCCCCCTGCCCCCCAAATCACTTTATTGGGGCTCTTACAGCTCTTATAACATGTCATACATCAGTTGTATCAAGCACATGTGTACATATGCTGCCATCATCATTTTCCAATCATTTTCTACTTCAGCCCTTGGTATAAGCTCCTCTTTTTCCCCCCGCCCTCCCACCCTCGTGAATCCTTGAGCAATTCTATATAAAGCTCAGAGCTTGTCCATAGGTAAAAATGCACATTTTCTTTTTCCTAATGCTACTATGTTTTGAGCTCCAGATTGATTTCAATTAGGCAACCTGTTGGTATTGTAGTTTGACTGTTTATGGGTTGTTTGTTTGTTTTAGGCATCTGTGCGATGTGTGGGAAAAAGGTTTTGGATACCAAAAACTACAAGCAAACATCCGTCTAGCTACTGATGAAGATTCTGGCATTTCACGATTTTACTTTCTGCTTTGAACTGTTAAAGCATAGCATAGATGTACAAGTCACAAAATAACTTGTTGTCAGACAAATAAGTTTGAGGGCAATTGATATTCATTATTTTGCTCTCAAGAAGGAATAGTAAAAATGTAATTAGTTTTCTGTCTTCAGTTGTTGTTTTTCTTAAACATTTTATTCAACTAGAATAAGTAGCGAATTTAATGGGAAAAGAAAACAAAAATCCCAGTTCTGTATGCACTTTTTATCCCACATCTTTCGTGTCATCCCTGTTGTTTCCTCCTTCGTTTGTAGGTATTGGAAGAAAGAGTAGGAGAGTACTGATGTTTTGTTCTGGGCCTGGCATCTAGGCTTATCATTCTTACTGATTTTTGCTTGCCTGTTATTCCCTTACTGGTTGTCTGGTTCCCTTACTGCAGTTTCTCGGGGTTTTTAATTGTCTGAAAACATTGCTGCTGACTGCTCATGTCATGCTCGAGTCAGATCAGCGACCAGTTAGATTTGTGCACTTGGGTGGTGGTAGTTCTTGATGTGAGATGTCCAGTTCCTTTGTTCTAAGAACAAGGAACATCTCCATGCCCAAATTCATATAGCAGACTTCAGAAATGCATGTGTACACACATTACCTTGAATTCAACTGTCATGAAAGC
>NW_022111379.1:17909770-17923213 GCF_000313985.2 Echinops telfairi
GACTGCCTTCAGAGATTGGGGACTACTGCTTCTGCTACCAGCAACATCAAAAGATACGGGGAGGGCAAGGAAGGGTTCACTCTGGCCCCCAAGTGTGAGTGGTGATCACTGGCATGTAATATATGAGGTATATGTTGCATTTTTATTTGTTGAAAAATAAAGTAAAAAAGGTTTTACCTGTTTATATTGTTCTCATTGTCGTCCCTATTCCCGTCCCAAGATACATTGTAATTCAGTCATATCCACAAAACCATAAGGACAGTGTAAAACTAACAGATAACACTGGTGCCGAGAGTGGAAGTGTCCCTCCTCTCATACTTGAATCCATTGAGGTTTTTAATTAAAAGCATAGCGCAAGGCCTGACACAGACCCAGTAAGAACGTGTCCCAGATGATAAACAAGTGGGCTAGTGGATTTGGGGAGAAGTAGGATTTTAGGCCTCGGGGAGGATCTGGACTCCCACAATTGCCCTGTCAGGTTCCTGCCTGGAGTTGCCTGCTTCCACAAATGGATCCATTAGCCAGGCTCAGGTTTCCTACAAAGACTTTTGCTAATCTACTAGCTGAGAACGTAATACTAATATGAATCTGCATGCTTGGAAAACACTAAGACTGAGTAGGTGAAGTCGATAGATGTGAAGGGAAATCCTAAAGCACAATGGGAACTAAAAGCACACTTTTTCCTTTAAGGAAAGTACAAAAATAGAAAATGTACCAAAATACGATAGGATTAAGACCAAGCAACTTATCAAGGTAAAATCAATATAATCAATAGAAAAGTGTTTACATCACCTTTTAAAAGAAAGGCATTTAAAAATAAAACAAGTACCAATAGGACACTTAATAAGTAAATTATACATACTCATTTGTTGACGTGCAGCCATCCAAATAATAAGGAAGTCACATACATGTACAAAAGTGTATACCTACAGATGCCAGTGTTAGCTCTAGAGTGGGGTTGAGGATTAAGGAGAAGGCCTTTACAGTCTTATGTCAACCACCTAATGAAACCTTTGGGCTCTGAGTTTCTTGAGGTGAGGGGTGCAATGGGAAGGAAGGAGTACTACTAATTTCAAAGTCTGTGTATTTGGGTATTTTTAATTGGAACAAAAGTACACACATTGTTCTGTCCCTGACTTTTAAAAGACATTCCCATGTTCTCTTGATAAAGATTTCCCCCTGGAACCGTTGGAGAGAACGTTACAGGCGCCATGCCCTTGACTTTCGTTCTGGTGCCTCGAGAACAGGAAGAGAAGCTCACCGGCAGGAGCGTTCTTGAGTTCAGGCATTCCCCACTGGCACACAGGCCAGCCCATGGGCCATGTGACTCCACTGGGAAGCTTTTCTGCGATCACGTGTGCGGCCATAGGTCTGATCTGGAACAGCTCCTCTGCCTTTCCTTGCCTTTCATCCCTTTGATGAAATATTTCACTATTTGAAGAACACAGGCCAGCTAATGTATAGAATCAGTCTCTAGGCTTTGCAGAGTTTTCTCTGGGGCAGAGTCCGGTTGTGAACTCGGGTGGGAGGGGGATCCTGTGGGTGCTCTGCTTCTCCAGGTGACACAGCAGAGGCACAGAGGTCCCTTGGTCCCTTGTTAGGTCTGTCAGTTCTGGTCACTTGAGCAAGGCATCTGTCCATTCTATAATTTGGCCTAATTTGTCAGGAGAAAGTTGGAGAACATGTAGGTACTCTAACCCTCCTCCAGCCTTCCCCTCCTGTTAGTTGAGCGTCCTTTGATTACATTTTCACTACGACAGTTATAAAATTGTGATTTCTGATTCCATTATTCCTTTTCTTTATCTCCCTGCCTACTTACTGTCAGTAGAGAAGAAGGGCTCTTTTGTTTCTGAGCCATTTGAGAGTTCCTCACAGAAATGATTCTTCTTTACCCTAAATACTTAAGTTTGATGGAAGGGGGAAACATTGGTGTCAAATCCAACTCAGGACCATATATTACATTTGATCATGTTTCTTTATAATTTCCTTTAATATGGAACAAGGAGCCCTGAGGGCGCAGTGCTTATGTGTTTGATTAACTGCAAAATTGACAGTTTGAACCCGCCAGCCCCCTTCAAGGGAGAAGAATGAGGCATTCTGCTCTGTCAGGATTTGTAGCCTCAGCAAACCAAACCTATGGGGCTGTTTTACTTTGAGCTGTGAGTCAGAACCACTGAGCCGGAATCAATCTGGTTGCCTTGGGTTTGCTGCTTGGTTAAATCTGGAATAATTCTTCAATCTGTCTTTAATCTCCAAAAATATCATGGTCATGAAAGGCACAGGCCAGTTATTTTATAGAATTATCTCTTAATTTAGCTTCTTCTAATATGATTACACTGAATTTCTCTACTTTGGCAAGAATTCCACAGAAGTGGCATTTTGCCCTTTGGAGACATTGTGTTGCTGGTGCTATTACCAGGCTGTCAATTTTGATTACTTGTTTTAAGGAATATCTTTTGGACTGCTACACTGTAGAGTTTCTTTTCTTTTTCTTCCTTTTGAAGAAGTTTTGTGGGGAGATACGCTGAGGCTGTAAGTGCTCTGCTTCTCAATAACCGTTCACACCCTAATTTTAGCATCCACAGATGTTTCTTGGCTGAATTAGTTGCTACTCTGACACTTGCCAAATGGTGATTTTCCAGTTCTATCATGTCTCTACTTATTGGTTGGCACTCAACTGTAAGGGAAGTTTTCTCTTTTCCCCCTTACTTACTCTTTTGCTGACGTCTATTCACATAGACGTACAGGTGCCTGTATTATTCAGTCCGTTAGGTCTTTTGATGCCAGATTGCTCCAATTTGACCAGTGGGAGACTTTTCAAGTGGCTCCTGGGGGCATTTAAAATGTGTTCTTAGTATTCTTGGGCAGCCGATCTCTTCCCTTTCAGCACAAGTTGCACATTTATGGAGAAAGAGGAGGCTTTCTATTCCTGCAAACAGTTCCCATCTCGGAAGCCCACAGCGGCAGTTCTACCCTGTCCTATCGAGTCACTATGAGTCAGTGTCAACTCGATGACAGTGAGTTTGTTTTTGTTTTTTTTGGTTAAATGTTTACCTTGGATTTTTTAAAATATGTTCTTGGCATTCTTTTGGCAGTTGCTTTCTTCCTTTTTAGCATTTATTTTAGTTTTTGGTTTGTTTGTTTTTTTGTTTGTTTCATCTCCATCTTAACTCTGGAATCAGCCACCTCTCTACCTAGCCGTAGTGTCTCTTCCGGGAGACAGTCTTTACACACTAAGAGTCAGAGCCTCTTGGTGTGTCATTGCTGCTGGGCCCCTTCAACACATGGGGCCAGGAAATATAGAGACATGTGTCTTAGAAATCATAAAGTTGACAGCTCGGTCCAATTTCCCTTCAGCCCCCAAGAGTCCTTCCTTGACTTCCCCAACTCCACCTCTGTAGCTTCTTCGGCAGTGATAGCCCTAGCTCTCATTATCAGTATAATCCTTCATTTGCTGAATTCTGGGTTTTTTTTATAGCAGGATATGCGTTTTGTAATTAAAAACTAATTTTACTTTTGAAAAATTCTGGGTGAATTCTCAAAATTGTTACACCTGTGAATGCCATTCATCAGTTTGTTCTAGAAGAAGCTTGAGGAAGTGTGTCCATGTGCTTCCCAGATGGTGAAGGAGCAAATGATAGTCATTCTTTCAGTGGGACCAACGTTAGTGACCGCAAACAGCCAACCCCCTACCATGAAGCCAGTTTGGACTCATAGAGACCCTGCTCTGTGGGTTTCCAAGGCTGAAAACACGAAGCCTCATCTTTCTCCTGAAGAGGGGTTGGTAGGTTCAAACCACAAGCCCTTTGGGAAGCGGGAAGGGCTTTAAACATTGCACCACCAGGAGTGTTCTTAATATTATTAAGCCTCTACTATATTCTTATTCCTAGTCACATTTGGTTTGGGTTTCAATTTTTTTCAAAAGCAAAAATTTAGCAAGTAAACCATAAATGTAAAATCTCAAAAGTAAGATGCAACAATAGGTTAATGAAAAAATATATTGAAAGAACAGTGACCAAAGGAGGACCGGTTTAAAAGCAGCAATTCAGCAAAAAAAAAAAAATTATATATATATATAATATATATGAGGGTATACCCCTCCAAAAATCTGAATTTCTCTTTTCAAAGCTATGTATTTAAATTTTTTTTACAAAACAACCTTATCGCTTTAAGATTATTCTCCATCACACTTAATAACATTTGTCAAATCTGTGATTCCATTCTTGGAAACATTTTTCAAACTCATCTGTCTGGACGGCTGATGGCACCTCCCTCGTTTATTTCCTTCACCTTTTCTACTTCGTCAAACTGCTGTCCTTTCATGTCCCTCTTCTTCATTCGTGGAAACAAAAAGAAGTCACACCATGTGAGGTCAGGTGAGTAAAGTACATGGGGCGAGAAAGGCATGCTGGTTTTTGGTGGGGTTTTTGCCAAAAACTGGCACACTGAAATGGCTGAGTGCAGGTGCATTGTCGTGATGGCAAACTCAGTCCCCCGTCTGCCACCAATCAGGCCTTTTTTGTCACACACTGTTAGGCACTCTGTTCAGAACCTCCAAATAGCTTGATTAACAGTCTGACCTGATGGAACAAACTCCAAATGCACTGTCCCCCTCACATAAAAAAATCAAATGAGCATCATCTTGATCTTTAATTTCACTTGACGAGCTTTTTTTGTTTGTTTGTTTTTTTGAGCAAGGTGATGATGGCATCTTCCACTGGCTTGGTTGATGTTTGCTTTCAGGGTCATAAGAATAGCACTATGTCTTGTCACCAGTAATGACCTTGGAAAAAAAGTCTGGGTTGCTTCGGAGCTGTTCTTTCGAAGCACAGCATGTTTCCACTCAACACTCTTTTTCCTGGTCAGTCAGAACCCAAGGCACAAATTTCACAGCGACCCTTCTCATTCCCAAATCTTCTGTTAAAATTCGCTGAACCAAGCTCCCAGAGAGTCCAGATAACTTCCCATCTCTTCAATTGCCTGTCATCAGTTTCAAGCACGAGTGCACGAATTTTATCAGCATTTACGCCCATTTGGGAAGTTGACAAAGGTCCAGAATGAGGTTTGTCATCAATCAACATTTCACCTTTTTTGAAATGAGAAAACCACTCGTACACTTGAGTATTTCCTAGCGCTGTCCTCGTAAGCTGTGTTCAATATCATGACAGTTCCTGCAGCATTTTTTCCAAGCAGGAAACAAAATTTCACAGCCGCATGCAGTTCTCTTAAATCGGCCATCACAAAAAACTAGGTTTGAGCAAAACTGCTTTCACAAAAAAACTCACTGTGACCAGAGAGAACCTTCCCAGGCAACGCCACTGGGTGCACTAAGAGTGAGTTGCTCGATGCTCACGTAGCAGGAACTACTACTATGTCCATGTGTATATACAAATACATACACGTATGTACATAGACATTTGCATATATGTGTACACACACACATACATAGAGAGAGAAACTTCACAACGGTGATTACTGGGAATGGGAGTGAACAAATTTGAAAAACCACCACCACCACCAAGGAGACTTGGGAGGACTCAGACGAAATGTGAGAGGAGTCAGGTGGGTTGTAGAGGGTACTCATTAGACGTGATATTAGCAGTTCTCTCCACCAGATGGCAATGATGCCCTTTCTTAGTTTTTAATTTTCTAGTATGCAAAAAAATTTGCAATTTTAGTAATTGAAGATGAAGTGGATAGACTTAATTATCCAGCAACTTTGTGGGCATGATTATGAGAAAAACTTTACACAGGAAAACAAAACACACAGAATATATTTATTTACATATATAATATCAAAATATATATACAAGCGAATTGTAAAACATAATCCTGCAAGGTCATTGCAATCTTTACTAAACAGTATGAAAATGTGATGCTATTGTGTGTCAACATATCCTCCATCCAGGTCTATTTACTTCGGAAGATGGCATTTCCATCTCCCTAACCCTTTGCTAGAAGCCCTGGTGACGTTGTAGGCTACACATTGGACTGCTAACCACAAGGTCAGCAGTTTGAAACCACCAGCTGAGGCTTTCTACTCGTCAGGATTTCCAGTCTTAGAACCCCATAAGGGCAGTTCTGCTTGTCCCTTAGGGTCTGAGCCTACATTGACTTGATGGCAATGAGGGAGTTGAGTGGACTCTTTCTTGACATTTCTGCACTCTTTGATTCTTGCTGCGTCAAAGCAAAAGTGTGGTCATCCTCCAGGGATTCAAAACGTTTTCCTTATAAATGCTCTTTAGTTTGGGAATAAAGAGAGGTTAATGAGGAACAAGTCCCTAGAAAAGGCCATCATGCTTGGGAAAGTCTGGTAAAGAGGCTGTGAGAAGGGGGGGGACCCTCAGCTAGATGGACTGGCACACTGGCTGCAGCAATGGGCTTAAACATAACGATTCTGAGGATGGAGCAGGACTGGGCAGTATTTGCCCTGTTGGTCATTGTGAGTCAGAACTGACTAGATGGTACCCAGCAACAACAACAGATAACTAAGATACCATATTAAATATTAAAATTTTAAATGATGTGATCATCTCAAATACACGAAAAACATTTGGTAAAATTCAGCATCCATTCATGATGGAAACAGTAAGCTAGAATATTAAGAAAAAATTTAACTTAATAAGTGCTTCCTTTTTTTTAAGCTCCATAGTAACAGAAGCCCCCTTGTATCATTTGGCAACAACACAACAATAACTAAAAAATGAGTATGTGGTCACATGTATACATACAACATGTGCATAACCATATTGTGTATGGGAGGTACAGGTGAGTATGCATACATACACAGATAGAAATGTCTATATGTGAGGGAGGGAGGGGGGAGGGAAATGAGCTGATACCAAGGGCTCAAGTGGAAAGAAAATGTTTCAAAAATTATGATGGCAACAAATGTATAAATGGGCTTGACACAATGGATGGATGGATGGATGAATTGTGATAAGAGTTGTACGAGCCCCCAATAAAATGATTTAAAAAGAAGAAAAGAAAAAGCAACTGATATACAAAGATAATTCAAACTTGGGGGGAAAACTAGCAACAACAACAAAAAAGAAATGTCTATATGTATGTGTGCATACAGATATGTGTGTATGCATTTGTATTCATAGAGGGCAGCTACAGATACTTTCCAAACTTAACCAATTACCTTGCAAGGATAGTTTTCTCGGTTTAGATCCTGAGTCTCACGGGACAACCTAATCAGTTGGCACCACGATGTTCACATTCGGCAACCTAGTGAGGTGAGAGTGTGAGGGTCTTAGAAGCGTATGAACAACCACCTTAGACACAATTCGTGGTTTCGACTTGTGAGGAGGAGAGGAAAGAAGGAAGCCAAACTCTCAGAGAAGAAGCCAGTCTGCAGAACTCACAGGCTGCCCCAGCCCCAGCCTCCTCCACCCTGAAACCCCAAAGGGCTGAGTGGTATAAACCCAGGTACCACACCACTCGTTCTGATCACAATAGATGGACCCAAACAGAACGGGAGAAAAACATGGAACAGAACTCAGATTCTTTAAAAATGCAGATTGAGTGAGCTTATCACCCTGAGACTATCCCCCTAAGAGATGCTTTAAACCTTGAACTAAAACTGTCCTCCGAGGTCACCATCTAGTGAAATTACAGATTGCTCCACAAAATTAAGTCGGGGGGGCGGGGGGTGGGGCGGGGGGTGGTGGACAAGAGTACTAGAAACAGAACACCCAGGATATCATTAATAAGAATGTTGAGACATTGTGAAAAATGTAACTAATGTCACTGAACAACTTGGGTAGAGATTGTCAAATAAGAACCGAATTGACTGTGTAAACACTCATTGTAAACACAAAAAAATATTATTCAACCAAAACAACACACTAACTGAACACAAGCTGAATAATAGATTCATGTCAGTGTTCACCTATGTCCAGGAAAGTAATCTTTGCACAAACAAAATCATTAAACAAACTGGTGACCCCAGCTTTCAACAATCAAAACATAAACAGAACACTGGAGAAGAGCCAGCATCTGATGTCCAGGGTTACCACATTCTACTATCCTAGCAAAGCCAACTATCAGGGCATACAAAGAAACACGAACGTTTGACCCATTCAAAAGAACAAACTTTCCCCCCAACAGTTTTATGGGCACCTAAACATATCATCCAGTCGAATAGTTCAATCATATCAAGGGGGAATTGTACAATCACCACCATATCAAAATTACATGAAAGAAGTCATCCCTGTAGACACTCAGACTGTGGACTTCCAAGACAAAGACTTTACAACAACCGTATTCAACATGCCCGAGAGCTAACGTGGGATCTGAATAAAGAATAAAAGAAGTCAGGGAAAATGAACAAAGTGAGAGAACTAATGAAGAGAAGGAAATTAAAAGGCATCACAGACATTCTGGACCCCAAAGTGAAACTACTGAAATAAAAATTCACCAGAGGATTCGAAGATGTGAGCTAGCCAACGAAAGAACCAGCGCGTTTGAAGCGAGAGCATGGGACAGGATCGAGTCTGGGAAGCAAAAAGAAACAGGATGAAGACAAGGGGATTGTGGGACATCATCAAGCAGGCAAACATGTATTTTAAGGTGGCCCCAGAGGGAACAGGAGAGAGGAAAACCAAAAAGAATATTTGAAGAAAAAAATTCCCCAACACTTTCCCAATCTGATGAAAGACATCAATCTACATAACAAACTCCAGTTAGATAAACCCAAGTTGATCCACACCAAGCTGCATTAAACCCTTGGAAATCAGAGTCTTTTTTTTCTTTTCCACATGTAGAATCTCTTGATTTCCCCTCCTTACCCCCATGGGCATGGCTGCCCCCTATTAGATCCCTTTTATCTGCCTCAGAGATACCTCTGCCCTCTGGTGCTGGGAACCCCTAAAGAGAGAGTGATAAAAGGACAAGAGAAACAAACCACAGCATACAAAGGATCCTCAATACATTGAATACCAGTTTCCTGGGAAAGGACAAAAGGTGTCGAAAAGGCAGTGGAATGACCAATTAAATGCTGAAAGCAAAGACCTATCAACCAAGGCTTCCATGAAACTGTGCTTCAGGAACAAGGGCAGAATTAAAGCATTCCCAGATAAGCCAAAGCCGAGGGTGTTTGCTACCATGATACCCTCTCTACACGAAATGTTCAGATGACCTCATGGGTAAATATAAGGTTGACTGGTATTTATTGTTTGTAGCATGTAATGTTCTACATGGTTTAAAAGGTAAAATTCATAGAAAATAATTATGGATTTATGTTATTGGCCCACAATGTGTAAAGATGTTATCTGTAACCACAACATAAAAGGGGTGGGGGAAGCTGAATGGTATTAACAGTTTTTTGTGTGTTGTTGAACGAAATTGCTATCAATTTAAAGAAGAGTGGAACAAATTTAAGATAGTAAACGTAATCCTCCTGGTAAAAACATCTACACAAAGGAGACTGAGACGGAATCAAGCTGGCTCACTACAGAAAAAAAGTGAGCTAATCGAAACAGGAAGCCATGGCAGAGGAAAGGAACAGCAAAATAAGAGACTCGCGGAAACCAAAGAGCAACATGGCTCAGGTACGTCCTTCCTTCCACAAACACAGCAATAGCACACCCACTGAGGCGAGGCCCCTCACAGTGACCTCATCGGGCAGGGTAGAACTGCCCCGGTGTGTTTCCGAGACTCTACAGACAGAGAAAGCCCGTCTGTCTCCTGGGGAGAGGCAGGTGATTTCAAACTGCCGACCTTGTGGTTAGCAGGCAAATATGGACACATCACACTATCGGGGTCCTCAAGCCCCTTATTACTGGTAATTATTTAAAACAGAAGTGGATTTGGGCATTAGGATAAGTCAAAGGTATTGCTGAAATCATATAAATCTTTATTAAACAAAAACATCAAAATGTGAAGCTAGTATTTCTTCATCGTATCCTCCATCTAGGTCTCTACGCCTCTGAGGGGATGTTTGCATCTCTCTCACCCTTTCCTAAAGATTTCTGAGCTCTTCGATTTACACCAGGTTAAACCAGCAGCAGTGTCAGCATCCTCAAGGAACTCAAATTGTGTTCCTTTGAAACATTCTTTGAGTTTTAAGAGCTAGAAGGTGCTGAAGGGGGCAATGTTAGGGATGTGGGGTGGGGTAGGGGTCGCTATAGGATGGACAGAGTAAGGTTTCCCAGTGAAGTCCTCCTCGGACGATGGCCCTTGCTACCCTCAAAGCATGAACAGACAAAAAAGGAAAGAGTGCTCAGAACAACCTTCCTGGAATGTGTGTCACCAGGGCAGCTCCAATTTCCTTAAAACTTCTTCCCAATAAGTCCTGTGATCCTCCTGCCTCCTTTGACTGAAATCTGTCAAGGTCACTCCTTTGGATCCCACAACGCAGTCCCCATACCCTTCTGAGCTGCCCACCAGATGCCCTGGGAAGCCACTTTTTTTGATTGGGACTTTTTCAAAGGCCCCCTAACAAGACTAAAACACGTATTTGACTGAGAGAAGGTTTCTGCAGCCATCTCCTGACCACAGAGGCATGTGTACACACATTTGGTTTGGAATGAGCCCACATGTATGGACAGGAACCATAGCAGCTATATCTATATTCCTTACCCTCGTGTAGACAACAGAACAACAGCAACAACAACAAAAGACCCTCTGCCGCAAGTCAATTCCGACTCACGGGGCCCCTGGAGGACAGAGGAGGGCTGGCCTGTTGGGTCTCTGAAACTTTAAGTCTTCATGGGAACAGACAGTCATCTTTCTCCCTCCTAACAAGCTGCGGACCTTCGATTAGCAGCTCAATGTTAACACCACGCCACGAGGACTCCTCAAAATATCATGGAGAAATTCCATGGCCTTTCTATTCCATTTCCTCCAAAATATTTTGAAACCCCTTCATATTTTACTACAAGGAAAACCAATTTAAACCCCACTGCAAATATCACATCAAATGTTAAATGTATTTCCTTTAAAGTCAGGAACAAGACAAGAATGCTGACCCCACCCTTCTTTTCAGCACTGTACTGACTGACAAGCCAGTGCACCACATCTAGTCACAAGGAGAAAGGCGGGGACCAGAAAAGATTTGAGAGAATAAACAAAACTCATTGTTTGCAAGTGATTGTCTAATCAAAACCCCCAAAGAATCCACAGCAAATTATGATGATGAATAACAGTTTATCTAATTTGTTATAATCAAGATCAATATGCAAAAGTAGAATGCACTTGTGTATATCAACGAAGTCATAGCATATAATGAAAAGCCAAACAAGCATGCCATTTACAATTGCAACCCAAAATATACGTAAGAATCAACGCAACAAAAGATAGCCACACTCCCGATGTCCAAAGCTACACAATTGTATTGCACAAGATGAAATTGACAAGCTGATAATAAAGTGTATGTGGAAGAACACCGGGCCAATTGTTAAAAAATAGTTTTATTGGCTTATACCTCACACATCATGCAATTTAATTGTTCAACCACATTAAGAAGATTTGTGCAATCATCACCACAATCAATTTCAGAATAATTTCTTCTCAAACTCATTGTTTTAGCTCCCCATTTCTCTCCATCATCCCCTGCCTGCCCATAGACAAATATTAATCCAGTTACCGTCTCTCTAGACCTGCCTATCCTGGATTTCACATATGAAAATCACATAAAACACAAACAGGAAGCAAACAAACAACAGCAACCAAGAAAAACACAGCAACAATGACTAAACAAAATGGAGAAAAACCTTAATTCAAAAGAAAACGGGAGAGATGAGTAAGACAAGCTTTGAAGACCCAAGAAGCTATCCTCTCTGATAGCTGGGCATCATCTAGTTGCTTCACCACACTTGGCTATGGCACCCATATTTTCAGTGATCTCTTCATAAGGGCGACCATCAAGCCATGTCATAAGAACTAATTGTTCTTAGATTGGGGCTAAAATGACATGCGAGTCCAAAATCCATTCATATATCCGTGGTTCATGTATATCTCCGGTTCACTTTAGAGACATTATTATCACATTATCAATTATCCCCTCGGGGCATGACGTAATTCTATTGATAGTGTCATTCATTTAGCTAACGGAGAGTTTTCTTTCACTACTCAGTCACTCGATGTCACTGAGTCAGTGCAGACTCTGAGCCATCCTATAGAAACCTTGTGGGTTTTCGAAACGGTAACTCTTTATGGGAGTAGTAAGCTTCCTCTCTCTCCCACAGAGTGGATTAGACTGACAACCTTGCGTGTAACCACTCTACCACCAGATCTCCTACTCTTTCAATCAAGTCAGGCTAAATAAGAGCCAGAGGCACCTGTTCTGACTGGCCTATATACTCAAGTTAAAGACTGATTTAGGAACGAGCACTAGAAAAATGTTTTCTTAGATTTCATTGACTATGCAAAGGCATTCAATTGTGTGGATCATAACAAACTATGGATAGCCTTGAGAAGATGGGGATTTCAGAACACTCCATTGTCTCATGCAGAACCTGTACATGGATCAAGAGTCAGTTGTCCGAGCAGAACAAGGTTTTAAACTAGAAAGGTATGTATTAGTGTTATATCCTTTACCGTACATATTCATTCTGCATGCTCAGCAAGAACTTGAGAAATTGGACCATAGGAAGAAGAACTCGGCATGAGGATTGGCTCAAGGCTCAGTAACACCTGCATTATACAGACGACACAATCTTGCTTGCTGAAAGTAAGAAGGATTTGAAGCACTAGCTGTTGATGATTAAGGATTTCAGCCTTCAGTATACACTGCAACTCAATGTAAAGAAATCAAAATCCTCTGTGTGGGACCAATAGATAACCTCATGTTAAACAGGGAAAAGAATGAAGAAAATTAAAAAGAAACAAAATCCTTGAGGTTGTCAAAGATTTCGTCTTGCTTGGATCCACACAACACATATGGAAGCAGCAGGTAAGAAGTCAAACATATTACATTGAGCAAGGCTACTGCCCAAGATCCCTTAAGAGTGTTGGAAAGCAAGGTTGTCATTTTGAGGGCTAAGGTGCACCTGACCCAAGACATCAGGTTTTCAAGACCTCAGAAGAATCTACAGGTTTGAATTGTGGCTTCCTGTGAGGAAGATGGAATGGACGGTGGACAGCAGAAGAGCAAACCAATCTGTCTTGGAAGAATAGCCAGGAAGCAACCTGGGGAGGGGAGACTTCATCTCATGTACTCTGGACATATCAGGAGAGCCCAGGCCCTGGAGAAGGACATCGGGCTTGGTAAAGTAGAGGGCAGAGAAAAAGAGAAATCCCCTCAAGGAGATGGATCGACACAATGGTTGAAACAATGGACTCAAACATAAGAACGCTTGTGAGAATGGTGCAAGGCCGGGCAGTGTTTCCTTCTGTTGTGCACGGAGGCACGATGAGTTGGAAGCCACTCGATGGCACCTCCCACCCAACGCCAACACCACCAATCACCACCTCCACCACGACTACCATGACCAC
>NW_022111379.1:17923647-17925895 GCF_000313985.2 Echinops telfairi
AGGAGCATTTCCTGTGTGATCGGCAATGGGAGGGCCTCACTTCAATGCAGCCCTCTGATGTGTTTCCAGGACATGGAGCAGGCCTTTGGGTGATATGGTTGATGTTCCCCAAACAGGATGTTCATGTTCACTCTCCACAGCTGGAGAAACAAATCCTACCCCCGCCTTTAGAAGGCCAACAGCTTCCTGCCTCCTTACACTGCTTTTCTAAAGGACACATTCCCTCGGATTCTAGGTGAATCACTTGGTACTAAGCTGTGCTTGTAAGGCGTTTGTCTCATACTCAGGGTCTGCCCAGGTATGGCAGCTGGCTAGGAACAAATGAACCAGGTGGTGGGAGGTGGTGGTGGCAGTAGAGGTGGTGGTTCATTTGTTCATTGAAACAAATGGTTTCATGATAAAATCCATTCTTACAAGCGCTGGTAGTTAGCACCCACAGGTAACCTGAACCCACAAACTCGTCTTTGTCTGAAATAGGGACTCTTTTAAGGGAAGCTGCCACTCGGAGAGGTGAGGGGGAAGAATATACGTGACTTGTTGCATTGTGAAGGCGGACCCCCCATGCACGGGCTTCTGAGACAAACGGCACTCGTTGGCGAACAGGGACATGGACCTTCTCGCCCAATCATACAGCAGTTAGCTCTGTTGCATGGGTCATGTCTGGTATGTACAGCCATGGCTGCTGCATAGCTCTCCCCAAACCCTCTCTCCTGAGGAGAGCATCAGTCGGCCGGCCTACCCTGCCCAAGCTTGCCTCCTTCCAGGACGCTGCTGCTCTTTCTGTGGAGTCTCTACCAAGTTCCTTCAACTACCCAGCGAGTCTTCTCAGACACCCCCAGTCCCGTCTCAGTGTTTCCACGGCAACCTGCACCGTCCCTGTCATGTCATAGGCTATGCCTTTGCCCGGCTGTCTCTCCAGGCGGGTTTCCCTCCCAGAACTGCCCTTGACAGATCCTAAAAGCCAAGGATTCCAGACTCTTTGGTTTAACAAGACTCTTATCAGAACTTCCGATCTGGCAGGGGTAGAAACTACAAGGTTAGAACCAGTTGCCATTGTTAATTCCAACTGCGGGCAACTCCAGGACGTCAGGGTAGAAGCCCCAGAGGGTTTCCAATGGCTGGGTTTGGGGAAGTAGATGCTGGCTTTTCTTCCATAGGTCCCTCTGGGGGGGCTCCGAGTTGGTCAGAGGAAGCTGCCTTTCCAACAGCTGTGGAGGTAGAGACGTGCCAGAGAGAAGCTGAAGTGACTGGCAGCACCTCCAGGTGTGGGGGACGGCAGTGTGCTGTTGCCTTCTCGGCCCCCCTGCTCCCTGGTCTTCTGGAACATCAGTCAGACTGGCTGCAAGCTTACAGATGCTACACATAGCTCTCCCGGGGCACGCATGGGCAGAAAGAGAGCTCGCCTCAGTGTGGTGCCTGAAGATGAAGGCACTTGGCTCCAGATGCCACCTGCAGGCAGCGTCACGTGTCTGAAGGAAAAGTGCACCGGCACTGGGGTCTCGTGTGAATTCTCCCGTCCAGGCCCACGTGTTACTCCTGTCATCTTCCAGGCCCTCAACACAGGGCCTCTATAAAACCTCACTGCCATCGAGTTGATTCCAACTCATAGCTGACCCTACAAGACAGGAAACCTTGGGTTTCCAAGACTTTAAATCTTGACTGTAGCAGCTGGTGGGTTGAACCACTGACCTTGTGGTTAGCAGCCCAATGTGTAAGCCACTACACCACCAGAGCTCCTCATTGGCATCTCTATAAATGGGGATATTTGGCAGAATAGCTCCAGCTGATCCTCTACCCAGAGTGTGTGTGGCCCTGTCTCAGAGGAGAGATGTGAGCGCAAAAGGCAGCGAAAAGTCTCCTCCTGCTTTTGTGTCCCACTTTTGTGACTCCACTCTTCCAAACCCAAACCCACTGCCATCCAGCCAATGCTGACTCGTGGAGACCCTATAAGACAGGGTAGAACTGCCCCTGTGGGTTTCTGAGACTGTAACTCTTTCCGGGAGTAGAAAGCCTCATCTTTCCTCCCGCAGAGCGGTGGGTGGTTTGAACTGCTGACCCCACTCATAACCACTACACCACAAAAAAACAAAACTCACTGCCATCGAGTCAAAGCTGACTCATCGTGACTTCCTGCAGGTTTCAGAGACTGTAACTGTCTACAGGAGTAGAAAGCCCAGGCCCCCATCCCCACCCTGCCCCACCCCTACCCCTGGCAAGAGCTGCTGGTGCTTTTGAACTGCTGACCATG
>NW_022111379.1:17926141-17927258 GCF_000313985.2 Echinops telfairi
TTATGTGTGAAGGGGTGGAGTCTAGCCTGTCAATCAGGTCATATCCAATGATGCCTCTGTGTGGGCGTGGCCTTCTGTGAGGATTCTGGGAACTTCCTCTCTCTTGATTCTGCCCTCAGACAAGGTGGGACACACTGTCACTGCTTCATTAGAGAGCTCTAGTCTCCTGCTGCTGGGACACTCAGGGAGCTGCAGGGGCCACGTGCAAACCTGAGCCAGTGTTGAGATGCTTCCACCAGCATTAGATCCTCAAGATGTTCCACCCACAGGCCTGTGATCTTCCTGCATTTGGCATCATTGCATGTGCTGTATGAGTCTGAAGAGGAATTTATGGACTAACATCGGACATCTGGGCTAATATGGGACTTATGGACTTTATTTGGACTGGGCTGGGACGTTTTCTCAAAATACAATTGCTCTTTAATATAAAACTCTCTCTGACACACGTATGAATGTCCCTGGATTTGTTTCTCCGGTCAATCCAGCCTAACACACCTGCTAATATAAAGGTCAGTGGCTTGAACTCACCAGGCTACTCAGCGGGAGAAAGATGTGTCAATAGCCATTGGTCAAGATTTCCAGCTTTGGGAATCCTGCTGGGCAGTCCCACTCTGTCCGACGGGGTATCTGCGAGTGGGACACAACTCAAAGGCCACAAAACTCAAACCCACACCCACTGCAATTGAGTCCACTCCATCTCCTAGCAGCCCTGCAGGACAGAGCAGGGTTGCTGTACACCTTAACAGGAGCAGACAGCCTCGTCTTCTCCCATGCAGCGGCTGTTGAGATTGAACTGTTGACCTTGCCCACACTGTGAGCAACTTGACACTTAAACCACAGCGTCACCAGGGCTGCTCTTGAGGGGACGAAGCCAATTCATGGGGGGAAATACTGGCATTGCCCTGCTTTTCAAAAGCCACATCACTGTTACCCCAAAACAGCGTCAGTACCTGGTCCTGTGAACCCAAAAATCGGAAGAGGATTTTTGATTTTATGAGAAAAAAAATAAAAAAGGAGAATTGAGGCTAGCTCTGGCCGTTTGCTTGGCAGCAAGCGGCTTCACCAAGTGCCTTTCCCAGGAAGGGCCCCGCCCCTCCGCACCAGGCCGCTGTGCCTC
>NW_022111379.1:17928334-17932891 GCF_000313985.2 Echinops telfairi
AAAGCAAGAGACCTGAGAATTAGAAAGGCAAGGCTCACCGAGCCATTTATCTCTCCGCCCTTCAATTAACCCCAGATGTGTTTATCAGCCAGGTTGGCACAATAAACTTTAACTATCTCAGTGTGTCCACACTGGCCGCCATTTTTACGTATGGCAGGTTCTAAAGGCATGCTCTAGATTGGGATAGATCCAGACCCCCTTCCCCAGTCTCCCACTGGGAGAGTGACCATCTCCCTGATGCTTTGGTGGGCTGGGGACACTTTTTACTGCCAGCTGATCAGGAACAAACTAACAGAAAACTTTTTACTGTTAGAAGTGAGTGCAGTCAGCCTGTAAATGGTTTATTGTCTTAACTCATCATGACGTGGAGGTGCACTGGAAGGTCGCCCATATTGGGGAGTCCGGTTTCCATCCAGTCTACAGACAGAGGGCGCACGAGGGCAGGCAGGCAGGTCCCTGGCTGAAGTGTACGATTTCCAGGAGTCTGAGGGCCACAAGGTGGGACCTGCTGGGCCAAAGACCCTTTAAATCGGCCTTCTGGGGAAATCCAGTATGGAGGACGGCAATGCCTTGTCCGAATGTCTCTTTCAGAGGGGCAGCCTGTGGGTTCCAGAAGAAATAAGGTTTTCTTCAGAGCAGATAGATCACTCTTCTTTTTGTTTGCAATGAAGTACCAACCGAATCACAGCTTGCTTTGCACTTCTCGCAACACCTTGCAACATCGCAAAATATTTGCTGGAGTTTGTGAAGGGCGGCTGACGAATTAGTAAACTGAGGGGAGGCCTGCCTTCCCTCCCACCCTGTCAGCACCTTCTGTTCCAGCAGACAGAAAGGCAGCTTGAGCGCTCTGACGGTGTCTCCAGAGTATGACAATTCTTGGCACCATCGCTCAGGGCAAGGATGGAAGCAAAGGAAGCAGCGTGGACTCCTGCAGGTGCTGATGCAAAATACTGACACGCTGCGGAATTTCATTATAAATGCCTCCATGAAGGTGAGTTGCTATGGTAACCAACCTCCTCAAAAATTTATGTCTCTAAGTAAGAACCGCGTGGGCCCGTTCTGTTTGGGGATATATAATCCAGGCTTAATGAAGAACTAAGCACTTATGAGGCGACTCCGAGTTAACGAGGCTCCAGTGGGGCTAGAGCAGGAGGGGATGTCTGAAATCACCTCGTTCCAGCATCCTGGCTGATGGATGGGGACCTGGGGCTCAAAGGAGCGATGCTGTGCCGCTAGCATGTGTCAGACTCCACTCCGTGGCTCTTCACTTTGTTTTCTAGTGCTCTTCTTATGCTGCCTTTCCAAAATGGATTTGCCCAAGTTCCTCAAGGGGATCAGAGAAATGGGACCATTACTAGCTACGGGGCCATCATCACTTTTTATTGAAAGGTGAAATCAAAGTTCTAGTAATCTGCTACGTTTGGCTTTTTCCATCACAGCTCCCACATTCTAGCACCTTGATTTACCCAGGAGACTGGGGGCGGGGTATTATCTGGGTAGCCTTAATGCGTGTTACAGTTCCAGCACATACGCTAAAGAATTAGAATATGAGGGGACTTCAAAAATCTCATGGGAACAAAAGGAAGCTAAAGGATATACAGGATTGGAAATAAAGGCTCTCTCCCAACATAAGCGCCATCAAGATACTTTTGTGCGCCATGGTGCCAGCCGCTGAGCCCGTCCTCCAAGAACGGAGGGTGCTCAGCATTTAGTCAGGTCCATGTTGCTGTTGCTGTTGCTTTTAAAATATTATCAACTGAAGAAAGATGGGTGCCTTTTAAAGATTTTTTAAGATTAAGAAAGCATAAAAAGAAGTCAGAGAGAGCCAAATCAGGCCTGTGAGATGGATGCCTAGTGATTTCCCATGGACATTCTCACGAAATGGCCCTTATCTGCTGAAGGGAGTGAGAGGAGTATTGTCATGATAGAGAAGGGCTCTCTGGTGAGGCTTTCTCAAGCATCTTCCTGCTAAAGCTTTGGCTAAGGTTTTCAAAACACTCCCATAATAAATAAATGTTATTGTTTTTGGCCCTCCAGAAAGTCTACAGCAAAATGCTTTGAGCATACCAAAAAACCATTGCCACAATTTTTGCTCTTGATCTGTCTGGGGCATTGTGAGGAGCCCTGGTGGCATAGTGGTTACATATTGGACCGCTAACCACAAGGGCAGCAGTTCAAAACCACCAGCTGTTCTGAGGGAGAAAGATGAGGCTTTCTACTCCCATAAAGAGTTACGGTCTCAAAAACTCGGAGGGGCAGTTCTACCCTGTCCTATGGGGCCGTTAGAATCAGGATTGACTTGATGGCAGTGTGGTTTGTTGTTATTGTCTGCTTTTGCTCTGACTGGATCACTTCCACCTTTTGGTGCCATTGATTTGATTGTGCTTGGTATTCAGGATCATAGTGGTAATGCCAAATTTATCTCCTGTTACAATTCTTCCAAGAAATGTTTCAGGATCGGAATGCCACTTGCTTAAATGTCCATCAAAACCTCTGCTCCTGTTTTTAGCTGACCTGGGCACAACTCTTTTGATATCTATTGAGCAAAAAGTTTGCTCAACTTTAATTTTTCAGTCATAATTGTGTAAACTAAACGAATTGAGATGTCCATGGTTTTGGCTACTGTTTATCATTGGTCCTCTTCTATTATGACACAAGCAAGATTAACTTTTTTTCTTCACAAACGTATGTCTACTGCTCGGACTTCCTCTTTAACAGCAGTTCGTTCCTTCTTAAAGACAATAAACCATTTATAAACTGCTGATTTCCTGGGGCATTGTCTCCATAAACTTTCTATAAAATGTTAATGATTTCACCATTCTTCCACCCAAGCTTCATCATAAATTTGATGTTTGGTCTTGCTTTCATTTTAGCACAATTCTTGTTGCTCTGATAGGGGCTCTTTTAGAATCGATATCTTATCCTTCTTAGCCCTTCAAGTTAGATCTGGTTTGGATATGCTATAACAAATTAGTGCCAGTTTATTTGGAGGTACAGAACATTTTTGGCATGCATGCACCATTTTCTCATAATATGCGTTTCCATGCACTTTTGAAGACCCCATTGTATACCCAAACTATACTAAACCTAAGGTATACCTCCGTCACTTGTCTGTTAGTCTCATTCAGGGACTTCAGCACGTATTCTTTTCCCAGAGTTTTTCTCAAGACAATTTGCTCCTGAAACTTATGAAGAAGTTGCTGGAAACCTTAATGCATAGCTTTGAAACATCTTCAAATACTGAAAGCCTAAATAACGGAAGCAGAACATAGTTGGAGATACTGCCCAAGGACGGGTTCCTCAGGCACCAGGGCACTGGTATTGTGACCGAAAGGAGATGATTTCTTGGAGGGCAGTCAACCATGGTGACACGAGTTGAGTAAAAAATGATGGGAGCAGAGCCTTCAGGATCTTCATTTGCTGAGGGAACACCACTCAAGGTCAAGAGAAACAGCTGCAACAACCTTCTAATGAGTGGAACTTAGAATGTGCAAAGTATGAATTTAGGAAAATTGGAAGTGGTTAAAAATAAAATGGAACACATGAAGATCGATATCGTAGGCATTTGTGAGCTGAGGTGGACTGGTATCAGCCATTTTGAATCAAAAACTTACATGATTTACTAAGGCAGGAATAATGCAATCAAGAGGAATGGTGTGGCATTCATTGTCAGAAAGGATTTTGCTAAATCCATCATGAAGCACAATGCTATCTGTCATTGGATTATATCGATTTGCCTTCAAGGAAATCCAATCAATGTAACTATTATTCAACTCTATCCACCAACCACCAAAGTGAATGATGAAGAAATTGAAGAATTCAACCAGCAACTTCAGTCCGAAATTGATCAAAGATGCATTGATAGTTATTAGTGATTGGAATGCAAAATTTGGAAACAAAGAGGAAGGAACAGTAGTTGGAAAACATAGACTTGGTGATAGAAATTAAGCTGGAGATCTCATGGTAGAATTTTGCAAAACCATTAACTTGTGTGTAGCAAATACCCTTTTTCAACAACACAAAAGACTACTATATACATGGACGTCCTCAGATGGAATACACAGAGACCAAATTGACTGCTTCTGCGAAGACACGATGGGAAGGACACCAGAGGCCGACTGTGGAACCGACCATCAATTGTTTACATGTAAGTTCATAATAAAGCTGAAGAAAATTAAAACAAGTTCATGAGAGCCAAATTTTGACCTTGATTCAATCCCAGCTGAATGTGAGAACGTATCAAGAACAGATTTGACGCATTGATCACTAATGACAGAAGCCCTGATGAACTGTGGGAGGACATTTAGACCATCATTCATGAAGAAAGCAAACGGTCATTAAAAGAGACAGGAAAGAAAGAAAAGATCAAAGCGGATGTCAGAAGAGACTGTGAAACTTGCTCTTAATGGTAGAGTAGCTAAAGCAAATGGAAGACAGGATGAAGTCAAGGGGTTCAGTAAAAAATTTCAAAGGGCAGCTCAAGAAGACAAAGCCAAATATGATAACGAAATTAGAAAACCAGAAGGTAAACAAGTGTCCATCTAGCTCAGAAGCAAC
>NW_022111379.1:17935383-17939197 GCF_000313985.2 Echinops telfairi
TAAATGCCCTTTGCCTCCTAGCTCTTTCCTCTATTTCCTTTGACTTTCCTCTTGTCGCTGAGGGAAGAAGTTCAAACAGCACTGACTGTATTAGCCAAAAGCAAGGCTCCAGGAATTGCTGGAATACCCATTAAATGTTTCAGAAAGCTGAAGAAGCACTGGAACCACTCACTCTTCTATGCCAGGAAATTTGGAAGACAGCTACCTGGCCAACTGACTGGAAGAGATCCATATCTGTGCCCATTCCAAAGAAAGGTGACCCAACAGAATGTGCAAAATATGGAATATCATTGATATCGCACACAAGTGAAATTTTGCTGAAGATCCTCCTACAACGAGTGCAGCAGTACATTGACAGGGAACTGCTGGGAGTTCAGGCCGGATGTGGAACACGGAATATCACTGCTGATGTCAGCTGAAGGCAGAGAATACCAGCAAGCTGTTTACTTGTGTCGTTACAATGCAAGACAGTCGACTGTGTGGGCCATAATAAACTCTGGGTGACCTTGAGAAGAATGGGAATTCCAGAACTCGTCATTGTGCTCATTCGGAACTTGTGCATGGATCAAAGGGCAGTTGTGTGAGCAGAACAAGGGAATACTGCATGGTTTAAAATAAGGCAAGGTGTGCATCAGGGTTGTATCCTCTCACCATATTTGTTCAATCTGTATGTTGAGCAAATCATCAGAGAAGATGGATTATATGAAGAAGAGTGTGGCATCAGGATTGGTGAAAGGCTTAGGAACATACCTGCAATATGCAGATGACACAACCTGGCTTGCTGAAAGTGAGGAGGACTTGAAACACTTGCTGATGAGGATCCAGGATTATATGGATTACAACTCAATGTAAGGAAGACCCAAATCCTCATAACTGGACCAGTAGGGTTGCATCATGATAAATGCAGAAAACGTTGAAGTGGTCAAGGATTTTGTCTTGCTTGGATCCACAATCAATATTCATGGAAGCGGCAGTCAAGAGATCAAAAGACGTACTGCACTGGGTAAATCTGCTGCACAAACCCTGTTTAGAGTACTGAAGAGCAAGGATGTTGCTTTGAGGACTAAGGTGCAACTGACCCAAGCCATGGTATTCTCTTTTGCATCATATGCACGTGAAAGTTGGGCACTGAATAAGGAAGACCATGGAATACTTCATGCATTTGAATTGTGGTGCTGGAGAAGAATATTGAAAGTGTTATGGACTGCTAATGACAAACCAATCTGTATTGTGAGAAGTAAGGCCAGAGAGCTCCTTAGAGGCAAGGATGGCAAGATGTCCTCTTACACACTTTGGGCATATTGTCAGGAGAGACTAGTCCCAGGAGAGGGACATTGTGTTTAGTAAAGTGGAAGGCCTTGGGCGAGATGGATTGACACAGTGCTGCATCAGGCTCAGGCATGGGAACAAGTGTGAGGATGGGGCAGAGCCATGCAGTTTCGTATGCTGGGCATAGGGTCCCTGTGGGTCGGAGCAGACCCAATGGTACCTTACGACAACAAGGTACACCTTCCTTCCATGATTAAAAAACAAATGCTCTCTCTGATCTCTCATAGCCTAGTTTCTTGAACGATTCTTGTTGCAAAAGAAACTTTGTGTGAGGCCTTTCCTTCCAGTTCGTGAGCCATCAAGTCGTAGCAAATGCAGCTGTGAAGAGAGTCTGCGGGCTCCTGCAGGGAGGAACGGTTGGAGATTGGAGTGTCTAAGAAATGTAACTCACAATCCACCGTCCAAATTATGCACGAAAGGAAGGAGTTTGAGTTTGAGCGGCGCTTCGTCTTAAAGGGACTTCTGAATACAAGCACTTGGTCCTCAGAGGTCTTCAGCGTGGGCATCTCCCCTGGGGGGGGTCTTGTTAAAAAGCAGATTCTGGTTCAGGACATCTGGCCCGTGACCTGCATTTCTCACAAGCTCTTGGGCACTGAGATGCTCTTCTGGTGCTTGGTCCAAACCTTGAGTAGAAATGAACCCGTTCACTTGTTCACCTCAATGAGTTTTCAGTCTCAGACCTGTGACTCCCTCCCTCTGCCCAGCCCCCACTCTGAAGCCTCAGCGCTGTGTGGCAGCAGGTATGTATGTGTATTGTGATATGCCCACGTGTGCATGTCTTTTGTCTCCAGAGTTTGCTGACTCCTATGCGGAGGCACTGTAGACACTGAATAAAGAACTATTGATGGGTGACTGATTGATTGGTAAATTAATATAGTATTTCCTCCTTCCTCAGAGTGCTAAGCTCAGCTCATCAATGAGCTCAAGGCTTGAAAGGAGTCAAATGTCTGCTCTAAATGACAGTGATCCTATTCTGCCTCTCATTTCTACTCCCCAGTGAGTTGATGTTTTAGAAATCAATGTCTGAGTGGAGAGATCTGATTGGGGTAGGTGTCGAAATGGCCCACTATGAGTGGGCATGGGGTGGGAAGGAGCCCTGGCTGCTCCCCACAAAGTCAGTAGTTCAAAACCATGCACTCCTTGGGAGAAAGTAGACGAAACTTTCTACGCCCATAAAGAGCTACAGTCTTGGAAACCCTCAGGGGCAGTTCCACCCTTGCCTAGAGGGTCACTATGAGTCAGAATCAACCTGATGGCAGCGAGTTCAGGTTTTCAAACATTTCACAAGAGGGGGAAATGAAGTGGGCCTCTCACTGTGGTGATCCTGCTGACTGTCCCAAGCACTGGGCCCTGTGAGCCGAACAGAGGCTTGGAGACAAGCCGGCCCGGGTTCAGAACGTTACAGTCGCTCATAGCTGCCCCACCTGTCGGAGTAGAAATGCCCGCAGGGCTTTTTTAGGCTGTGGTTTTTAAGGTAGCCAATCGCCAGTTCCTCCTCCTCCTGGGTGGCAGGTGGGTTTGCTGCCTACTTTTCAGTAAGCAGCCAAGCTTGTTACCATGTTCCACAAGGGTGGGGTGCTACCTGATACCTGCACATCGTGTATCTTTAGGGGGAAACAACCCACCTCATTGTCATTGTGTGGATGCTGACTTGTCGTGACCCTGTAGGACAGGGTAGAACTGTCCCTGAGAGTTTCCAAGACTAACTCTTTAGGGGAGTAGAAAGCCCACTTGCTTAGGGGCAATTTCTCCTGTGGCAGCTCTAAGAACCGGAGAGAAGGCATTGTAAATGGCCTAGCTCGGTGCTCAGGGACAGGTGGGCCTTACCCCCAAGGTAAGCTGAAAAGCGTCTTTGCCACTCTGCTTTAGATGGAGAAGGGCCTCTGGAGAATGGTGGTGCCAAGCATTCCCGCCACCTAGTGGAGAGCCGCTGCCCATGCAAGCTTTACAGAAACCCGCCTTCCCCTGGTACTGTGAAGGGTGGATGGATCTTTTGGTTTTCAAAGAGCTATTAATTCAGTTCTACTTTCTTTTGTATTGAGGTTTTTCAGTAGTTTTGTTTTGTTGTTGTTGGGTTTTCGGTTTTGTTTTGTTTTTATTTTTTGTCTGCAAAAAAAACAAAACTATTTTCCTTTGAAATATAGTATACAACCCAAAGAGCTCAAAGCCTGGGGCAATCAGGAGGCTGGGGGAACCCCAAGGAACCCCTTTTGGTGAAGGAAGCTGCCTATGACACCTGCACCCCACAACTCTGCAAAGGACGAAGGGTCTGGAAGGCAGACATTTCCAGGGGAGGAAAGACATGCTGAGCGGGGTGCCTTTTCGGAGCAGTGATCACAGCTGCAGACCTCCGCCTGCGTCAGGGGGTGGCAGAGCCACAGACTGGCAGAATCCTTGGAAACCATGGCCGCCCATTGTCCATTATACAAACGGACACATGAAGGCCCGGACAGATTATGGGTCAGAACTAGAAACACCTGGGCAG
>NW_022111379.1:17939424-17947108 GCF_000313985.2 Echinops telfairi
AAAGGCTGTGGATTTCCTGAAGCAGCCCCTGCTCTGTGGTCCCTAACCCCAGTGAGGTGGCTGTGTACAGTTACAAAATGGGGATGTGCTTGTGAACCTCGGGACTTTTTTTTTAGCCCCAGAAGGTGGAGCTCTCATGCCAGCCTAGCTTCTTGAGGCTTTAGCAGGGTGGGGAGGGGTAGGGGTAGGGGATGCTGCTTGGAGGCCCGAGCTTAAGTGGGAAAGGGAGAGGTGGGGGGAGAAGGAAGAGCCATCCAGCCTCCTCCCACCCCACACCCCACTCCCTTGGTTTAAAGAACACACAGGTGGTGAGGATCAGAGTGTCCTCTTTCTGGGCAGTGGACCTGCTTTCCTCAGAAGCGCTTTTCTTCAGGCTGGGAGGCAATGAGCAAGCAGCTCCTTGTTCCCGAAGTCCCACCAGGCAGTCATGTGGAAGACCATGCTGGTTAGAACCACGGTGTACTCCAGGACAGCAAAGGTGGTGTGTACTCCAGCCTCACAATACATGTGGTGCCCAAAGTAGACAGCCAGGGCCCAGAAGAAGGCGACGGAGTTGATGATGAAGAGTCTCTGTTTCAGCAGTAAGACTTTGACTCCTCTGAACGTACTGTGTGCTTTGGGTCAGACGCCAGAGAACACAGGTTAGGAGCACGTCACTGAGGGATGAGGGTGAATACAATGAAAGCCTTCTCAGGGATGGTGAAGTCCTTGGAATTTAGGTGAGCACTAGCAGAGCCAGGTTCTCCATGGATGACATTGAGCCTGAACTTGAGGCGGCAGCGTGGGCTGGGGCAGGCACAGTGGAGGGAGTACTCCCAGCAGGCGAAGGCCACCTTGAAGCAGGCCTGATGCTGAAGCACCACAGGGAGCACTGAGGACCCTCCTCGGTGATGGCCCAGGTCACCGATGGCAGGTAATTGGGCAGCTCCCTGGCAGACAGGGCAGGAGCAGCAGGTCTGTCCCAGGGGTTCACGGTCCTCTCTCCCTGGAGGCAGCGAGCGGAGGGGCCGAGCGGGAACCTTTTGTTTTGTTTTTGTATGATTTTCTTTATATGAAATCCAGGACAGGTAAATCTATAGTGATAGTAACTAGATTAATACTTTCTCCGGGTTATGACAGGGGAGTTGGGGGGCGGGGGAGGAGTGGGGAGCTACTCATAGTGGAGACAAGAATGAAGAAAAGGTTCTCAAATTGATTGTGGTAATTTTCATCTATTTAAACGACTGGATTCTATGGTATGGGAATTATATGTCTATGAAACTGTACATTGCTTTAAAAAAGATGTGTGCTCATATTAGTACATTGTTCTCCATCAGCGTAAGATCCATGGTGGAGGTAAGAATGGTCCAGTCTTAATATTAGAAATACGAGGGGGTATCCCCCAAAATGGGATTTTTTTCCCCAAAGCTATGTATTAAAATATTTTTACAAAACAACCTATCACCTTCAAAGTACTCTCCATTACTCTTAATACATTTGTCAAATCTGCAATTCTATTCTTGGAAACATTTTCCAAACTCATCTGTTTGGATAGCTGGCAGCACCTGCCTCATTTATTTTTGTCTTCACCTCTTCTATGTTGTCAACTCGCTGTCCTCTCAGGTCCCTCTTCATTCATGGACACAAAAGGAAGACGCACGGAGCAGAGGTCATCAGGTGAGTCAGGTGCGTAGGGCAAGAGAGGCATGATGTTTTTTGCCCAAAACTGGTGCACTGAGATGGCTGCGTGAGCAGGTGCATTGTCGTGGTGGCAAAACCAGTCCCCCATCTGCCACAAATCAGGCCTTTTTAGTTGCACACTGTTACGCTATCTTTTCAGAACCTCTAAATAGAAAGCTTGATTAACAGTCTGACCTGGTGGGACAAACTCCAAATGCACGATGAGTCAACATTTTCATCCATTCGGGAAGTTGATGGACATCCAGGACAAGGTTTGTCATTAATCAACATTTCACCTTTTTTGAAATGAGAAAACCACTCTTACACTTGAGTTTTCCCCATAGTTCTGTCCTTGTAAGCTGTGTTCAACATCACAATAGTTTCTGCAACAATTTTCCCCAAGCAGGAAACAAAATTTCACAACTGCTCGCGGTTCTCTTAAATTTGCCATCACAAAAAAATGAGGTTTGAACAAAACTGCTTTTACAAAAAAATTCACTGTGACCAGAGAGAACCTTCCTAGGTGACACCACTGGGTGCACTAACTCAGAGCTAGTTGCCTGATGCTCACCTAGTGGGTAGAATGTATACTATGAAATCTCTGATCCACCCAGCGCAATTCCGCTTTGGGGGGCACCCCCTCGTAAATACATTTCTCATGTACAATGAGGTTTCTTCCCCTTGAACTATGGGTTGTGTAAATCATCACAGTGTTCCTGTTGTCTAGCAGAAATCAAAGTTGTTAATGCTTTTTCAGTATATAGGGTGTCATGCTTTGTAATCTTGCATTAATTTCTGCAGTCATGAAATTACTGAAATTGGGCTCTTCAATCCATATCTTTCTAGCACCCACAAAACGATTGGTTGGGACCATACAATAGGGTGTGTGAAACACTAGCAGAGGGGAATTGACTAGTTTTGCAGTTCTGTGAGTTTCTCGAGTGGGTAATACCTCAGTTCTTGGCTTCACATGAGAAAGAATTCACGCCGAAGCCATTTGCAATCCAAGTGGGTTTTTATGAAGGATGGGAGAAGGTTCTGGTTTTAGTCTCAAAAGAGCACACGCTATTTCAGGGAAGCGCGCCAAGCCGTGCGGAAGCCACGCTGGGGTTCACAACTGAACATGAGCAACCTGGTGGAACTGCACACCCACATGTGGTCACCTGAGGCCAGAGAGGACGCGGCAGGGCATGAGCGGGCACTGGGGGTGAGAGTGAGTGAGAAGAGAGAGAGAGAGGCTGTGGGCCCCGAAGGCCTGGCACAGACACATATGGGTCCCAAGCAGACCCAGAGCGGACACTGAGAGCAACGGCCCAGGCGGCACATGTGTGCCTCCTACCTCCACCTGCCTCTGAAGGTACTGGTTGACATCATTGGCTGAATTAAGCCCCTCTGAACCTAGTTTGGGCTGCCCAAGTGTACCGCCCACCTGGCTGGAGGCTTGAATTGGAGCATGCTCAGTTAAGGGGTCCTCATAGGTGTTAAATGCTCGCCTGATTCCTTCCCAACCACCTCCACGGGAGCCCGTACAGGCATGGGGGGAACAGCCCCCTGCCCCTTCCTCTAGCAACCTAACCGTTTCATTTGGCCTGAGAGCCAGCTGAGAAGCAGGAACAGAGAGATGCTTGCCATTGCCAAGAGAGAAGAACCACCAGCGGAGAGCATGCAAGCTCCGTGTCTGAAGTGGCAGAGGCATCAGCCACCACGAGGTCAAGCAGAGGGCTGCACGGAGGCTGAGAGGCCGGCGTCCTGGCCCACAGAACAAGGTAGAGGCCGGGGACGCGTGGCTGGGAAGCTGAGGATCAGAGAGAGAGATGGCTGCTGACAGAGAGGAGGTGCTGCTGAGGACCTGAGACCGTGTCCTTCATTTTTCTGATCCTGACTTGTGGGGGCCTACCTGTTAACGTCGCCAATAACACCCCCCACATCACCACCCAATAGTGAAAAGAAAAGGGGGAGAGCTTTTACCGAATGCCCACTGTGCCGATGACGGGTGCTAAAGATACAAGAAACAAGCTAGACACAGTCTCTGCCTGGAGTTTGTAGGCAGGTGGGGGACACGTAAAGGAACCCATTAGCCCAATGTATCAACGTTGAGCTCAAATTGTGAAAAGAGGGGTGAAGGAGGAGGCGAGGGGCCTTGGCACACTCCAGGCCTTGGCACACTCCAGCCGAGTAGAAGTTGGCGAGGAGGCCACATCAGGCAGGTCTCGCCGAGAGGACTGCCAAGCCATCCAGAACTGCACCTTTGAACTTGTGGCTTCCACCCTTCATAATACTTTAGCATCTCATTATAGTAAGGTGACCAGGCGTCCCGATTTTTAACAAGTTTTCCCACGTCCCACGGCGTTTTTAAAAAGTCCTGATTTTTGAAAAGAATGCACGACAAGCTAGGGGATACGTTTTTCGGCTGCCATGTGGCTATTTCACCAGGATATGAGTTTTATCAATGGTGTCCTGCTTTACCAATGTTAAAATCTGGTCACCTTACATTATATACAACTCACTCTACATAGTCAGCACTGACCCCATGCTTCCCTTTTACAGGCTCGGGAGGGTAAATAATTTGCGCAATGACCGGAGAGGACATATGAGAGATGGGATTCAGACGCCAGATTTTCTGCCCCAAAGCCCAGACTGTGTCCTCTGCTCGTGGTGCCTCTCTCCCGCCAGCCCTGGCGCTCTTGATTCTGCACAATGCTCTTGGCTCCAAGGAATCCATTCAGAGCGGTGTTCAGGGAGAAGGAAAATGCAGAGGGAACGAGAGCCAAGTGAACACAGAACCTCTTGGGTCAAGTGTGAATCATCACGAGGAAACTGCTGACTTGGCTAATTACTCAGCTTCCGTCTCATTTTCCAAAAGTGAACCCAGGAGATCTCTTCCACCAGGAGAGGAAACCTCACTAATGATGTGCCTTACACGTTGGCGATTTAACATGTGCGGCGGAGGCTTGTGTGGGATTAAAATAATTTGGAGGACCGCAGAGAGAAGTTGTTCTCTGGAGACCTGTAAGAAGATCCGAGGAATGCTGAGCTTCACGAAGTAAAACACCAAGTGGGCCAGGCGGTGGTGCAAGGCTTGTGGGATGGACGGGCTGCTCTGCCATCCCGGTTTGCCCAAGGCTGAGCAGTTGCTCTCCCTACAGGGCTTTGCTTTCTAAAATCGGGCGGGTCCCAGGCAAACTGGGGAGGTGGGTCATCTAAGCCAGGGACCTGCAGACTCAGAGGTTCTGAGCCACACCCATGGCATTTTGCCTGGGCCCGTGTGGGGTGTCAGGTCTAGCTGAGGACCTGGTCAAAGTCCAAGGCAGAAAAGCCACAGGAGAGATCAGCGCAAGAGGACCTTAGTGACCAGTCTTCATTCCCGATTGAGGCCCTGAGGGTGGGCTCAGGAGGGGGAAGAAGATGACCGCAGACTCAGACTGGTTCTCAGCTTCCTCATGTTTAAGACGGAGAGAATCACAGTGTGTACCTCTAAAAATAGACGACTATATGAGTTGCTAGGTGTCAAGTGCTCAGACCAGTGTCTGGTTCATAAAAGGACAGGAAATCTCACCACGGACGTTTCAGGAAGGGCGGCCTTGCCACAGATGAGCTCTCTTATACTTGCTCCCTTAGGTCTTAGGGGACAGAAAGTACCTGCCTGAGGGGGAGCGGACTCTATCTGAGTGTGGGAGAGGAGGAAGGGGTGCTCTTGGAGCCCAATCTCGAGCAGCTGGGGGGTGGGAGGGGCAGAAGTTGTCTATTGCCTGCAGGGGGGGGTCCCACGTCTGTTACCTCCTTTAGCCTTTCACTGCCCTTTCCTCCATCTCTTCTCCGTACTTGCTCTTTGGCAGGTGGATGCAGCCGTCTGATCAGCAGTTAATCCCGGGAGAGAGAAACACGGGTGTTCTCCCACGATGTGAAGGGAGGCATGCTGGGATGCAATCCAACCCTGTGGACAGGAGCCTAATTTCAGGACCCCGGGGCTGACGATGGTGGGCGTTCTTCTTCTCAGCCCTGTCCTGTTTGTTCTGTGATCCATGCTGCTGACCACGCCATCAGAAATAGCCCATCTGTGCTCGGCTCCAAATGGTCCTGACTATGGACCTGCGCATGCAGTGACGTGGCAGCCCCATCCCCTCGAGAGCTCATTTTCCTCATCTTGAAAATTGACATCAAAATCCCTGGTCCACAGCATGGGAATCATCCAAGTGGCCAGGTGACACCCAACGCTTCCTTATTAGATGTTTGCACTTATTTGTTAACAAACACTGATGGGCCAGGCGCTGTTCGGAACACTTCACGCAGATTCATTCCATGGATTTTCCAAAATCTAACCAAGTTGGGTGCTGCCATCCACTCCGCTTTACCGAGGAGAACTTTAAAGCAGAGAGAGTTATACTTTACTCAAGTCACACACGAAGCCAGAGTCTTGGGCCAGTCTCCCCATCGACACCTCTTTCCTCAGTTCCCGCAGGTGCCCAGGAGTGCATGGATAGCCAGTGATGAAGACGGTCTCATAGAGGGGCGGTGAAAAAGAGCACAGCCCTTGAAAAATGGATCGACACAGTGGCTGCAACCATGGGCTTAAACGTAAGAATAAGGCTTATTCTTGCGAGGAGGGCGCACGACCAGGCAGTGTTGGGCTCTGTTGTGCATCGAATTGCTGAGTTGTGACAAATCACTGCATCCAACAATACAGCATCTGCTAGGCCTGTTACAGGACAGATGCGACCACCTTTGAAAAGCACCAAGTCAAGGCTCCGGAGCCTAGACTGTGTGGAAGTGCCCCCTCTTAGGCCCACATAATGCACTCCTTCACTGAGGTGAGCCAATGCCTGTTAAGTGAATTCTGACTCACAGCAATCCCATAGGGCGTGATTGAAATGCTCCATAGGGCTCCCAAGCCTGTCGATCTTGACCCAAGGAGGCTGCCAGATCACGAGCATCTTCAAGCTCCATTCTTCCCCCTCCCGGGCCCTTTGTCTGGGTGGATGGTTAGACGATGGAACCCCAATCATGGTTTCTTGGGTTTGGGGGTTGCAAACTTGAAGCTGCAGAGTGGCGCCACCACATGGCAGAGTGGAATGCAATCACAGGGGCTGTAGCTCCCCTCAAACTCACAGCCTTGGAGTCCGTGCTGACTCATCGACCTTACAGGGCAGGCTGGTTACTACTCTAACAGACCTCCAGTGGAAGAGAGTGTGTATTAGTCCTGAGTTGACCAGAGAAACAAATCCAGAGGCACTCCTGTGTGTGTAAGAGAGAACTTCATATATCAAAGAGCAATTGTATCATTAAGAAAACATCCTAGCTCAGTGCAGTTCAAGTCCATAAGCCTTATATTACCCTTATGTCGATGTTCGTCCATAAATTCCTCTTTAGACTCACGCAGCAATGCAATGATGCTGAGTGCGGGAAGATCACAGGCCAGTGGGTAGAAAGTCTTGTGGATCTAGTAATGGTGGAAGCATGTCAGTGCTGGTGTGGGTCTCCACGTGGCTCCTCCAGCTCCAGGGCTCTGGCTCCATCAGCGTAGCTCCATGTGGCTTGTCAACAGGAATGTCTCACAGGGAGTGAGTGTGTCCTGCCTCTAAGGAGAAAGATGGGAGTTTCCATAATCCTCAGGAGAAGGCCATGCCCACACAAAGGCCTCATTAGCTATGACCTAATTGACAAGCTAGACTCCACCCCTTCCACAAGTTGACAGGAGATCATGTAACTGCCACAGGGCAAGAGAGTCCTGCAGGCTGTGTCTTGAGCCCTCAAAATGAATGCTTAGGGACCCAAGTGGGTAAAGACAATGAAACTGTCTCCTACCAACTGGATCACCCCTAAGGAGGCACAGTTATAGGCACTGTGTGTCGTAAGCGACCCGCTAAGAGAGCTTCCAAGCTGTTTCAGTTAGGCCCCCTTAAGCCCATTTTTCCCACCCACATTCTACACTTAGGTCTGCATTCCTGTGCTGTGTGGCCCCACCGCCCACTCATTCCCACTCACATTCTGCTTGGCTCCATGGATCCTATAGAAGAAGCCATGGTAA
>NW_022111379.1:17948352-17964917 GCF_000313985.2 Echinops telfairi
GTGAATTCTTTCAGCCTTGGGAAGCAAGAGCCAAGGTATGCCACCCCAGAAACCTAACAGTGGCACAATGGTTAAGTACTTGTTGTTAAGCAAAAAGCTGGTGGGGCAGACCCCCCAAGCTGCTCTGCAGGAGTGAGGCCTAACCATCAGCACCCAGAAAGATGAAGGAACCAGTAGGTCAGAGTAGAACGTCCATCCAGCAGGAGCACATTGGGGGAGTCCGGGGACCCTCAAGTTGAGCACCTTCCCTTACTTCCTGAGGAATTGCTACAGGATGGCCTAGGGGCAGGCGGTCTCACACCCATGCATGCATACGTGCATGGAGTACGCAGGTGGCCCCAGTCGTACTACGTGGAGTTCTATTTGGACTACTCCTTCGTAAGTGGGTTCTGACCTAAGTTGAATGAATACCCTTTTTTAACTTTTAATTACTGCAGTTTATTAACAGCATCTTTATAAATCATAACATTGAACACCGATGATCACCTGAGAATGACAACAGCAGCAACGTTCCTGCTACCACATTATCCAAACCAAACTCTGCCATCCAGTGGATTCTACTTCTAGCGACCCTAGAGGAGCGGGTGGAACCGGCTCGGCGGGGTTCCTCATGGGCGTAGAAAGCCTGATCTTTCTCCGATGGAGGGACTGGCCAGTGTGAGCTGCTGGCCTTGTGGTAAGCAGCCTGATGCATAACCACTAGGCTACCAGGGCTCCAGGGAAGAGTTAGCAGCCTCCAAGTGTAAGCCACTAGGGCTCCTCCCACAACATTATTTGTAGTACGTTACTAGTGATAAGATGAACTCTCCCCTCCCCCCCAAATCAGATGATCGTAAGTGCAGCTCCTGTAACTCAAATACGTACAAAGTTTGGAACTACCTGTCTAAGGAGCTCTGGTGATACAATGGTTAAGGCACTCTGCAAACACTGCTCTGATGGAGAACTGTAGGGCACTCTGCTCCCTTGACCTCTGGCTAGTAGTCCCATGCTCAATCCACCATACCACGAGAGCTGCTTAGTCAAGACTGATAGTCTTGGAAATCCTGTGGGGCAGTTCTACGCTGTCCAATAAGGTCAGAGTGGACTCGAAGACAGTATGTTCACACATGAGGTCAAGTCAAGATGTAGCGCTCCAAAATAATAGAAACCTTTATTAAGCAGAAAGGTCAAAATGGGAAGCTATTGTTTCTCGACATCTCCATCTAGGTCTTCTATCCACCTCTGAAGGTGCTATTTCCATCTGTCTCATCCTTCCAGGGTACGAGAAAGATGGGGCTTTCTACTCCTGTAAAGAGTTACAACCTCACAAACTCAGGGTTGCTATGAATCAGCATTGACTCAATGAGTTGGTTTGGGGGACCCCTTCCTGGAAGAAGTCTGTGCTCCTTCATTTACACTCTGTCAAAATGGGCATCCCCAAGGGACTCAAATCATGCTCCTTTTCACTGTTCTTTGAGTTTTGAAACAAAAGGAAATCCACAGGGCCCAGGTCAGGCTTGTAGTGTGGATGGGGTAAGTCTCCCAAGGGCAGGCCTTGCTCCTCTTGAAGCAGGTACTTTGTCATGATGGGGAAAAACGAAAACTTTCCTGGTCTTTTTCTTACCAATGCAGTTTTCAATTTTCTTCAAACCTCTTCATAATAAACTGTGCTAAACTCTGGGACTAGATGAGAAAGTAATGCAGCTAAATCCTCTATGTTCACAACTACGGGTCTGGAAAGCCAGCTCCAGCGAGGGAAGACCCTCACGGTTATGAGCTCGAAGTAAGTCGTAATATACAGTCTCATGCCTGAACACAGTCTCTCCAACAGCCGCCCATAAAGGAACTGTCAGAAAGGAGCCACCATAAAGGATGAATCATCCCTGTGTCTGGCTAGTCTGTACCTGGGGGTTCTCTATAGACAGAGCTATCAGGTTCTATAGGCAACTCACTGTAAAACATAGCAAACTCTGTTTTGCCATCTCTTGCTGATACTGATGAGAGATGACTGCCCCCTGGGGAGGGCTCAGGGGTGTTCAAGGTCAAGATGGTGACTCCCCGTCCTTGTTTGTTTATTATGTTACCCACTGATGCTATTACCCATTGACTATGCAATATGTCCAGTGAATGACCGGTATGCCATTTTCAAGATCTATAAGCCCCATTATATATACCGATTGGAAAATACATTCTCTCAGGCCTGACAGGGGCTGAGGAGCCCTTGGGCCCTGAGGTCTGTCTGTCTGTCTTTAATATTTTCCACAATCACAAAGTCGCCCTGGAGGACCCGTTCGAGTGTCAGAGACCACCATGGACCCACCCTAACAATAAGCCCTCAAGATCCATCCTGCATCTTTTGAGGAGGTCTATTAAGATGACTGCCTTTGGAATCTTAAAAGAGTTGCCATGAACCTTTTGAGCTGACCTCTTTGCCTTGGATTCCCTTGTTCAACAGATCTCCGCAGAAGCCACTGTTTTGATCGATCCTTTTTCCTGCAGACACTCACCCCAAAGATTCTAAGACAAATGGTTTGCTTAGAACACTTGTCTGCAGTCATCCACTTATGACAGAAGCATAGTCAATGGGTTTTGTCTGGAATAAACCCGAGTATGGATGAAATGGAACCTTGTTACCAATACTTTTTGACATAACCTTTGCCTATATTGGAGGAGCAGTGGGTTCTGCATTGATTTGCTAACCTGAAGGTCTATGGTTCAAATCCCCCAGCTGCTCCATAGGAGAAAGAGGAGGCTGTCTGCTCGGTAAAGATTTTATTCTGTGCTACAGGGTGGCTATGAGTTAGAGTGAACTAAATTGAGTGGGTGGGTATCATGTGAGGAATCAAAAGCCCTAGGAAACATTGACTGGAGCTGTGGGCTAGGCTGTGAGCTTGGAGAACAGAGTGGACAGGGAGACAGAAAGATGCCGTGAAAGTTGGGTCTACGAGAGAAGCCAATGCCTGTGCACTCATCATGCATGTCCTGTTCTCCTTCTCCCAAAAGGGTTATGTCTCAGAATAAACAGTTTTATGTGTGAGAGAAAGGACAATGGTTGAAGGTGTGTGTGTGTGTGTGTGTGTGTGTGTGTGTGTGTGTGTGTGTGTTGATCCAGGAAGGTCCACCACAGGGCCCCACATACGGGGTCAGGATTTAAGTTGAGTTTTCTCTGGCAACCTCCTGCATTTCACAGTGTATCTTTGTTCTCCTCCCAACTCTCAGCAGGCACCAATCCAGGCAGCTCTGTGCAATCCAACTAAATTTATAGGCCACCGCGCAGCTGGGCACTGTGCTTAGGAATACAGAGTCATTCCAGCACCGGTCTGCTGCGCTCTGTAACCTTGGGCTTCTCCAGTGACTGCCCTCTTGTTCTACCTTAGAGAAACTGGGGCAACACAAGAAAGACCACACACCAAGGAGACCCCGGCCCATCACCGACTACCTAAGTGCATCTTTGTGTATCTTAAATTAAAATGAGATATTTAAGGCGCTATGCTTCGTTTTCTTAGTGATGATCTGCTCTGATTTGTCAACGAGTCTACGGACAGTGGTTCTCATTGCAGAGCCCCGGCAGTTTGTCAGGGACACTGGGCACTGTGCAGGCAGAGGCTCCTTGAAGGGGAGGCTGGGGCAGTGTGGGACGGGCAAATTGACATGCAGCTGCAGGATGGAAAGGGATAAGGTCAGGGGAAATCAGGTCGGCCAGAACACAGACATTTGTAAAGGAGCAATAGCTTGCTGCATAGCTTACTGTGGGAGGCTGAGTATTATCGTGAGTTGCTGTAAAGTCTGCTCTGAGAGGTGTCCTTAGGGTTTCTTGGGTGTAATCTATATGAGAGCAGCTTGCTAGATTTTTCTCCTAAGGAGCTTCTAGGTGGATCCCATTCACTGACCTTTCCGTTATAGCTAAGCACGTAACTGGTGTACCACCAGGGCTCTGAGAGGTGGAAGGGGCTGGTATGTGCAGGTAGACAGAAAGGCGTAAGTCTCCATAACTCTGCCTCCAGTGTGTTCTACTCTATTCCGGGATGGAATTTCAGTCTGTGTGCGTTCAGATGTAGAATCTGGCTCTGCCAAAGAAAGGCCTGGGCGAACTCACTGCCCTCCAGTCGATGCCGACTCCTAGCGGCCCTGTGAGACGGGCTAGAACGAGCCCCGTGCGTTTCCAAGACTTTAACTCTTTACAGTCAAGAGCCTCATCTTTCTGATGGGTAACAGCCGGTGCTTTCAAACTTCCGACTTTGCAGTTAGCAGTCCACTCCATAACTACTATGCCCGCCCCCCAGCCCCACCCCCAGCTCCTCCTCCTCTGCCAAACCTACCTAGATATTCGTGAGGATGATCCTATTCAACTTCCCACACCTGGTTTCCGTGACTGTCATTGCAGGGTTGTGTGTTAATGGTATTTACCTCTGTGGCCTTGAATCTTGTGCTCCTCCCAGTGTCTCCCTTCACCTCGATCATTTGGTGTGACCCCTCCTCCTTGTAATCTGCTGCCTTTCCCTAGGTAACAAATGTCTCCCCTCTAGTCAGGGATCTTCCCCCTCCCCCTTCCATGGGAGCCTTGGTGGCGCAATGGCTCAGGCATGAGGCTGCTAACTGCAAGGTCAGCATCTTGAGCCACAAGGGACAGCTGAGGCTTTCGGCTCCTATAGTTAGAGCCTTGGAAACCCACGGGGGCAGTTCCAGTCCATCCTACGGGGTCACTATAATTTGGAATCGACTCGATGGCAGTGAATTTGTTGGTTGGTTGGTGGTGGTCCCCTTTCATCTCTGGTAACCAGCGAAGGATATTTCTTTTTTTAAGGATATTTCTGTGTTTAAACCCTTTTCTTGACTGTTTATAAGAGTGGTCTTAGACGATATTTGTACTTTTGTGATTTGCTCATTTCACTCAGCAAACGGTGGTCCAGGTTCGTCTGTGTCAGGAAGTATTGCCCAGAGTCATCATTATTCTTTAACACTGGCTCATGCTCCATTGCATGTACGGTCCCTCCATTTCTTTGAAGGCCTTTTGAAGTCTCTTGTCCATTTGCCAATTGGACTGTTGTCCTTTTCCTATTGCATCACTAGTGCCCTTCATCTCTTCCAGGTGCTAATCGCTGACTTTACAAAGGATTTATTTAAGGCATTCCTTCCTATCCTGGTCGGAGCTCTGGTGGTTGAGAGGTTACGAGTTGGACTGCTAACCAAAAGGTCAGTAGTTTGAAACCACCGGAGGCTCAGTGGGAGAAAGACAAGGCTTTCACTCCCATAAAGAGTTACATTGCTGGAAACCCACAGGGGCAGTTCTCTCCTGTCCTATGGGGTCGCTATGAGTTGGAATCTACTTGGTGGCAGCGTGTTTTATTTTCTGGCGCTTCCTAGCCTGATGAGATAGTTAAAGTTTATTGTGTCAATCTGGCTGATAAACACATCTGGGGTTAATTGATAAATGCCTCAGTGAGCCTCACCTTTCTAGTTCTCTGGTCTCTTGTTTTCTGATGATCAGATCAGGGTGCAGCTGCCTTAGCCAGTTCCCTGCTTCAGCTGGCAAGGCTCACTTCCTGTAAGACATCCCTGAAGAGAAGCCGCATGGACCTGCCCCAATGCAGCCCTGCGTGCTGGAGCAGCTGTGTGGAGACCCCTGCCAGCGCTGAGATGCTTACATGTTCACTGATTTGGCTTTCCTCCTGCAGTCGGTTTCATTGCGTGTGTTTTGTGAGATGGAGGAGGACTTTATGGATTGGTGTCGGACATATGGGCTAATGTTGGACTTGTGGGCTTGGGCACACATCTTTTATATAAAACTCTCCCTTATACATTGGAGTCTCTGTGAATTTGTTTCTCTAATGTACCTAGACTAACACACCTGAGCACACAATTATAATGTAGTCTACTTTTAATGATTTAAAAATATATATATATATGCATTTAACATTTAAGTTTTGTTCTATTTGAGATTAATTTTCTATAGAGCAGGGATCTGTTTTCCTTATTTCCCACATGAGTGGAGATCTATTTTCCAGGACCACTTAGTGCACCACTCTCCACCACCTGCTCCTCTTCAGTGCCTTCTCTGTTATATATTTACATGTAACATATCATATGAACATGTGACTCTGTCTCTGGGTCTTCTCTTTATCCCCCTGATCTATTAGTAATATATCCCCAAGCCAATGACACAGCTCTAATGTCTATGGACTCACTAAAAGCTTGTATCTGATCAGGGAAGTCTCATTTCTCCTCCATTAGTATCTTGTCTAGCCCTTGCTCTTGATTCTTTCCTTTGAAATTTTAAATGGCTTGTCAAGCTCCCAGAGGGCATCCTAGCAGGCAATGCCCCAGGTAAATAGCAAGGAGAGATCAGACTCCATGTGCAGAGCAATGAGTGTTGCGCGTGGGGCATAGTAGGGCCACCCTAAAAGATGATGTCAGAGACAAGGGCATACCTGAAGTTCAGGCATCAAGGCTTCCTGGGAACCAGAGTAAGGCCACCAGGCAGGGCCAGCTCAGCCAATGTTGAGAATGACGTGTGGTGGCGTCTGCTGGTTTTCATGGCCACCCCGTGTGCCAGGGAGACTGCTCCATGGGGTTTTCTTGCTTATTGTCCTGTAAGAAACAGATTGCCCGTCTTTCAGAACTGGCTCGATAGCAACATTCAGGGCTTGATTTTAGTAGCTGGGGGCTCAAGGACAGCCCCTGGGGGGGACAAATAGTTCGCGGTTGTCTGCTAACCAGAGGTTGATGGTTTAAACCCTCCAGTGGTACTTCGAAGGAAAGGCCTGGTGATCTAATTCTGTTCCGATCACGCCAAGAAAACTCCATGAAGCCGTGGACTCTGTAACACATGAGGGCGCCATGAGCTAGAATGGCTTGGTTTGGTTTGGGGTTTGTGGTAAACCTTGATCATGGATCTCCTTTGGGGAGATGTATCAAAGAGCTGGCGATCTTTATTTGGGGGTGGGGAAAGGTCTAGGAATGACTTCACAGTTGGACACTGTCCTTGGCCCAGGAGGCAGGTGAAAACAAACACTGAAGCCCGGTTAGGGAAGCAGGTGCAAAGTGGTTGATTGGTTTCCCAAGGGGACAGTCCAGCTCCACCCACAGAGCGTGCACATGGTCATGACCACTGCTGTGTGGTTTTCTCCACAGATGTTAACACCTGTGGACTGGCTCTCTTCTATGTGTTTCACATGTATTAAGCCATTTAAACCCACCCCCACCCTCCACCCAAATAAAATCAGTATGGATCCAACTAAGATTTGGTCAGTAGAAGTGTTTCCCATAAGGAAACTCACAGAGGAAAGGCCAAGGATCCCCTTTATTTTATTTATTTTGTCAAATTTTTCCTCTTTTTTGTGTAATCCAAAATCAATATTCATTGAAGCAAGAAATCAAGCTATGTATTCCTTTAGGCAATTCTTATGAAAAATATCTTTTAAAAAATCATCTTATTGGGGGCTTGTACAACTCTTATCACAATCCATCCATCCATCCATTGTGTCAAGCACATTTGTACATTTGTTGCCATCATCATTTTCAAAGCATTTTCTTTAGAAAAATCTCCCTTTAAAGTGTTAAAAAGCAGAGATGTCATGTTGAGGATTAAGTGCACCTTACCTAAGCCATGGTATTTTCCATTGCCTCACACACATGCAAGTTGGGAAATGAATCAGAAGACCAGAGGAGAATGGGTGAATTTAAATATGGTGTACGTCTGACTACGTGTGTGTCTACATATGCCTCTCGTTTGATTTATTCTCCTTGAGGAATCTCCTTTATTTACAGGCCGGCCCGACACTGGTGACCTCTCTTCCGCTGAACTCTGAGCAAGGGGATCCTGTTTGTTTAATCGGAATGGGAATGGGAAGTCAGCAGTTGGTTTATGCAGTTAAAAACAAACCAGGATCTCTACATCCACACTTTGTCTGTGGAGGCGGTCAGGAGGGAGGGGCTGAACAGGAAGATGGATCTTCAAGAGCCTCCCTGGAGGGCCACTGTATCCTCCAGAGAAGCTGTGTGAACAAGAGAGGCTTGACCCTTTTCTCCAGGCCAGGAAGTCCAGGGGCTCAGATGCCAAGCATTGGCACGCCAGATTTTCCAACAGCAAGGCAGCCACCTCAAATCCTTTGTGGAGCGAGACAGGTTATAAATAGATGTCTAATTCTTTTTTTTTTTAACTAGAAGGCACAGCCGGCTTTCTTGTTAGGTTCTCCTCCCGACACCGCTCTGCCTATTACATCGCTGCTACCAGGCAGATCCGACTGCCTCTGAGCCTATCGGCTGCCGCAGCCTCAGGAGAGCCAGGCTGAAAGCTGGCTCTGTTGTAAATTCCGGCTGTGACCTTGGTCATGGCAAAGAGTAAATCTTCCTATCTTACCTTTGGCTAATTGGGCAGGAGGGAGAAGAGACGAGAATAGATTGCATGATTTGCCACCCACTGACCAGAACGCCCATGTATTTCTGGTCAGAGGCAGGCTCTGCTTTTCCCGACAGGCTGAGGAGGAACGGGATGTGGGCTGTCTCTCTGAGACCTGAAGTGATGACCTGCTCATGGGGCTCTGGGCTATAAGGGAAGACTGGTCGCTTACTGGCCTATGGGGCATGAGGTTGCTGGTGTGTGTGTGTGTGTGTGTGTGTGTAACAGAGAGACTGTGGGACCTAAAGAGAAAGGTACATGCACACATGCACACACACTCACTCACACCCTTCTCCTAGTCGATATAAGTGCACGTGAGCAGGAAGAGGCTGAGAAAGCACTTGTCCAGTATTTCTCAAATGTTGCTATGCATCAGCGGGACCTCCAGCACAGACTGCCGGGCCCCACTCTCCGAGTCTCTGATTCCGGAAGATGGGGGGAGAGCCTGGGAGTCTGCATCTCTCATAAACTCCCCAGGGTGGGTGTGGGAGTGGGGAGTGCCGAGGCTGCCAGTCTGAAGCTCATCCTGTAAGAGAAGAGCCAATTTCACTCAATCCCTTGATTTCACAGATGGGGAAACCAAGGCCCACCCAGTTCCTAAAAAGCTGTGTCCAAGGACCTACAGCTGGTGCTGGTTAAGCCAAGATGAGAACAGAGACATCCCCCCACAACTCCTGCTCTGGTGGGGTCCCCACCACGTCAGCCGGGTACATTGCCAGGGGGCTGTGAAGGTGCTAGGTTAATAATAGCGCCCAGTAATCATCATCACAGCATCCTATTAATAACATTCTAAGAATAGTGTTCTAATAATTGTGGGTGAAGATTGCCACCACCCCTGCCGTTTCCTCTCCCCTGCCTTTCCCAGCCCAGCGTAACTAGCTCTGCCAGTTCAGGACAGAAATAGCCCTGGCCCAGCCCATTCACGCCACCGCCCAGCGGGACTAAGAACCAGGTCATGTCTCTACACCCACTCAATGGCCTAGTGTCTCTCTGGTAAATGAGGCAACTACCTGGGTCTTTGGGGTGAGGGACACTGGACGTGCACACTGGGCTGAGGCTGGGGCTTTCCCCTTGTTCACAAGTGCCCATGACCTCCACTCCTGACCTTTAACTTCCTTGTTCTGCCCACCACCAAAGTCTCCTTTGCCCCAAGGGGGCAGGGACTGGGCTTCTGTCGATCCTCAGACCTGGCCTGGAGCCTTGGCCTGCCCCCAGACCTTGGTGACTGGGTTCTGTTTCCCATCAGCACACCTCCTGACTGGTCTCTGCCCACTCCAAGGTCGAGACTGAGTGCAGACTACCCCTTGGGTTCCCTGGAGCTGTGCTCTGCGTGACCCCAGGCTTGACACGGTGTGAAATCAAAGCTAAGATTTTCCTAGCCTTAGGAATGCTTATCTACGGCCCCTGTTTCTGGTACTGCCAGGGCCAGCTTCTGCATTGGATCAGTACCCTGGCCCTAGCCCCTTCCCTAGCACAGGGCTAGTTTTCCCCAGCACAGGGCTGGGATACATCCACCTATTCCCAACAGCACCTGGAAGGCTTCCTTAGGTACGGAAAGTTGTACACCAAACCCTCTTCTGGGAGGAGACCCATGAGTTGGCAAAACGATTCGGCTTGAATAATTGGTATTGGAGGTGAGGGAGAAAGGATGAGAGGATGCTGGAGACGCTTGGGGTGGTTTGATAACCTGGCAGGAGCTGGACTCTGGTGGGAAAATAGGCCATCAGGGGCTCTTTAACTAGTAAGCTGGGGGCCAGAGGCCTCTTGGTGCTTCATTTGCATGTCTTCTGTGGGGCCATATGACTCCCCAAATCCTGACACACCTGTATAACTTTCGTGTTGGTGGCTTGCGGAGTGACAGAGCTGGACAGGGCAGGTACGGGGGTAGGGCTGGCTCACCACCCTCTGGGCTGGGACACCTGTGTGCCTTAGCCTTAGCACTGTCTCCTGGTTCCTGAGCTCACCAGAGAGAAGGACCTCAGCTAAGAGTGGGACCAGGGACAGCTCAGACAGAAGGGGAATTAATACATGCCCTAGTTTTCCATGCAGGCCGAAGGCTTCAAAGGCGATTCGTGAATGCTGGTGCTTGGGTTCTACTCGAACCCCATGGGGGTGGAGGCAGCTGCCGCTGTGCGTCCTGACCCCGGTGACCCTCTGTGTGCAGAGTGAAGCTGCCCCATAGGGCTTTTGAGCCTGTGACCTTTCTGACTCAGACAGCCAAACCTTTCTTGAGGTGCCTCTGGGTGGGCTGGAACTTCCAGCCTTTCAGCTAGCTGTCCAGTGTTTGACCAGTTTGTGCCACCAGGGACAGAGGCGCTCCCCAACCCCTTGAGCTTGGAAACGATGCTCCCTGGGTCAGATGCTTGGGTGACACGGGCTTTTTTCCTTGTCGATGAAGAAAGAAATCTGAGGGAGAGAAAGATGAGGTGGCGGGAAGAATGTTTCTCATTGCATGCAATCTTGTGATACTTTCTGCATATTCCCAAAAACTCCAATCTCACTGCCACCCAGTCGATTCAATTCCAACCCCGAGCATCCCCGTGGGACAGAAACCCAGGAGGTTTCTGAGGCTGTACATCTGTATGGGAGTAGACAGCCTCATCTTTCTCCTGTGGGGCGGCTGGTGGTTTTGAACATCCGAACTTGAGGTGAGCTGCCCATCGAGGTACCCACCCTGCCACCGGGGCTCCTTTTCTGCCTTTTAACAGTGTCTATTGCTCTAGGAAAATGGCATTGGCAATAAACATGGTGATGGTTTGCAGGGGATTAGGGTTTCAGAGAAAACTTTTTTTTTTTTTTTTGAGAAAACGTTCTTTCTCTTTTTTTGGCAATTTGGTTTGAAGGCAGTTTCAAACTTCTTCCTTAGCCCTCCCTCTGGTGACGATCTTTGTCCCTTTATTGGTCCAAGCAGACCTGGAAAGGTGGGGCGGTGATAGGGAAAGCCAGGTTGCCATGACTTTAAAGGCTCCCCACAGCATCCTGGAATGGATAAATGTCTCCAAATAAATGCCAGGCCCCCGGGGGTGGGCGTGGATGGTCTGGACACTGCAGCTCGGCTGAAAGGGGTTGGGGAGAGGCTCTTGTTGGAGCCATTCCCTGCCTTTATTTGTTCCTAGTCCGGCAGCTGCTGGAAAGTGTCTCCTGGGGCACAACTTGGTCCCCTTCCTGAGAAGCCAAACTTGGAAGCGACTGTGCCACTGTGGCATCCAGGCTCTGGTAGGAGACAGAGAGGGGCCTGGAGTCCTCTGGCAGGGGAGCGCCTGCTGGATCCAAGCCGAGCAGCTCACAACCTCTGGGGCTGCCAGGGCGCCTGCCTGGGCAGTACCCAGCTTGATGCAGCCCAGATGGTCTGGCTGCCTGGGCTTTGGGGCCAGTTGGAGCACCCAGGCGGACTACCAACATAGCCCCCCAGAGAACCCAGGGCAGCTGTTCAGGTGGGCGGGGCCAGGTTTAGCCCACCATGGCAGGCTGGGAGTCAGAGGGAAGGGCTTTTTCGTGAGTGTGTTGAATATCTGGATATCATTTTTCAAGCTATTAAAACACCAAGTCTACTCTGTTCAATACAGTCAACCTGCTTAAATAACATTAAAGTACTAATAATAATAACAGAGCACTGGAGGGACCTCAGGCCAAGTAGTTGCCACCAGTCGGATACAAATGCTTTGGGGCTGCATGATGCAGCGACGCTCAGGGAAGGGGGCCAACGTTCTCAAAAAAGACATCCAGCCAGACCCCTCCCCACATCAGCAGACAGAGACGCTCAAGGGCAGGGGCAGGGCTTTGCAAAATGCACAGGGACTTTAGAGCGTCGGCGGAACAATCCCATTGTCTCTTAATTCAATTTTCTACTAATCTTTTAAAGCCCCTCTTGCACGTTACTTTTTTGTTTTGTTTTAGCCTGTGTGGAATGTCCAAGGCAGACATGGAAGGTTTTCTCCCATGTTCAAGACGTTTAGACTAGACTACAGAAAATCACGAGACGGGCAGGGATGGCACAGTGCCCAGGGAACCACTTGAAGGGCTTGGTGGACTCTGTCATGTGGGACTCCGCCATGAGTATCACAGAATGCTGACAGGAACCAACACCCTCCACCCCCACCCCCAGCCCACTGCCATCAGCCCACTCATTCCGACTCACAGAAACCCTCGATAGGGTTTCAGGACCTGTGTCTTTTCTGGATCACACAGCCTCATCCCTCTCCCGTGTAACGGCTGGCAGATCTGGATCTGGCGATTAGCTGCTCAGTGCCTAGCCCACAGCGTACCAGGGCTCCTTATGGCTGGGAAGAGGCAGCGTGTTGGTCTGCGGCCTTGTTGGCAAGCCCATGGTTGGGCAGGACCCTGAGGGGAGCGAGGCGGTGAGGAACGTGCCTCTGCCTCCAACTGTCTTGATTGGACATTGTTGTTGTTTTTAGCTGCCTCGGGGGTCAGTGCTAACTCAGGATGACCCCATGCAGGAAGGAAGGAAACGCTGCCCTGTCCTGCTCTGTTTCCATGACGGGCAGCAGATCGGACCATTATGAGCCCAGGGTTTTCATGGACTGATTTTTGGCAGGCCTTTCTTCCTCGTCCATCTTAGCCTGGAAGTCCCCACTGAAACCTGTGCAGCCTCAGAGCAGCACACGAGCCTCCACCGACAGACAGGTCGTGGCTCCACATAGGTGCATTGGTAGGGGGTATTGCACCTCGGTCTCCTTCAGGGAAGGCAAGTATTGTACCGTGTAACCACCGCCCCCCGCCCTCCATGAGTTTCCCATGCCAGGGGAATCCCGACTCAGGCAACATCAGGACCCAGGGCCGAGGGAGCTTCTGGTTTACCTGCAGAGAACACGAGAACAAGCCCAGAGCAGCATGTGCTAACCCACCCCCAGGAACGAGGTACGTCGTGATTGATGGGACACAATGGATGGCTGAGGAGAACAGGTTGGGGCGTTTGGATGAAGCAAAGCTGTCCACTGAGGAAGCACACGTACACTCCAGGCACCTGCCCAGCCATGTGCCAGTCCTCTGCTGAGGTGTTTGCACCTGCGGCTTAGGGACACTGTTTGGGGCACACCTCCGAAAGGTATGTGCCAGAGAATGAAAAACATACACATCAAAGGAATGCCTTATTTGTGGAGTGGAAGCACTTTGCCTGTCTCTTCCAGCTCTGTGAACTGCTGATGATGGTAAAAGTATGTTCTCAGAAATGTCAGCCTGACAGACAGCACATAAATGCGTACTGTAAATATATCTATCTATAGATATCAACAAAACAAGGACCGAACAGACCCAGGTGGGGCTCCTGGTGCTGCAAGCACCCCAGGCTGTACAGTCCCTCACTCCTAACCTCGACCCTCTTGGGAGCCTGGGAGTATTGTTGCTCATCAACCAGGGACTGAGGCTGCCCCCAACCCTCCTGTATGCCTCCACGGAGAAATCTACCACCAAGGTTCAGACCTTGCCTGTCTTGCCATGGGCTCGTCTGGGATGCCGAGCCTCGTCTTGATGAAGGAAAGCCAAGGTGTTATTAATTGATGCTGGGCTGTCTGTTGGCAGCCCCATTGGGAAATGCCACTCCTACTCATACCTAGTGTTGGGCCCCAGGCTTACCTTCTGGGAGTTGGACTTCAGGTCTGACCGTCGGCGTCTTTTATTATGAGTGCACGTGGACAGACTCCCAAATGGCACAAATAATTCTTTTCTGAAACTCATCCACCTTGTGGTAGCTGGGGTGCATCTCAAACGCCTGGCAATCTCTCTGAAGCAGTCTGGTTGTTCAGTGTTGGGCGCACAGGGAAATGAGGGACATTTTTGCTTCCAGGTTTAAGCGGTGGTGTTTTGGTCCTACGTTCCAGAGCAAGAGGCTTAAGTGGTGAACTTCTTTCGGAGGTGGATTTTTGAGCATAGGAAGCTTAAGGGAGACTTTGTCTGCAGGTCCAGACAAATGCAATTTTCCCTAATTCTTTCCATGGAGTGATTGCAAAGGAATGTTCCTTTTCCTCTTCTTTGTCCATACCTGGTAACTAGAGCATGGCTCTTCTACAAGGCGTGAAGCACTTTTCCACCATGGCTGGACTGCTCTTCTTGTGGTCCAGGTGAGACCCCTGAGACCAGGAGTCTCCTAATCACAGGCACCTGAGATTGGCCCCAGACTGGCTTACCTGCCAAGATAGCAGAAGCAATAACAGGTCATGCCTACTCTGTGGAGGGATGTCCTCCACATCTGCCCAGCCCTAACCCCATAACTGCTTGGGCTGTCATTCTTTTCCTGCCCCTGCCCCTGTGCTCCACCTGAGATGGAGGCGCCAAGGTTTGGAGAGCAGATGTCTGGGGAGCTACTCTGACTAAGCCTGCATCTGAGAGGCTCTACCCGAGTGAGGCTTGGGCTAGCTTTTCTGACAGTTCACTGCACTGAGGGGAATGAGCTTATCTGGCCCCTGACCTGGCAGATGGCACTAACTCAGAACAGCAGGTCCAAGGAAAACTCCCCCAGAAGACTGCGCCTCCTGCCTGTGACTTTGGTAGCAGCACCACTCAGATGGTTCCCTCGCGCACAGCACAGCCTTCTCATACCCATGGAGGGTACCAGCAAGCCCAGGCCCCTGGAATCTGCTTAGGGAGTGTCTTGGTGGCATCTGACCCAATCTGAACCAGCAGAGGAGCATCCAGCCAGCAAACTCTCCTTTGGGAATAGTGAAGACTCTTCTTCGACACTGACCCTCATAGAGTTCACCGTGGAACCCAAGGGTTAAGGAAAAGTTGGCTGAAAAGAGCGCAAAGCATCCAAGGAACTGTGTTGGAGGCACACCCATCCTGCCCTGCCAGTGACCATTGGCTACAGGTAAGGCACTGGGCAAAGCGTGTGCTTCCTGCTCAGTACCAGCAACCTATGGCTGGATCAGGGCTGCTGCTGCAGGGCATCGGCATGGGGTTGGAAGAGGACCTGGAGCCTTCTATCTGCTGCTATTCCTGTGGCCCCACGCATTCTATCTGAGCCCCTGCTCCCAGGAAGCATCCTTCCCTGGTGGCTCTCCAGGTGAGCCTTCTAAGACTTTCCAGCTGACAGAGAGCAGCAATGTCCACCCTGTCTCAGGCCAGGCTTCCATCTCAGAGATTTACCTGCATTCTCCATTGACCCAGGTGATCGCAACCGGGATTTGTCCCTCAGCTTCTCCCCTGGCAACTCCTAAGTTTAATTAACCCGTTGCTGTCAAGTGGATCCTGGTTCATGGCAACGCCACATTTCCGAGTCAAGTTGTGCTCATAGAGGTCATGTTTTGGAAGTAGACGCCCAGGGTTTTCTTCCCAGTGTCTCAAACCATTAGCCTTAGGTCAGTAGTCTGCCCCTCCAGGAAGAAGGCACACCCTTTGTTCCTGAGAGTCTATGATGAGTTTTGCATTCATAGCCACTCCTGTCAGGGAAAAGGCATCATAGTGTAACTCGGCATCGTGAGCATGTAGGGACCAGCTAACTCACTTCCCTGTGGACACTGAGCAAGATCAGCCGAGCAGTGGTCCAGCGATTTGGGGACAAGGCTCATGTCTGGTCTTCTGAGTTCCACTAGGATTCTCTCTCTACTCCATACTCCTATATTTCATTTATTCCCTGTAGCAACAAAAGTGAAAAGTGCCTACTACATGCCATGGAGGAAAACGTCTTCGTGCATCCTAACAGCTAGCAGCTGCTATGAGTTGGGCACAACCTAGACACAGCAACCAGAACATCGGGGGATGGCAGAACATGGGGTGGGGCGGCAGTTCAAGAGAGGGCGTGGTGGCAACAGAGGTGCCAGCACTCATTTTGGTCCTCTGAAGCAGATGGTTCTTGCGGGTGGGCTGTGCGTGGTTGGACTAAGACCTGTTTTCCTCCGTGGCATGTAGTAGGCACTTTCTCATCAGCTGACTTTCAGAAGCAGATCACCGGGTCTTTCTTCCTAGCCTAGTCTTCGTCTGGGCTGACACCTGTTCCATGTCACAGCCCCACACCAGCCTCCACCGAGGTGCACAGACCAGGCACAGAACCTGGGTCTCCCTAGCAGAAGGAAGGCAACAATTCTACCACCGAGCCACCACCATCCCTTTACGAAACTTAAGTATCTTTTCAACCCAAGTTCGGCTGTTTTCTCCTGTATATTGACTTTCTGATTATTCTAGAAGGAAGCTATTTCTCTTGCTTGGAATACAGGTGTTTTATTTGTTTAAAAGC
>NW_022111379.1:17967766-17975560 GCF_000313985.2 Echinops telfairi
TGAGGTGGCACGCCCAGGAAGCAGGTGTGCGCTCTCACCCTCCCACCTCCCACTGGACAGGAGCAGGATAAGAGAGTAAGAGCGGCTGTGGGCCCCAAGTAGGCCCAGAGGCGGGGAGGGAAACCTCACCCTCTGACCTGCCACTGACTAGGAGCAGGGTAAGAGAAAATGGCCTTCCTACAGCCAGGTTATTTCAAGCCTTTGGCTGGGGAGGCTTGGTTGACTCCATTGGCTGGGTTGAGTTCACCTGGGTGATGTCTCATGACATGTCTCATCATCCTGGGCCTAGTTTGGCCCACCTAGGTGCACCTCCCACCTGGCTCGGGGGCTTGAGTATGCTCAGTTGTGGTCTTCATAGGCATCTGATGGTTGCCTGATTTCTTCCCAGCCTCCTCTATGGGGGCCTTTGCAAGCAATGGAGGGACCAATCACCTGTCTCTAAATGTAGTTACCTAACAACCCCATGTCCTTTCCACCAAGGCAGCTGAGAGCAGCATGGTTTCCACTATGATTAGCTTGGTGATTTCATGTGGCTTAATCAAATACAATGCATTTTGAGCTATTCCAAAAGAATGGAAGAGGTCTCGTTAGCTACCATGGGATGAATTGCCTCTTCCCAAAGGTGCCTCCTCCTATCATAGATTTGAACTGGATATGAGCCACAGTGGTCACATAGGCAGTCTTCAAATGATGAGGAAAATGAGGGAGTGTCCCAGTTTTCTTCCTACAAGCTTCCATTCACTAATCCCATAAGCACTGAGTAGGCACATAGTTTGTCCCACGCTGGATTAGATGGTGTGAATACAGAGAGAAACTAATCCCTACCCACTCAGAGCTCCCGGCTCATGGCCATTTATGGCTACTGAAAATGATTTAAGCAAAAATGCAAAGTTACTGGAGAATGCTTCTTCCTTTCCTTGCTTTACTGAAGAGCTGAATTGGGCTTCCAGGGGACAATATGTAAAGAGTTAAGACCATCAGTGAAATGCAATAAATCAGATAATTATGCTTCCTAGAAGACCCTTAGGAAGTTGCTTGGTTTGGGAGTTGGAAGCTGAGATTCCCAAGAGCAAAAGTTCACTCATGTGCCTTTGGGCCGGAGAAGGGCTAGCAGCAGCGTTCCTGTTCTGCTGAGCATTGGGTATAAGTTTGGAGCAGAAGGAAATTGTTCAAGCCAATAAAGGAGAGGCCAGTCCTATTCTCTCCTCTCTATGTGTGTCGTGGGCTGTTCTTAAATGAACAGTGAACACATATTTAAAGCGTATGAGTTTAAAGCAATACCAAATCAGCTTATTAAGGCAGCTGTCTATCTTGGACCAACCTTGTTTATGTGTCAATTTTTTTACCAAAGGGAATGAACCTGACCTGGGAGAACAGCAGAAGCCACAGCAGAATCTCTGCGTCAACCCAATCTTCATCCTACGCGTTGACGTCTGGTGTGCAGATAACTAATGATAGCAATTCATACCATTTGTTTGTCATTGACAATTATCTGCATTGCTCAGATGACTTCATCATCCAAATTAAATATTGCAATATTAGGTCAACAATATCAGTTTTCAGAAGGCAATATACCTCCCTAAAGAACAAATGGGATTCAACAAACCAAACACTGAGGGCCATGCCCTCCCACGTACTGTACTGGGTGCAGGGCACCATACTAGGTCAGGAGTAGGAGAGGTGATTCAGAACACTAATCTGACCGAACTGAAAATATAAAAATTTTCTTCCAGGCATCATCATCTTCCCACAAATTATACACTTCCAAAACACCTCTAAGTCCCCTTCACAGTCAACTGCCCAGGCAGTTATCAAAGTTCCTTCGGCCCTTACTTTGCTCATGCCTAGTACTTCTTGGTAAATTCCATTTATAACTCAGACTACTGTAGAATTCCCATTTATGTGTTTTAAAATGACTCCTTTCAAAGTTTGATGCTATTGCTACCATTTAATTTTAGTCTTGGGTAATTTGGTGAATTGGTCACTCAGGATATAAATTTCATCTTTTTATAAATGCCATCACACTCCTGTTAGGTCTTCTTCTTTCCAAAGTACTTGACCCCACACAGTAAATATCCAGTCTCCAGGTAATTTCTGAGACCTTTCTAGAACTTCTTTAGTGCTATCATGTTTTTATTGATATGTGTTCTCCAGATAAGTAGGTAATAAACATGTGAGATGTAGATGAACTATCATGGTTCTGAATATATATCCATGGTGATGCCTGTGTTAGGCTGGGGTCTCTAGAGAAGCAAAACCAGGGGTGTTCATATGTGTATGTCTATAGAAAGTGATAGATATCAAGCAATGTCTCACACAGTTGTAAAAGCGGTTAAGTCCAGTGCAGTTCAAGTCCTTGGGTCAGATGTCAGCTGTAGACTTCTGCTGACTGTGGAGTTGCAGGGGCTGGTGAGCTGGAAGCAGGAAGATGAAGCATGAAAACCACAGGCTGGTGGATGCCAAGTTGAATGAACCCAAGGTTAGCATATGCAGATGGCTCCTGGGATCGGCAGGTGAAGAACAGGAGGTCAATATACAAGATGCTGGTTACAGATTCAGCAACAGAAGTGCACTGGCTTCCACACAGTACCAATCTATGCTAAAGGTAGGCCACTTCCCAAATGAAACCTCCCTCAATTGGATCAAGGCTGTGACTAGATTCAAGAAGGGACCCCTCTACCCTATGCTTTCCACCACTATGTATTTGGCTGCTTCATAGAAGATGCCATGGAATTAACTACACTGGATCACACCAGGGAAGACTCTGGGCCAGTCAAGTCATAGCTATCATAATGTCCACATCATTCTTGAACAATAAATAGGCCAGACAGTATTTCACACAACCATTTGTCATCAACCCATGTTTCTTATCCAGACATTTTCAAAGGTGACCTTGGCCTGTCAAGTCTTCCTCATATAAATTTCCTTACTGCAAAATCCAACAAACAAAACAGCCTCACTGCAGCAAATACCTGTCTCGCACATTCCTTTAAAGCTCTGTGTCTGCTTCTGCCTTCTCTTCCCTGGTTTGGTTTTCACACACACACACACACACACACACACACACACACACACACACGCAAGCAAGTCAGAGCCCAAAACAACACCGTCCTATTTCCTCCTGCGAAGCATGGACCAATAGTTCCTCTGCCTGGTCCCTGGTGCCCTTTCCTTCTCCTGCTGCTTTTAACTCATTTCTATTCCCTGACTAAACTCTCATCTCTTCTGGCCTGTAGGGCTTCTTTCTCATCACTTTCTCACAGGGCATGTGTTAAAAAATTCAGCAAAAAAGAAAAGGCTTCCCATTCCCTAGCTCAAGTGTAGCTAATGCAGCAAGGAACAAATAGGTCTCTCGAGGCAAATGAATCTCAACAATTAACCATATCTTCTGTGCGCAGAACTTAAAAAAAAGCTTTTGACATTTCAGACTTCACGTGTGCCATTGGCGAAATCTGCATCTCAGTAACAATTAAGGGCTTTAAAACCAGACTCTACAGTGCTGGTGCCTGAGTGCAGACCATGCACAGGAACTGCCTGCTGGGGCATTCCTCTGCGCACTGCAGGAGGACCAGCCCGCTGTCCTGGAGGCTGTCCTGAAGACGGATGTCGGGGGAAGCCCAGGGAGCTGTGCGTGTGTGCTTTTGACGGATGTGCGGCACGCCTGTGGTGCGCTGAGGTGGAGTGGGAGTGAGTCTATGGGCTTTCAGTTTTTATGAGGTAAAAGTCCCTTTGGCACCTTGTAGGTGAGCAATGGGCTAGTATGCCACCGAATTTACATAAATATGACAATTATCTACATTTATTATGACAACACCATGTAATAAATTAATGAGCCTTAGAAATGGAGGCTTTTTCATGTTTCATTGGTGTATCTTCCAAAAAGGCAGCAATCACTCAGGCCACTTTTTTGTTTTGTTCTGTTTTGGCTTAAGCAGATGAAAACTGGGACCAAGTGCCCGAGGGTCTTCCGTCTTCTGCACTGCCCCACTCTGGCATGGGCCCCCACAGCCCGCAAGAGTGTCTCCGTGAGATACAGGTTTGGTTTGATCCTGGCAGGTGCAGGGCCAGCGGGCTGCGTGGAGGTGAGGTGAGTGTTTCACCCTGACAGGTCAGGTTCGTTAGCAGAAGGCAACCGATTTCAGGGAATTGGAAGGGAAAACAAATTTCACAGGGACAAATATTGGCCCACGCCCAAGGAAGAAATTGTTGAGTCTACTCTTCAAAATATATAACTAGCCAGCGCCTCGGAATAAGATTAGATGAGTGCAAACTGTTTTCTTTCCCTGCTGAGGCAAAACCATTCTACCACTAGGTGAGCAGACAATTCTGTTAGCTGCTAAGTTTTGGAATCTTGGACTCGCTTTTTCTTAAGGCGTCCTGGTGGTGTTGCGGATTAGGTGTTGAGCTGCTACCAGCAAGGCTGGAAGTTCAAACCCACCAGCCGTCCTGAGGGAGAAAAGTGATGCTACCTGTTCCTGTAAAGATTTACAGTCTTGGAAACCCTATGTGCCATGGGGTCCCTCTGAGGTGGGGTCAACTCCATGGCCGGGGGTGTTGTTGCTGTGTGGGTACTCACTTCTATAGTATGGGCATAAGTGAGATGTAGTGTCTGAAGAAGCGAGGTGGTGGCAGTGCTTAAAAGCACATAACTAACGAGAAGCCTGTAGAAATAGAGATATAATAAAAGCCGACTGGTTTTACCCAACTGACTTGATTTTTTGGGGGAAAAAACCCAAAAAACCCACAACTGTAGCCTGGAAGATGCCCGCACAAACTGCCCCAACATATTTAGATACAACCTGGCCCTGCAGCGATCTTCACTCTGCTTTAAAGCTGCCCTGGCTTAAGGAAGAAGTCCTATGCATCTTCCTCCTGATTGGGCTTCTGATAGCCAGCATGCTCCCCTGTCTTCCAGCTGCATTAAGCGTCCCAGAGCAGCCCATGAAAGTTATATATGGATTCTAGAGAATTTTAAATCCCACCTGCCCCAACTTACATAATTCTTTGATGCCTACTTGGTCCTCTGGGGCAACTGGGCAACATTGATGATATAGTAAGCTGAGGAGAGAAAAGTGGCAGCAACTGGCTTTTGAAGATATGCCAAACATTACAGGATGTTTGCCAGCACATGGTGGGAGGTCAGATGCTTAGAGATATTTTCCCTGAAGGCATTCACACATCAGTCTGGTCCACTCTAGGTGGGGCTCATGCCCTACTGATAAGGATAGTAATTGTTTCCATGGAGAGCCAGAGAACAGGTCAAACCTGCTCAGTGACATCCAAAGTTAGGCTGCCATCCTGAATCTAGGATCTGCCCATCTTGTCACATGTATACCCCCAATCCCTCCCCTTCCTATTGCATATACACCCCTAGATCATCTCCCTCCCCTTACTGTATTACCTATAGTACAACCCCTTCCTGTGACCTATGTCTTTACCTGTAATTAGGAGGCTTGCACACACCCAACGGTATATAAGCCTTGGTCCAAAATAAAGAGCCTTCTCTCTCCCCAGTACTCTCTTACCCCATCCTCGCTCCCCTGTACCCTCTCCCCTTGTCCTCCTTCCCCTCTCTCTTTCTCCTGCAATTCCCATCTTCCATCTCCATGTGGACCAGCAAGCAGGGCTGCGGTGAGCATGCTATCATGAAATGTGTCTGACTCCATTATTTCAATCTCTCTTCTATCTCTCCTTGTTTTCTATGACTTTACTATAATCTTTACTTATTATCGCTGTACAATTGCATCTACCGGACCCATGATGATGTGCTAGGGGCTAGCTCCCCTGACAACAAGTATGCCCACAGACTCTAAGACATAGGAAGTTGAAATAAGAGTTGTACGAGCCCCAATAAAATGATTCAAACAAACCAACAACGACACAGGAAGGTGGGGACAGCCATAGACCTGTAGGCTCTGTTGCCTGTGCCTATGCAGGAAGAAGCAGAGGAAAGGGCTGGTGTATCAAATGGACCTGGGAGCATGAAAGTTCCAAAATAACCAACGGAAAGTTCAGTGGGCCAGTGTGAGAACTTGAGCTCCATCTGGGAGGGATTTTGCCTTTTTTTCCATAGAGAGTAAGTGCCAGGAGCCAACTTAAAGGGCCTCCAGCCAACTGAAGGGCGGCAGGAGTCTGACCTTGCTTCTGAGTAGTAAGGAATCATGTTAAAAGTAGGCTCTACAACACTGAACGTTATTTAGCCTAGTGTCTTGTGTACAGAAAACGTATAGTCACTACCTGGTGGGGCCTTCCCGAGGAGAACTACCCACTATGCTGCATGCCCGCTGTACAGGACTCGGGACTCTTGAGACTGGCCAGCATCCTTCTAGGTCAGGGACCCATGAGGAGGGGGAATTTTGAGAGCAGAACCAACATTGAACTGAACTAAGACAAAAGAGAAAGGAAAAGAAGCGTCTGGTTTTTTTAATGAGGAGAATAGGAAACCCCAGAATTTGTGATTTGTGGATAGGCATATCACAAAAACTTCCAAAAGAGGGACTTTTATGTTGCCAGCTGTTCCAACTTCTGAATGAACTCTGCCACCTAATAAAAGTTCAAGAAAACTAACTCTACATGAACATGAGCAACAGAAAAGGACTAAGGTCAAATCCCATATAAATACTGTTAGAAGAAAGAGAGTAGAGCTGAATCACATTAATATAAAATTCCATTTCATTTCAGACAATGAAATTACTCCAGAGAGGAAGGTCCTCCAACAAGACCAGACTGTCAGCGCCCCTTGCGAAGGGATGGAGAGACAGTAGAAACGTCATGACAGCACAGGAAGGGCAGCACGAGTCAGCATGATAAGGACTCAGAAATGAGGGAGATAGGGCTCAGCAAAGAATTACAGATAAAACAATCATTTCAGAAATAAAAACTGAATTAGAAGGAATGCAAGAGCACATAAGCACACACCAAAAAAAAAATGCCTTGAAGTTAAGATAAAAAGGTGGAAACTTTTAAAGATAAAAAGGGTTCAAGATAAAGTGACAAACTTGGAAGGTAAGGAAAGAAGATCCAATACACAATAGGATGAGTTCCTGAAATAGACAGGCAAAGGAAGGAGACAGAATAAATATGTATTTTAAATATTCAAAAACTTTCCTAAAATTAACAAATATACACTGAAGATGATATATGAGAAGAGCACACCACATACTTGAGAATACTGATCTAGAATGGTGAACCAGACAGAATACACTAAAATTGGTGGGTTTTACAGGAAAAAAACCTTTGGGCATCCAGGCAAAAAAAGACAATGGCTTATAAGGGAAAGAAAATTAGGTGAGTATCAGATGTTTCAACAATAGCACTTAGGGCTGAAGAACATAGTAATCATTGGCTGCAGAGGCAAACGGCCTTTTGCTTTCTGCATGCATCATGTTCCTGATCTTATCCCACAACTCTCCCCTCTCCGGTGTTAGTCTTCAGTGTGTTAAGTCTGCTCTTGAGATGATCTTGAAATTGAGTGGGGTATACTCAGGGTTGTATTTGGCTCTTGTGGACTTTTGGCTGATGATATTGAGCATTCCTGTCATCTCTTCCCAACATGGAGTCATCTGATTTCTGTGTATTCCATCTGGCAAGGTCCATTTATGTTGTTGGGGGAAAGTCTTTGTAATGAAAAAGTTGTTGGTCTTGCAAAATCCTATCATGGTTTTCAAGCAAATTTTTTACCGATTTCTATCAGCAAAGCAATATTTTTCAATGATTGATCCTTCCTCTTTGTTTCCAGCTTTCATATTCCAATCATCAGTAACTATCAATGTTATCTTGATTGCATGTTTGGTC
>NW_022111379.1:17977393-17997265 GCF_000313985.2 Echinops telfairi
CAACAGGTAAGTGGGTGAGGGAAGACATCCGTCAGTGTAAAACATGGAAAAATAATGATTTATAAATTATCAGGGGGGAGGGAGGAAAGGAGGGTAGGGGAAGGAGGGGAAAAAATAAGAAGCTGATACCAGGGGCTCAAGTCGAAAACAAATATTTTGTGAATGATGAGGGCAAAAAAACGTACACATGTGCTTGACACAATGGATGTATGTATGGATTGTGATAAGAGTTGTATGAGTCCCCAATAAAATGATTAATAAAGAAAAAAAGAAAAATATTTCACAATTTTAAAAAGTCCTTAAATTAGAGAAAGTCTCCCCTGAGCCCCAATCCAGCTATCCCTGAGATATATATGAGTTCGGGAAACACAGGGCTACTAATACTTACTGAATCTGAAGTGCTTGCTTTTAGTGTTGGCTTAATCTGGAGCGGTTCTCTGTCCATGTCGGGATCATCAATTTGACAAGTGGCTTTGATTCTGTGGACTGGTGCTATGGGGCTGGGAGAAAGACGGATGACAGCCAGACCTAAAAGCAGAATCCATAATGTAGTGAAAATGTGAAATTGATCACTCTAGATCAGTGGGTCTCAACCTTCCTAATGCCACGACCCTTTAATACAGCTCCTCATGTGTGGCGACCCCAACCATAACATTATTTTTGTTGCTACTTCATATCTGTAAGTTTGTTACTGTTATGAATCGTCATCTAATTATCTGATATGCAGGATGTATTAGGAGACCCTTGTGAAAGGGTCGTTTGACCTCCAAAGGGGTTGAGACCCACAGGTTGAGAATCACTGCTTTAGATTACTAAGGAAACCCAGGCTTATCCTGTTTATTGGGTGATCTTAGATCTTACAGGAGAATTAAGACAGATAAGAAGGGAAGAGAAATTAAGTACCATTTTACCATGTGGCATGAAATACAAAGTGACCGAGTGAACATTTTTACTGAACTGGGAATATAACCAAAGCAACACTGCTGCCATTGAGCTGAGTTTGGCTCGTATAGCAACCCAATCCTGATCTCTAGTTAGGTGGGGGTGCTTTGAGTGGCTTCCCAAGGAAACTCATACGTGCACAGGATGAGAAACATTCCTTTCCAATTTTGAAGAAAGTATTTAGGAATTTGTGGGAGGGCACATCATGTTTTCCACGGCGCCATCAATCTTTCTCAATGAAACCATCTGCCATGGTGTCCATTCTGATTCATGGCGACCGTAGATTGCAGTAGAACTGCTCCCTAAGGTTTCTGAGGCTGTAAATCTTCACGTGAGCAGAGCGGCTCATCTTTCTCCCAAGAGGTAGCTGGTGCGTTCGACCAACTGACTTCACAGTTAGCAGTTTATTGCCTCACCACCTGCGCTGCCAGGGCTCCTTCCTTTCTCAATGGACATTCCAAAGGAGAAATCATGGCACCCAGAAAGGGCTGGTGAACGAGAAAACACAGCAAACACGGCTAGCGAATCCTTGCAGAATTCAGCCCTAGAAAAGCAGGTTTTTTACGCAGTGCAAGATTTAAGGGTTGGCTTTGTTGATAGAAACATGACATAAACAAACATCCATCCAAACATGCATGGATCCGTCCAGTGAGTAGAGCAGTTACTCATTTGTAACCTGGAGCGCCCTTAGAGTGGGCTGACAGGAACTATCATGTGATTGGTTATTCCTGGAGTTCTAGGGTTTATGGCAGGGACCAGGTACCCTAAAACCCAGCTGCTGTCCTGTCCACCCTAATTTGTCCACCCTGACATTGGGTGTGTCAGAAAAGTACTGTGTTCTTTTCCATAGGGGGTTCAGTGGCTGACTTTGGGGAACTTTTTAACCTTTTCCTGAGGTGCCTCTGGAGGGACTCAGACCTATACAGCCTTTCTGTTAGCAGGTGAGTGAGTTGCCCTTTTTTACCTGAAGATTAAAATGCACAAAACAGTCAAGCCTTCCCCTCTGCCCAATTATTAATCCGCATGGGTATTTCTAACCTGTATGGTCTTTGGGGCTACCTACTCCTCTGCTCTTTCCTAGTTAAGAGGAACTCCTTGCCAAAGAGCCAGCCTTCTGGAATGCATCCGTAGCCAAGGGGTCCTGACAGGAAACAGGATGCTGCTTCTAGGATCAAGATCTTTTCAGTCTGGGGAGATGCTCATGCCCACCAAGTAGATTCTAACACATAGACCCGACAGCAGCGGTTCTCAATCTGCCTCATGCCGCGGCCCTTTCATACAGTTCCTCATGTTGTAGTGACCCCCAACCATAAAATTATTTTCGTTTTCTTTGCTACTTCATAACTGTAAGTTTGCTACTGTTATGGATTAGGCGACCCCTGTGAAAGGGTGCTTCGACCCCCAAAGGGGTTGCAATCCACAGGTTGAGAACCGCTGCCCTACAGGATAGGGTGGCACTGATCTAGAGGGCCCCCAGGCTTTCATCTTTACACAAACAGGCTGACTACCCCATTTTTTCCCCCTCTCATAGAGTGGCTGGTGAGTTAAAACCTCCAACCTTTTGGTTAGCAGCCAAGCACTTAGCCACTCTGCCACTGAGGCTCCTCTGAGGAAGCACAGCTCTCCTCACAACCTGTTCTCCTCTTCATTGTAATATTGATTTTAAAGTTGGGGAATGTGAGACCCAGGGAGAATGAATAAAGGCACACAGCCAGTTACCGACAGAGCTGGCTCTTCCCACCAGATCACAGCACCCCTTCACTTTTCTCATGCCCAACCTCAGTTCTCGTCAATTCGGCCCTGGTGAATTTCCCAACCTCGCTTCTCCTCTAAATCGGCCCTAGTGAATTGGCACTTAAGTCCCAGCACCTAGAGCTCCAGACATCCTTGCGACATGCTGATCCACTCAGGGTGAATGATTTGTGATAGCAAGAACTCCTCCACCAGCCTGTATGATCATGAGGTGTCGAATGGATCAGGCATCAGGCATCAAAGAACAAAAAATCATATCATTGTGAATGAGGGGGAGTGCAGAGTGGGGACCCAAAGCCCATCTATATGCAACTGGACATCCCCTTATAGAAGGGTTTCCGGGAGAAGAGCCAATCAGGGTGCAGGGTGGCAACGATGAAACATACAACTTTCCTCTAGTTCTTAAATGCTTCCTTCCCCACCACTACCATGACCCCAATTCTACCTTACAAATCTGGCTAGACCAGAGGATGTACACTGGTACAGATAGGGACTGGAAACACAGGGAATCCAGGACGGATGATCCCTTTAGGACTAATAATGAGAGTAGTGATACCAGGAAGATAAGGGGAAGGTGGGGTAGAAGGGGGTAACCAATCACAAGGATCTACATATAACCCCCTCCCTGGGCGACTGACAACAGAAAAGCGGGTGAAGGGAGATGTCGGAAAGACATGACATAATAATAATTTATAAATTACCAACGGTTCATGAGGGAAGGAAGGTGGGGAGGGAGCAGAAAAAATTGAGAAGCTGATACCAAGGGCTCAAGTGGAAGGCAAATGTTTTGAGTTATGGTGGCAACAGGTGTACAGGTGTGCTTGACACAATGGATGTATGTATGGATTGTGATAAGAGTTGTACGAGCCCGATAAAATGCATTTTTTAAAAAGTAAATGTCTAGAAAAGAACAATGGCATCATATGCACAAATATGCTTGATAACAATTGATGTATGGATTGTAACAAGAGTTGTAAGAGGCCCAGTAAAATGATTTTAGTTATACATAAATAAATAAAATTTGAAAAAAGGAAAAGAGAACTTCTCACGGACAAACCAGGTTCTGGAGAATATAGTTGGCCACCAAAGGCCGCCTTCAAGGCATCCGTGGAGGGAGGGAGGTAGTGCTCATGGGTCTAGCCACACTCCCCAGACACCCTTAGGGGGATGTTGGGGACCTGTTCCCTCTGCACCTAATTCCACTGGGACTGGGTGTTTGGGGAGCGGGTGGGGGTGGAAAGGCAGGTTCATGAGCTGATTTGATACATTTGACTTTGGCTGTTCTCAGCACCAGGTGGCCAGCACAGCTCTCCTCAAAACCTGTTCTCCTCACTGGGTCTGTTTAAAGTCTCTGAGTTCTTCTCCTGCTGTGTCTGAGCCGCTCTTCAGATGCGTCCAAGCAGGGGAGAGGGAGGGGCACTGTATCTAACTGTGAAAGCAATCAGGACTGTGCAAATGACATCTTCCAATGGAGAAGGGAGGAGAGTCCCAGGGTGCCTACTCATCCTGTGTCTTCTAGACATGATCTAATACTTCCTTGTGCTCTTTCCTTTAATCATGAACTAACTGAAAGAAAACAGGAGGCACTCTTTTGCTTTATCATTCAAGCAGACGGTACAGGTATTGGATAATATGGCTTGACACAATCAGCTTCCTTTTTTTTTAAAGCCAATCTGGCAGAAAAGCATTGAGCTGTTATGGGAGTTGCATTGGCCCTTCAATGCTTTTCTGCCCAGCCCATTAGTCAGCAGCAGAAGAGCCCAGGGACCAGGCAATCAGAAGTCATTGCTAAACAATGACTGCCAGTCCCGGCCTCCACAAATCAGTCAATGGACGAATGAGGACTACCGTTTGCAGGGCAGCAGGGATATAGAAGTGGTGGCAAAGGAAGCAAATAAAAAACTAAGAAAATAGACTGACTAAGGGAAGAGAAAACAAGCAATGTGGGTTTGCTCCTGCTGCCGTGGGGTTTCCGGCGCACTGTCATTGCCTTGCCGCCATCTCTTGCCAGTTGGACCGCTTCTCATGCTCCCCCACTGTCACTCTCTTCCACCACCCGTGGCTTTCTCATCAGAAATCCCCATGCCTAGCCAGACAGGGCTATGACCTTCACACTAGGAGTCCTGGTGGCACAGAGACTACATTGGGCTGCTAACCACAAGGTCAGCAGTTCAAAATCACCAGTTGTTCTGTCGTAGAAAGATGAGGCTTTCTATTCTCATAAAGTAACACAGTTTAGGAGACCCACAGGGGCAGTTCTACCCTGTCCTAAAAGGTCACTGTGAGTTGGCATTGACTCGATGGCAGTGAGTTTGGCTTGTTTGCGTGTTTTTCTTCCTCAAGGCTGTTCTAGCCAAATTCTTCACCTCTCCTCCATTCTTTCCACTTACTTGCTCCCAGTCAAGTACATTAGTCTAAAAACTTAGACCAGTGATAATGTATAGAGAGATGCAGGGAGATTTACTTTAAGGAATGGTCTCACAGATTGTGTGTGTGCATGCAGGGGTCGAGGAGTGGCAAACTTCAAAACTGTAAGCCACGTGGCAGACTGAAGACTCCTGCAACCTTGTGTCCTATAACCTGCAGGCCAACTGACAAGAAGAGTGGAGAGTAAAAGTGTCTGGGGAAAAGTAAGTTTATTCCAGGGAAACTCCCTTTGCGTTTTGAAGGCCTTTCACTGATTACCTGAAGCCCACTCAAAATATGGAAGGTAATGTTTCACTTGAGGCCAACTGGTTGAATTACACATAACTACTTTATAGCAGCAAATAGATTAACGTATTTCCCAACAACTGGCACCAAAGCCATACCCTGTCCATAAAGTTAACATTACATACATTCCCATCATCACCTGTGGTTTCATTCGGTTTCTCTGTGTCTCTTTTCAACTGCCTCCAATTCCAGTTTTGCGCATGCATGGAAAGAAAGCTTTTACTCCGGTGAAGTACATGTCCACTAGTGATGGGCACAGAGTAGGCCGGGTAGACATTAGAGGGAAAGGATGTTTTGAACAGTTTCAAATTTAAATATTGCTTTTCGGTTTGTGATCCTTTGAAACATATCCAAACAACTAGTGGGGAAAAAATTCAAGTTTTATGGAAGCTTTGGTGTCAGCAATCTCTAAAGCTGTCTCTTGCCAGCTTTCCATCTGGTGGAAGGTGCTTCTGAAAGATGCATTTTTGTGAAATCTCTTCAGGACCAGCTTAGGCTGAGCCAAGTCATGATTGAAACTCTCAGTGGCTGTCCTTCCTGCTAGTACATGCCCAGGTTTCTGCTTCTTAGAAAGTTATCTGCCTGTCAGTGTTTGAGGGTGCCAGTACTCTTTTGGTATTACAAACTCATAATACTCTTCTTCGAGAATGCCAGCATTCAGAAGCCTCAAAAGTTCAAGAACTGAAGTAAAGGAATTTCTCATTTTTAAGTAGAAATGGTAAACAGTTCATTGGTAAGAGTTTCTATACAGAAATCTGTGCACAAGACCTCTTAGAGTACTGAAAAGCAAGGATGTTACTTTGAGGACTAAGGTGCACCTGACACCAGCCACGGTATTTTCCATCACATCACACGCATGTGCAAGTTGGACACTGAGCAAAGAAAACTAAAGACGAGTTGATGCCTTTGAGTTGTGGTGCTGGCAAAGAATACTGAAAGTATTATGACTGCTAAACGGACAATCTGACCTGTCTTGGAAGAAGGACGGACAGAGTGTTCCTTAGAGGCAAGGATGACAAGGCTTAGACTTGCGTATTTTGGGCATGTTGTTAGAAAAGACCAGTCCCTGGAGAAGAACCTCATGCTTGGTAAAGTGGAGGGGCATAGAAAAATAAGGCCCCCAAGACGACGGCTTGACACAGTGGCTGCATGAAGGGGCTCAGGCACAGGAACAATTGTGAGGATGGCACAGGATCGGGCCATGTTTTGTTCTGTGGTGCGTAAGGTCGATGTGGGTCAGAACTGACTCAATGGCATCTAACAACAACAACATGGATTAGAAATAACTTCATTTATACTTTCAGGTATGGAGTGCTTCTAAATTCATGCTTGCACACAAATAAAAAGTGGTTCATAATGCATTAGTTAACTTCAAAAGGCCTTTTCCCCCTCAGAAATTCTGTGATTGCCATGATGCATATTTACAGAAGTGCAGTTGAAAACAAAATATTTCAAATCTCAGGTAGTCATAAACTACAATTTATTACCATGAGAACACTCTTTAAAAATTTTAATTTAAATACAGCATTTTATTGGGGACCCTTTCAACTTAAAAAAATCATTTTATTGGGGGCTCATACAACTCATCATAATCCATACATCCATCCATTGTGTCAAGCACATTTGTACATTTATTGCCATCATCACTCTCAAAACATTTGCTTTCTACTTGAGCCCTTGGTATCAGCTCCTCATTTTTTCCCTCCCTCCCCTCTACCCCCTCCTTCATGAACTCTTGATAATTTATAAATTATTATTTTGTACCATGAGAACACTCTTATGGTGTTCCTTGTAATAGTTCTTGAATTTTCTAGACATGACAAGATTTATAAGGTGTGACTTCACAAGGAGGAAAAAACTGTTTTGATGAAGCCACTTCCTGTGTAGGTACAGTCAGAAATCCCACAGGTAACTTCTACTGAAAGTGTGTGCCAACCTAATTGAGCAAATGAACTTCATTCCTCCAGAAAACCTGCTTTTCCAACAAATCAAACACGTATCTTTATTAGTTTCTGGTGGCAAATTCTATTTATTTTCCTACTGTTATTTTTATTTTTAAATTCCACTTAATATGGTTTGTCAGTAAGTTGATCCTAGTAATAGTAGGAAATCCAGTGGATCAGGAACCAGATCTGGGTACCATTCTATTTCTGTTACTCACCAATCTTATGCCTACGGTCCTATCTCTTCAATATTTCTATTTTCTCATTTGCTAAACAGGAATAATAAATACCTGACCTCCTGACCTCTTAACACTGTTGTGAGGAATGAATAAGATCCTTGATGTTAAATCACTTTGAAACTCTGAAGTGGTGCACAATGTAAGACATTCTAATCATCATTACCTCACAATTCCTCTCAGACTACAGTGCCTCAAAGGCATTGTGTAGGAAAAGTACAAACTTGAATGCCATATGGAGTCCTTGTTGACACTGCAGATGTTGGTTAATTTTAGATTCTAAAAGAACAAAAGAACCAAAGCAATATCAGGCAAATTAGCTTCTATTTTGAGCTTTTTCTTCGAAATCTCCAATTATACGAATACCAAACCCAAAATGGCAGGCTAAGTATTATAGAAAATTACATCATTGGAAGCATTGAAATTCTGTATATCCAAGTCCTTTTTGTAGAACATGAGCTTATTATTTCCAAAGCACACTGTTAGTGAATTTGATGCTATAAGATTCATTATGGTTATTTCTTTGAGGACAAACTAAAAGAATCTTAAACTTTTGTTTTAAATGATACAGAGACAGGGAAATATAAAAATCTCAAAAGTCACCAAAAAATGCAATCCAGTTTCATGGTCACAAAAACGAGTAGAAAACTGCACTAAGGTCAGCTGGGCCTGGCTCTGGCTGTGAAGATCTGGTCATAGTTATAAGTACAGAGGAACAGGTTTAACAAATACACACGTACTCATTACAATTGCTTTTACTACCCCATCAGTTCGGGAAGACCCATCCTGCTTACATGAACCATCTGTAAAACTTCCCTTTGCATCTTGTCAAATCAAACTTCCTGCTTACACATGCATAAGCAAGAGGTGTTTTTGTAAAAGATATAGATGGCATCTGTCATTCTAGCTTTTGTTTGCACACCACCCACTCAAAACAATATCCTGCAGCAAGCTGAGCATTCTGCATCTTGAAATTATATCTCTGTATCTAAGTATCTATCTACCTCTCTGTGTATAGTCATACACTGCATAACATCCACTTGGGCAAGGCCTGACTGCTCAGATGTCTGTGGTCCCAACACTCATGAGACCTATTAAAAATTCCAGTTACTTACTATTGCTCATAATGATAAATAGGTACTACTTTGCAATGTGAATCAAAGCACTATTATTATTACTATATTACTATTTTAAAGATGTCTCACTATATTTGGAAGTGTTCTTTAATTTTCTTTTTGCATGGAAAGGTATCCTGTATACTAAAACAAACACTTTATTAGCTGACTGAACTATATATAACTGTTCCAACTTATGTACAAATATGACTTAAAGACAGACTTAGGGAGGACATTCATTTGTAATCTAGGGACTGCCTGTAAATAATATGGCATTCACACTGTATAATATGTGCAAGTCACATAACATCCTGTTCTACAGAACGTATCGTCGATGTTAAACAAGGCGTGGTTGAATATACAAGGATAATTTAAACTTTTTTTGTGGGGAAATGGAGTTAAAAAATAATAGAATCATTCCATAAACTTTTGGAAACCTCTTTTTATATATTATGGAGGCACCTAAACAAAGAATACATCATATCTAAGCATATCCGTTAGATTACACAAAGTCGTTTAAAAATAGTCCATTTTATATTCTGAAACTAGATGTTTCAAAATACTTTCTTGAGGATAATCCCGTCTCAGTGTTGCTCACTAAGCCTCAGGGGCTTTAAGACGGTGATGGAATATCACTCCAGGGGGTTCAGAACGTGTGCAATATGGATACGAGCATCTCTTGGGAATGAGATGCTTCAGAACCAATCACTCATTCGCCTCGACCAATGTCCCATGCTTCACGCCTCAGGCAGGAGCTAGGGAACATCATGCCACACATCAAGCTCACGGACTGAGAATAAAGGTGGACCACAGTTCCCAGAAGAAAATGAGACTGCTCAACAGAGCTGGTGTATTCTACAAATATGCAGAGACTAAATGTAAAAAAAAAAATCAAGTATTATTTTTCATTTAAGAAGAAATTCTGGATACACCCAGAATAGAGTCTAAGTCTTAATAGATACAGATGATGGAAGGAAGGAAGGGAAAAAGAAAGGGAGGGAGACCAGAAAAGAGAGAGGGAAGGAAGGAGGAGGGGGAGAAAGGGAGATGGGAGGAGATGTAAGGGCCAAAGAAAGACGGAAATCTTTATGTGAGACATTTAAAAATTGGAAGATAGTGTCAAATTGGAGCTAGGATGGTAGAACAGATATTCTTCAGAGCTTTTTGAAAGTGTATAATTTGTACATTTTCTGATTATGAGGAAGAAATTTTGGGAACTAAGAGAAAAGCTTTCTAAGTAGCTATTTGCTGCAACTTGTTAACTTCATGTTTTCCTTTTAAATGTGTTCCTTCACGTTATAATAAACAATTCCTCTGCAAACATGGAGCAGAACCAAGGAGAAGTACTGTGTGGAAGGATAATTACAGTTTCCAATTTGATAGTAATATGACTGGCCTGACTAATTTCTTAAGATGTATATCATATATATATATAAATAAAATGGCAGTGCTCATTATATTATCACTCATACGTATTTCCATCTTTGGGTATATTCTCCAAAAGACTGCATGTAAATAAAGCACTCTATGATTCTCGAGGGTAAAGACAATGAAAACAAGTCCACAAGAGCCAATATGGGACCTTGAGTATTGCACCTGAACTTTTAGACTATCTCAAGACAGACTTGAAAATTAATGACCAAAGATCAGAGGAGTTGTGAGACAACATTAAGAATACCATATATGAGGGAAGCAAAAGGTCATTAAAAAGAAAGAAAAGACCAAAATGGATGTCAGAATGAACTCTGAAACTTACTCTTAAACATTGAGTAGTTTTAAAAAAATGGGTGGGTGAATGCTAAAGAGCTGAAAAGAAAATTTCAAAGGTCGCTCAAGAAGATAAAGTACTATGATGAAATAATCAAAGACTTGGAATTACAAAGCCAAAAAGGAGAACATGCCTGGAATTTCTCAGGCTGAAAGTACTGAAGAAGAAAAAATTAAGTCCTGAGTTGAAATATTGAAGGATTCTATGGGGAAAATATTGATTGATACATGAAGCATCAAAAGAACTGGAAGTAATATACAGAATCACTGTACCAAAAAGAAGTAGTCAATGTTCAGCCATTTCAAGAGATGGCACATGATCAAAAACTAGTGATACTGAAGGAAGACGTCCAAGCTGCACTGAAGACAGCAAAAAACAGAGCTCTAGGAATTGACAGAATACTCATTGAAATGTTTCCACAAGTTGATGCACCACTGGAAGAACTCACTAGTTTATACCAAGAAATCCGGAAGACAATTACCTGGCCAACTGACTGGAAGAGATCCATATTTGTGCCAAAGAAAAGAACAAAATGCAGAAATTATAAACCATATGATAATCATAAATGTCATATATAAGTACAATTTTGCTGAAGATTAAACTTAAAAACGATTGCACTAGTACATCAACAGGGTGCTGCCAGAAATTCAAGCCAAATTCTGAAGAGGCTGTGTCATGAGGACTATTATTGCCAATGTCAGATGGATCTTGTTTGAAAGGAGAGGATTCTAGAACTATGTTTACTTGTGCTTGATTGACTATGTCAGGGTTTTCAATTGGTATGGATCACAACAAACTGACTAGTCTCGAGGAGAATGGGGATTCCAGAACACTTCATTGTGCTTATGTGGAACCTGTACATGGATCAAGAGGCAGTTATGCACATAGAACAATGGGATACTGCAAGGTTTAAAATTAGGAACGTTGTGTGTCAGGGTTGAATCCTCTCACTATCCTTATTCAGTCTGTATGCTGAGCACATCATTTGAGAAGCTGGGCTATCGAAAGAAGCAAGCAGCATCAGGATTACAGGAAGGCTCATTAACAGTTTGACGTGCAGATGATACAACCTTGCTTGCTTAAACTGAAGAGGATTTCAAGCACTAGTGAATAAAGACCACACCACCTTCATTCAGTAGGGATTACAATTCAATGTATAAAACAACAACAACAACAACAAAAATCTTCTCAACTGGACCAATAAGCATTATGATAAATGGGGAAAAAAAGATTCAAGTTAGCAGGGATTTTGTTTTACTCTGATCCATAACCAATGCTCATGGAAGCAGTGGTCAAGAAATCAAACGGTGCATTGATGGATTGCATTGAGCCAATCTACAGCACAAGGTCCTGTTTTAAAGTGTTAAAGAGCACAGAGGTCACTTTGTGAACAAAGGTGCACCTGACCCAAGACATGGTATTATCAATCGCCTTATATGCATGTGGACGCTGGACAATGGTAAAGAATTTGAAGAAAATCGGTACATTTGAATTTTTATGTTGGCAAAGAATCCTGAAACTACATGGACTGCCAGGAGATCAAACCAATCTGTCTTGGAAGAGGTACAGTCAGAGTGCTCCTGGGGATCGATGATGGTGAGACTTCTGTCTCACTAACTTTGGACATGTCAGGAGAGTACGGTCCCGGAAAAGAAGATCATATTTAGTAAAGTAGAGGGTCAGAACAAAGAGAAAGACCTTCAATGAGAAGGACTGTCCCAGTGTGCTCACACAGGACAATTGTGAGGAGGCTACTGATCGGGCAGTGATTTGTTCTGCTGTGCATAGGCTCACGCTTAGTCAGAACTAACTTGGAGGTACCTAACAATTTCGGTACCATTTCGGTCTTATCCTTCTGGAAAAGAAGGATTAGTAAGAAGGAACTAATGTAAAGATAGAAAACTTACTCTACTGATCAAGCCCTAAACCAATGGTTCTCAACCTTCCTAAATGCTGTGACCCTTTAATATACTTCTTCATGTTGTGGTGACCCACCCCCAACCATAAAATTATTTTTGCTGCTACTTCATAACTCTAATTTTGCTGTTATGAATTTGGCGACCCCTATGAAAGGGTCATTCGACCACCAAAGGGGTTGAGACCCACAGGTTGAGAACCACTGCCCTAAACCTATTTTCCAAAGGCAACCAACCATGTTAGAAAAAGATTTTCAATGCAAGCTGAAAGGAGAAAGCTAATACATACAGGTTAAAAGACGCTCGGGTTAGGGTTGCACTAGAGCTGTTTGCGGCAGGTATTATTATTTTTTATTAATAAATCATTTTATTGGGGGCTCTTACAGCTGTTATAACAACCCATACATCAATTGTATCAAACGCATTTGTACATATGTTGCCATCATTGTTTTCAAACATTTTCTTTCTGCTAACCCTTTGGTATCAGCTCTTCTTTTTTTCCTCCCTCGCCCACCTTCATGGACCCCTGATAAATTATAAATTATTTTCATATCACACCGTCTGCTTCTTCCTTCACCCACATTTCTGTTGTTGGTCCCCCTGGGGCAGGCGGGGATTATATGTAGATTAAAGTTGGTTCCCTGTTTCTCCCCTTTCTCCCACCACCTTCCCTCTACCCTCCTGGTATCGCTACTCCCATTACTGTTCTGGAGAGGTTTATCTGTCTTGGATTCTGTGTGTAGAGAGGTCTTATCTGTACCAGTGTACAGACTCCGGTCTGGCTGGATTTGTAAGGTAGAACTGAGTTCATGATAGTGGGGAAACATTAAAGAACTAGAGGAATGTTGGAGGCAAAATATTCTTACAAATTCTCAACCTCAACCTCATCATTCCTTTCTGAGCCCCATTCCAGGGATGTTTCTATATATTAAACTAAGGAAGACTTTTGTTCCCTAGTTTGTAATATATTAAGTGGGGCATATGGAAATTGAGTTTTATTCATTTTTTAAAAAAATTATTCTGCTTTTAAGCACCATGCCTACTATTGGTTTATTAAATATTTCTAAAATTCTCTATTGGAAAATAAAAACACAGATATAATTTGCAGGCCAGAGAATGAGGAGCTACTCTGAATGGAATGTGAGCATCAATTGGAAAGTTGAATTATTGTTCAGAAATCTAATTGTACCATCCTAGAACATTTTGTTTGGATTTTATTAAATTGCTTGGGAGACTTCTGGGAATTTGTCCTAGGAATGTACCTGAATACTGAGGTACCAGGTTGTTCATTACAGTATTGTTTATAATAAGCACAATGATTACAAACAACCCAAGTGTTCACCAATAGGGTAATAGTTAAATAAATTGTAGTATAACATGCAGTGCAATGCTATGACACTGTTAAAAACAAGGACATTCTCCTTGTGCCAATATGAAAGAGCTCTGAGTTATATTGCTAAAGGGAAAAGCAAGATGTGGATGTTGTGCAGTAAGAGAGAAAGATAAATAATAAATAATTGCTTCTATTGGCATGAAGAAACACTGGCAGGAAACACCCGGAAATCACTACAAATCATTACCTTGACCTGGCAGTGGAGAGATGGAGAATTGGGTATATGAGGCAGGGTAGGAGGGAAGCTTTTCATTAGATACCTTTTTCTTTTGTTTTGATTTTTGAAACATTTCTTTTGTTTGCTTTTCACAACATGTACTAGCTGGTCAGAAATAAACACATGGGGGGTTTAGACAGCAGCTTAAGTTCCCCTTCCACAATTTCTACACAAGTAGCTCAGTGACATTGATCACATTCTTTACGATGCCTGGACATTCTCATTATTTTTGTTCTGATTGTTCCATTTTCTTCAGAGGAAATAACAAACCAGAGATGCTAGAAGATGCTGCTGGCCTTTCCTTCTTCATGAAGAGTTAAGGTAGAGCTTTACCGACAATGTGGATTTCTGCACATACATCATGAGTACCAAGAAAGCTCCCCATTGATCTTTGCAAGAGGAGAAGACCCCTGGGTTCAACCTGCTTGACTGGGCTAGGGGTTCCTCCTTAATGCTCTCAGAGAAACCTGTGCAAAATGTTATCATTGTGCTGCAAACACTGCATGGAAATTACCTAGGCACGAGACTGAGATTTTTTGGTTTATGACAGCAAGAATGGTTTCTTACTCATTGAGCTTTGGCTTCTCAGAGCACAGTGCCTGCCACACCATTGACACTCAATAAACTGAACCTGCATGGACCCAACTGATTAGGTCAAAATCCTAGGACTCATTCTTAATGACTTTCCCTCACTCACTTCATTACATTCACTAGTAAACCATTCATTTCCACCTGCCAAAAGACTACCATTTTCAGTGAGATTGCTCTAATCAAGACCAGCAACATAACACATCTAGAGCAAATTGCCTGCTTCTGGTTATCTCCCTGGAATGGGAGATTTGGAAGAGAGGTAGTGAGCGCTTTCAGGAGCCTGAGGCAGATGATAAGGTTATTTCCAGGTCTGTGAAGAACAACACACATTAACAGAGGTGCAGTTGGCCACCATCTCTAAGAAGAGCACCATTGTTTCTGACTATACCATTCAAGATATCTGGTTGCTATGCAATGCACACCCAGTCCTTGTTTTCTAAGAAGGAGATTAGCTTTTTACTAAGGTATTGACCTATCGTTTCCCTTATTCTACTTATTGTTCAGGTTCACCCTCAATTTACAAATCCAGGCTCATTCTGAGTTGACTTCATTGGCCATGATTAGACCAAGAAGAATGGGTTCAAAACCCATGAATGGCACAGAGAAAAGCTGTTGGGTGTCAGTCTGTTTCAGAAGCCAATGCTAGATGTGACGTTATTTTAGTCATAAAGAGTTCTCCTCGAATCAAAGACAATCTCCCTCCCCAATCCACCTACCTACCTCTCCAACCCACACTTGTGCCACTCAGTTGCCTCCCCCATTTGGAATAGCTCAGACAATAAAGGTACTTGAAGAATATAATGACTCATTGCTGAATAAGAAATCTTTCCTTATTGATTGATCTTAGGCTTATGTCCAATTTGGACTTCCGTTTGGCACTCTTTCCTCAGCATTGCTTCTGAATTGTCCTTTCAGAGCTCAGCTTAAATTTTACTTTGTACAAGAAGTCATTTTTAATTTGCCAGGCAGAGGTGAAGTCCGATCGCTATAACCCTCCCCCAGTGTGGCTAAGCATCCACTGTGAGTGTACAATTATTGAATCTCTATACTTATGTTGGGATCTCAGTTCTGTCACTTATGGTACTTGGCATGCCCTTGAAAATGGGGGTGATCAAACTCACCTTGCAGGATCATGTGGATACAGTCTGAAAGCAAGGTGGAAATGCTGAAGATGGCTCAACAAATGGCAGATTTCTTGTCCAGCCCGACAAGAATTTGCCTAGTTTCTGAATGATTTGGGCTATCCCCTAAGTTTCTTGAAAGTAAGAGCACCCTTTCCTGTGCTCTGTACTCCTAATGAATGCAATGTCATTTACCCATAGGAGAATCTGGGAGGTGAAGTTTAGAAAGCTGGCAGGTCAAGGAATAGTTTGAAAAAGATCTATGCAATCAGCGCATAGATGAGAAGAGAGCATCCTAGGGAAGTGGAGACAAAAAGGGTGGTGGTGGTGGTGGTGAAGACCTTTTTCTAAACTTCCCCTTCCCATGTTTAAACATTTATCCTATCAGAGACATGGGACAGAAGGTCTCATCCTGACAGTGTGGTGTCTGCTCAAGACTATCTGCCAATGTCCCTGGTACTGGTTCACGCCAGCTGGGAGAGGTACTTAGCTTCTCAGTGTTTCATTATTGTGGTTTGCTGGGCTGGACAGCTGGTGGCTAATAATGATTAAAAAAACAACAACATAATAATACTTCAAACTCAGGTACTGCCCTTTGCCAGCACTTGGATTTAATTACAACAACTAGGGCGGAACTGGCAGCATCTTTCTCCCTGTTGGGTGCAATACCCAAGGGCTTGGACACACCAAGGGAAGTGGCCACTGCAACCTTTTCCTGTAGGGCCTGTCCCGGCGGTTCACCTAGAGCTCTGGATTTGAAGCTCACCATCAGAAACAAAGGGCACGTTGAAATCGTGCCTGGCACTGTCAAGTATACAGAGGTATATAGAAAGAATGGCGGTCATGACACTTGCCTTGAGCACCACTTCAAGGGGGCACCAATGAGCAACTTCTATGAGCCGTCCCAGTTTTCCTTGCCAGCTGTGAGAGATCATTCAGCAATTTCAGACTAATGCCATAGACGCTGTCTTCCGGAAACACTCTGTTACAAGCAAAGGCATATTTATGAAGCAGCTACTTTCACACAAGGGGCATGGTATCATGGAATCCCAAGCCTGTAAGGGACCAAAGAGGTGATCTCGTTCATAACTCTGACTCCTGCCTTGGGGCATCACTGCCACTACCCTCAAAGAGGGGAGAGGTCACTGAGTTTCCCATTTGAATTTGGATGCCTTTGTGGGAGCCTGTTTTAAGTGTCAGGCGATTCACAAGTTTATTTAACAATCACGTCCTTAGCACCGACTGTGTGCCAAGGAATAGGGTTGGGGGCCATGTATAAGATAGGAAGCTCTGCCATCGAAGTAGTTTACAGTAGAGGTGGGGGATTTGTCTTCGGGAAGCTGTTATATAGAAGGGGTTTCCAAGGCTATAAGCTTCACAGAGCAGGCTGCATCATCTTTCCCTCATGGGTTTGAATTGCCAATTTCTTGATTAGCAGTTGTGTGCTGTAACCACCGTGCCAGCAAGGCTCCTTTAAATGAGGATGGAGGTGGCATCCTGGTTACGTGTTGGATGGCTAACCACGAGCGGCTCCTCAGGAAAAAGACGAGGCTTTCTACTCCTGTAAAGGGTTACAGTCTCAGAAACTCACAGGGGCAGTTCCACCCCGCTCTATAGGTCACTGTGAGTCAGAATTGGCTCACTGGCAAGTGAGTTTGAGTTTGAGAAGAAGGTCCAGGTAGATGAAAGGAACCATCCAGGGGAAGTGATGCCAGAACAAGAAGGATGAGGAGAGAGAAATGGGGGTAAAGAGCCAGGCACATTGGGGAGGTTATTAAAGGTTTCTCTCTTTCATTGTCTTCACTGCTCCCCCTGGATTGCCTTGTTTATTTACATGTCTACTGTTTATGCTTCAACCCATTCACCCTTATACCCTGAGGCAGACCCTCCATGAAGGGACAGTGGCTGCAAGGCTGGGCTCCAACATAACAATTGTGAGGGCTGCTAAGGACAAGGCAGTGCTTTGTTCTGTTGCCCATAGGGCCAGTAAGGGTATGAATCCACCTGATGGCACCTAACAACATACCTTGAACAAGGAGACTGGTGCGTGGTGAGTTAAGAGTTGGGCTACTAACCACAAGGTTAGTAGTTTGCATCTGTGGGAGAAAGAGGAGGCTGCCTGCCCCCATACTTAGAGCCTCAGAAGTCCACACAGAGTCGCTTCGAGTAAGAATGCACTTGATGGCAGTGAGAGGATACTGGGAAGGAGCCCTGGCGGCACTGTGGTTAAGCAGCTAACTGGCTCGATCAGATCAGCAGTTCTAATCCACCCGCTGCTGTGAAAGTCACTTTGTGGGAGAAGATGTGACAGTCTGCTTGTGTAAAGATTAACCCATTGCCACTGAGCTGATTCCCACTTACAGGGGCGGTGCAGGGCGGAGTAGAACCACACCATTTCCAAAGCTCCCGGAAGCAGACTGCTAGGTCTTTCTTTGGAGCAGCTAGTAGGTTTGGACTACTGACCTTACAGTCAACCACTGTGCTACCTGGGTTCGTTTCAGTAAAGATGACAGCCTTGGAAACCCTAAGGAGCAGATGGACTGTGTCCTACAGGTAGGGTCACAGTGACTACAGCAATCAGTTGTTTTGGTTTTCTTTTTGAGAGTCTGTGAATTCTGATTTGGATCTGTCCTGAGGTTCAAGGGTGATGTCATGTCCAACAAGCACTTACATAAGCAGATACGGACCTCATTAAATGTGCACTCAGCAGTTAAAGCTAATGGGGAACTCACCTAGTGTGCAGAACCACAATGTGCTTATTGAGGAAAAAGGCTGAGGGTCAGACTCTGGGAAACCTCAAATGGAAGGGTCAACAAAAAGCAGATTGGGGAAAGTTACCTAAAGAGCCAGTCTGGGTTTCGTGTCAGGGGAACTGGGTGGGGGCTGGGATGGGGAGAAAACGCTTCAAGGACATCACGCTCCGAATCTGCTGCAGCTCTACTGCAGCAGAGACCAAGTTAGGGTCTAAAACGTGACACTTGGTCATAGGGTGGTCACTGGTAGCCTGCTTAAAGGAGAGCACATTTAGCGGACAATTGGGGGAGGGAGACGGGCTATAGATGATAAATTGAAGTAAGGCTGAGACGGGATCTCAGACAAGTTTTTTGTTTTCTCTTTTGGGGGTACGTTTAGATGCATCCAAACACTATATAATCAAACACGAAGCTGGTAAATTTGTGAATGACAAAAGGTTTCTAAAAGGCGCCACAATCCCGCAGTTCGGCTTCTGTCCTCTTTCTGCCATTTCTAGGAGGGCTCGTCCGTATAAAGTGCAGGCAAAAAGAGGGACACAGAACCCTCCTCTAGCCGAATGGTATTTTTATGACAGCTGGGAGCGGGCCCGGGAATGCAGGACTCAAATGAGGGGCTGCCCTTGGCTCTTGGAATTTGGCAACGGGGTGGCTTCAAGCTAAGGGAGCAAGGGAAACTCATTCACATTTTCCTACCCCGCACGCCCGCCCTCCATTCAGCATCTCTCTCTCCTTTTCCATGACAGGAGTTGAAACAAGGACAAAGCTTTCACTCTTCTCCCACCTCAGGTTGACCACCCACCCGCAAGCCCACCGAGGGCCCTTCCCCGGCCACGTGACCGCCCCCAGTCCTCGTGACTCGCCGCCGTTGAACCCTCCCCTCGGCCCCACCGACCGCTTTCCCCTCCGCCTCCCAAGCCCACGTGACCGCTTCTCTCTCACCTGACTGGCTCCTCCCTTTCCCCGGCCGGACCCGGCCGCCGTCGCCGCTGCCCGACTCCAAAATGGCAGCCGCGAACCGCGCGCACCCGAGCGGCTGGACCTCCCGGACTCCCGGGCCGGCCGCCTCTCGCTCCCCGCGCCCCTCCTTCGGCCTTCACCTACACGCCTCCGGATTGGCCACTAGGAATCCCGCCCCTCCAGATCCCCTCCTGCTATTGGTCACGGTAGGCTGCCCTTCAGAGAGGCGTGGCCCCGCCCGCCCCCCGCCCCGGGAGGTATTTTCCATTCCGGTGGGGGTTGGGGGGAGGGGGGAGGGGAAAAGTGTGAAGAAGGGGAGGCGGTCGGGGAAGGGGGTGGGGGCCTGGCGGGGGCATCCGGCGGAGCTGGGGTCCCCGGGCTCCGTCTGGAGGGAGCGAGACCGCTCGCTCGGGCAGTTGGAGGGACCGGACGGGGCCGGCGGGCAGGCCCGCGGAC
>NW_022111379.1:17997426-18020200 GCF_000313985.2 Echinops telfairi
CCCCGCGCCGCCGTTAGCGGCCGCCGCTCCGTCCCTCGGGTGCCCACGCCCGGCGCCCCAACACCCCGGGCGGAGGCAGCACCGGCCCTCGGGCCGGGATGGGCCGGCCCAGCAAAGGACGGCGGGCGAGGGACGGCCAGCCCGGGCCGCGTGTCCTTGCGCTTCGGAGGCTCCCGGTGTATTTCATGTCGAATTGTTTTTCCGCTCGGAGGCACCTGAGGGGAAAGGTCGTCCCAGGATAGTAGGAGGGCGTCGGTGATCGGGGTCGTGGTGGTCGGTGGGAAGCCATCGGAGCCCTCGCGGGGCCAGTTAGGGCAGCAGCAGGGAAGGGGACCCCGGGTAAGTTACTTGGGACTCGGTTTGGGGGTCCTCAAGGTCGAGGAGAAGAGACCTGGGATGTGAGGGAGGAAACTGGGGAGCATGGGTGAGGGAGGTGACTGGAGCCCCTACGTGGGTTTCACCTGAAGTGAAGAAGGATGCGGGGGCAGCAGGGCGACCCTTCTGCAACTCTTGGGGCTCCGACGAGTCCTTGGGACTCCGCTTTGGACATTGAAGTAGCTGCAGCGCAATGACTTCCTGGAGAGGGAATTGCGTTTAACGAAGGATGCTAAGAAGCGGTTAACGTACACATCTCGATTTGCTTCTGAACTTTTAAAAAGACTAGGGAGATCGGAGTCGCGAGGTGGTTTTTGACATTAAAAAAAAAATTTTTTTTTTTTAATATTTCATCCGAGAAGAGACTCGCTGATTGACCCTTTCAGTAATTCCTTTAAAAAAAAAATCTATGAATGTGTTTCGTAGTCGTCCACCAGTGATTCGTCTTGCTGGAAATTCTCGTAGCTGTACCATGAAATTCTTATCGCAGTCTCTCCATCCGTAGCGGTGGCTTACCACTCCTCACTTTAACAATGTAGACCTGGCTGGGCTGTTCCGTTTTCCTCCTAGAAGATTAATAGTCATCCACATGGTTTCTTCCTCTCGCCCCTAATTGTTTCTTTACAAGGCATGTGAAAATTCAATTTCAAATTCGGTGGAAGTTTCAAAATATTTCTAAACTTCACATTTTCAACCGGAAGCCCAGTCAGCTAGCAGCTCTAGCGAGTACGTAATATTAAAAATCTGGTTGAATAATCTAAAGTTTGGGAACCTTAATGTCCAAAGCATAATTTTAAGAACCTTGCATTTACATAATACTCTATTGAGAATGTGCCTGGTAGGAAATGCCCACCAGGGTTACCGGCTGTCCACGGAGGTTCTTCATTTCACTCCGAAGAAGGATCTAAGAATTGTACAGCTAGATCTGTATTCCTTTTAATACTAAGTGCCGGATGGTTTTTTACCAAGTCTTTACATTTGGAGAGTATTTTCTTCATAACTTACAAAATGAAAGCTTGTTTTATTAGGAACATATTTTAGGGGGAAAATGTATCTTATTTTTCGTTTCAGTTCATCATTCAAAGAACATTTCTGTAAAAAGGTGTTAGTATTAATATCAGTTGGTACCGTTAATTCCTTGAATAACAAATGTATGGTTATTTTTTTTCCTCCCTATTGTCCTTGAATTTTACTATTCGTCCTTAGAGAAAAGGTATGGCTCATCCCCTGGCAATCTAGAATATTGAAACCGAACACCTTTTAACATTATAATCGCTTCTGCATTATTCACCTTGAGAACCTGTGTCAGGAAGTCAGCCCCCCCCCCCAATCACCTTTGTTTAGTTTTGGACTTTTTTCTCCTATTGCAGAACTAAGGAAATAAACACTTAATAGCTGCAAAATCATGGTAATAAGGAAACAGAATGGGAAAGCTAGGAAAAAAGATACATGCCCATGAGTCACATTTCTTTTCCAGCTGAAAGAGTAGAACATGAGATGATTCTTTTTCATATCGGGAAACCAAGGCCCAGAACAGTTGACTAAATTGCTAGTTAATGGCAGGCCGAGGCCTGATGTGCAGGCCTCTGGACTCTATCACATTCATGTTGTGTATGTTTTAAGGCCTTCTGGTGCCAACTAGACATGGGTTTTGGATTATTAGTAATACTGCTTCCCTCTAAGGATGGGGATGTTTGAACCGAATGACTACTTTTGTATATGAAATGACGCAAAATGGAGTGAACTTTATTGAAAGGTTTGAGACGTGCAGCCTGTTGAAAACCTGTTGCCTGCCAGACAGTTGAACAGCCCCAGAAGGTTTCCAAGGTTGCAAATCTTTTAAAAAGCAGACTGCCTCTTCTTTTTCCTTTGGAGTGGCTGCTAGGTTTGAATTGCCAACTTTTTGGTTAAGATATGTTTTTTTCTCACTGGAATGAAGAGAAAGGGTCATCAAGATGAAAATACAATGAAAACTCTTGCATACTTTTTAGTGCTAAATGATAATTGCATTAGAGCTTTCATAAGTAAAACTCATTTTTCAAAGTAGATTTTATGAAAATTAATATTTTTAGTCAATGTGAGCATTTTATTATATTGATAAAATGGAATTTTGTTCCTTTAAAAATAGTAGAATTATATGATAATTATGAAAGTAATTTCTATCATGGTTGTGATAAAAAAGACTGGTTGTGTATCCCAGCCACTTAAAGAACATTAAGAACTGACCTTGGTTTCTTATCATGAAATCCAGCAGCATAGGGTGGTGGTGGTGGTTCGTTGCAGGTCTGTTCGCACTCGGTTCCACTCCATGTGCACAGAATAGCACTTCTGCTCCCTAGGGGTTTCAAGGCTGTAACCATTTAGAGGTGATCACGGGGCTTGTTCTCTGAGGCGCCTCTGGGTGGGCTCAAACCAACCATGTTTCAGCTTCTTAGGGTCTTCCCTCTTAGGGAAGTAGTGAGGATTAGACACATGGTGTAATGGGCTACTAACCACAATATCAGCAGTTAGAAACCACCAGCCGCTCTGATGGAGACAAATGAGGCTTTCTACTCCCGTGAAGATCTGCAGCCTTAGAAACCCACAGGGACAATTCTGCTTTGTCTTACAGGGTTGCGATGAGTCAGAGGCATGACTGTGAGTTGAGCGCACAGTAAGGGTAACAAAAAATTTGACATGAATTTTATGGTTCATTAAGTATATGTAGACACTTGTATGTCCACTCATTTCCATACTGTTGACTCCAAAGCATCTGTTTTAAGGCAACAAAAAGTTCCTAGATAAAGATGATCAGATAATAGTCTGCCTAAAACCAAACTCAGTGCCATTGAGCCAGTGCTGACTCATAGCGACACCCCTGTGGGTTTCCGAGACTGCAACTGTTTCCAGGAGTGAAAGCCTTTCTCCCTCGGAGCTACCGGTGCTCTTGCGCTGCCAACCTTGCGATCACAGCCCAATGCATAACCACTACAAGATCCTTTCCGTCTGCCCAAAGGGACAGTTAAAGCAAAAGATGCCCTCATGATTTTTCTCCTCCTCCTCTGCTTGCATTGGGCCTTCGATTAGATCAAGGTAGAGCAATTGTGTCCGTTTTTCTGGATGTCATTGGGAGACCTTGGTTGCAGAATCACTATGTTAGAATAAAAATTCTACTGATTAGGTATCATGGTGAAGCGTCGTAAGATCTAGAGACTGACTGGCCTAAGTTCAGGTGAGAAAATCAGGAATTTACAAGGCTCATTAACTGTTTAAGTGCTCAGTTGGTTGGTTCTGTGGTGCCAACCAATAGGTTAGCTCAAATCTACCAGGTGCTCCAGGGGGGAGAGGGATGGCATCTGATTCCATAAAGATTCACAATCGTGGATACCCCATGGGGCAGTCCTCTGTCTTTTAGGGTCCCGTGGGTTGAGATGGACTCCACAGCACTGGGTTTGGTTGTTTTTAAATGTTACTGTGACTACAACCCGTGCTTGATAATAGAATAAGGTCATCACTAAACTTTTGTTGTCTATTCAATGAGTATTTTGATGTCTCTATGAGTTGGAATTGACAGTAGTGAGTTCGATTTTTGGGGGGTTAGTTTATTCATTACTCTGTTAGGTTTTGCCAAGTGGTCAAATTTGCAGTTCTAATTTCTTTTTTAATATATAGTTCTCATTAGTTTGCTGTAACTCGGGTCCAGCTAGTGTCATGAGCAGGTGGTTTTACTGTGTTTTTGATGGTGACAGTAGGAGTCATTCAATATCTCAGGGCCCTGCCCTTGTTAATGATGTATCACAAAGGGAATGGATTCTTCCTCTTGATATTCTTTGCTTGTGCTCCTCATGTTCGTCTATTGCTTATAGCAACTCTTCTTCTCATTTATATTTATTAACCTTACTTCTCGTGCATCTTTATGGTCCTTTCCGGCACTGATACCTTCTGCCATGTAACGTCTTACCTGCCACATTTATATCCTATTCTGATTATGTCTTAGGCTACCTTTGATGAGGACTTGCTTTGTTTATAGCTGTTACTATTTTTAAAGCATTATTTTAAAAATATAATGTGTTTTAATTGCTCTTATTTCTAGTGTTTCATTGAAGAGAGCCAGAGGTGTTGGAGTTCATATCAGGAACAACTGACAACTTAAAAGTGTCTTTATTACGTCAGCAGTTAATTCTTGCTATTCTGTTTTAGATTGCTGGCAGATATTCTATTGGTGGGACATTACATGAGAAATACATGATCAATTCTTTATTACAAAGTGATTGTGGTGGGACTAAGAGTTAGATAGACTTATCAGAAATTCCTAGGCCATGTTTTTCTTTCGCTAATAATAGCCTTAGAAAACAAAAAAACCCTGAACTTTAAATATATGTGTATGACCAAAAAACAAAAAGCAACAGCACATCATTCTGTGGTTATGAGTGCAGTTCAGGGACGTGCTTATCATGTAGAACCCTCACCTTGATCGAGTTCCAGAGTTCCCCGTTTGTCTTGCTCTCCCCCCTGCCTGGTCTTGGTAACCAATTGTCATAGAGAGATGTAGAATTATAATAGTTGTTCTTTTGTGTCTGATCTATTGCACTTAGCATGGTGCTTTCAAGGTAATACAGAATTTTAATGTTTGAAAAGTAACCAACTCTTAAACTTCTTATGATTCTAGGAATTTTGTAGAATCTATACATGCAGACTTTACTCAGATTGTTTAAATATTTAGCTAAATATGGATTCAGAAGACTTCAGAGATAGCTTTTATATTAAAAGGCAACAAGCACGTTTCACGTACTTTGGACATGCTATCAGAAGAGACCGGTCCCTGGAGGAGAAGAACATCCTGCTTGGTGAAATAAAAGGTCAACGAAAAAGAGGAAGACCCTTGATGAATGGATTGACACAGTGGCTGTAACAGTGAGGTCAAACAGGAAGATTGTGAGGATGTCACAGGACCAGGCAGTGTTCTGTCCTCTTGTATGTAGGGTCACTATGAATTGGAACCGAGCTGATGGCACTTAACAACCACCACTGTTTTATTATTGGTATTAAGTGTAGCTTTTCCATTCATATATTTAAACATACTATGGCATTATGGATGGCATTTGTGGGCACCTGGACTACCTAAATGTAAGTTATGGAAGCAATGTACCTGGCTTCAATGTTGCTATTAGATAATGACATAGAGAAACTGAATGATTTGCTTTGCCCAACTTAATAAATTCTTCATTTGTGTTCCCCAGCTGTCTGACTTTTAAGGGCCTCTGAATTTGCTTAGAGCAGAAGTAATCTTGAAGGGTAATTTGGCTAGATTGTTGACTCACATTAGTTTGGGGTAAGTTTACCTCAGGTTACTTTAACTCAGTGGTTCTCAACATTTCCTCATGTTGTGGTGACCTCCACCCCACCATAAAATTATTTTTGTTGCTACTTCATAACTGTCATTTTGCTACTGTTATGAATCGGGTGGCCCCTGTGAAAAGGTCGTTCGACCTCTAAAGGGGTTGTGACCCACAGGTTGAGAACCATTGCTTTAACTGAAGAGTGATTTCCCAGCTTTATTCTACTTGTCGGTCCAACGATTTGAGAAAGATCACAGTGGCTCTATTACCAAATTTAGTGTAGAGGTTCTACAGATCCTATCAACATTTTACTTACATTTTACTTGCATGTTAATGCCAATATTACCTTTACCTTTAATGTGATGTTAGCTAATAAGATGAAACAGGAATGATAATTAAAAATTTTTTTTTCTTGTATGGAGTATTATTTTGAAATGGATTTATCAGTTCTGGGTAGTATCTTCATATTATGACTTCCTTGTTTTATTGGGAGATTGTGCTGAATAGGAAAAACATCCAGAATTCTTTAGTTAGAGATAGCAGAAGCTTATTTAAATAATATATTAAGTATAGTAATATACTTCAATTATTTAGATAACATATACCTAAAATATTTAAATAATCTCTCTTATTGCCATCAAGTCAATTCTGACTCAGAGTAATCCTATAGGACAGGACAGAACTGCCCCTATGGTTTTCTGAGACTGTAACTCTTTACGGGAATGAAAACCTGCATCTTCCTCCCAGGATCATTTGGTGGTTTTGAACTGCCAACCTCTAACCCACTATGCTACCACTATTACTAGACAGACTTAAAATGGGGCAGAGAGAAATAGAATGATGGAATGAAAATGATAGAGTAACAACTGTCAAATCCCAAACCCTATTGTGGTCGAGTTGATTCTCACTCATAGTAACTCTGCAGGACAGAGTCCATAGGGTTTCCATGGCGGTAATCTTCATGGAAGTGCACTGCCATATCTTTCTCCCACTGAACAGCTGGTGGGACTGAACTTCAGGCCTTCCATTCACATTTGAGTGCTTTAACCATTGCACCACCAGGTCTCTTTAATTGCACTCCATGCCTACGGATCAGGTAAGTAGTTCAGGAAGGATGGTCTTTCTTGGAGGTTGGATTTGAGTTAGCTCTAGTGTAGTCCTGCACATTGGTGTCTTTTACCTTTGAGTCAGCGAGGCTGTAAATAGACTTCAGAAAGTTTGTGGGAAAGATTTGCTTTTTAATTCCATTTTTCCATGAATTTCCTGAAGCTTCGTCATATTCTAATTGTAAAGGATAAGGTAACTAAACATTTACATGTACTCTGTTGAAAGAAGTCTGGAAACTTATCTTAAAGGTTAAAATACACATGTAGCCAAAGGGGAGCTGGTATATCTAATTCAGTCTTTAACTACTTAGTAACGAGAAAGCAGGCAAAGCTCATCGCCCTTCAGATAATTCAGAGTGGGGACCAGTTTTATTTAACATTTTTATAAATGATTTAAAGATATACTGGCAGTGAAAGTTGCCAGATTTGCAGCTGACTCTCTGTCGTGTTCCAGATAGTTAAAAGCCAAGCCAACAAGGAGAAGCTGCAGGAACATCCTTTGATGAGTTTTTGTGTGTGTTGGTACAAGATAATATATTTACGAGAAGATAGTCCAGATTATATGTATAGGGCCTGAGTTGTAACCCAGAAAAGGGGATCCAGAAGTCACTGCACTGGCTTCTTTGAAGGCAGTATTGCAATGCTGGTGGGCCAGAAAATCTAAGAACAAGCTGAGGGTTGTTGGGAAGTGCTCTGAAAACAAAAAATGTGTTATGTAAAAATAGTTATAAAAGGGTTTGCCAAGATTAGTGATTTATGATGGCTTTTTTATTTTTATTTTTCACTTAATGCTGTTAACAATCTGCAAGGTAGAATTGGTATGAGCTAGCTTTGGAGAAGAAGAAACTTCACCGATGCAAATTAAGTGATTTTTTTTCTCCTCAATGAGTACAGGGAGCTTTAAGAAGTTCATGGGAAATTTTCTTTATTTTTTATTCCATTTTTCATAGTGTCTGAGTTGGGACTCTGGCCTTGTGATTGACTTTGGAGGCTGGTACCACAAGAGATGGCATCTAGGGTAGGTACTTTGAGTGGATTCAGGGAGTTCCTTAAATGCTTGCTTTTTAGGGGGCTAGGATGACACAGGACCAGTCAGTGTTTTGTTCTATTATGTGTTCTATTATGGGTCGGAGCTGACTCGATGGCACCTAACTACAACAATAGGGATGTTTTACTAGGAGCCCCAGGGGTGTAGTGGTTACATGCGGGCTGTTAACTGCAAAATCCACAGTCCAAAACCACCAGCCACACAGTGGGAGGAAAGATACTTTCCACCCCTATAAAAAAAGTTACAGCCTCAGAAGCCCACAGCAGGGAGGGGCGGTTCTACCCTGTTCTCTGGGGTCGCTCTGAGTCTGCATCAATTTGATGGTAGTGAGGGAGAGGAGGATGTTCTGTTGTACCCTTTATTTACTTTTTGAGATTGGTACATAAACTGGCTACCCACAAAAGCCTGTTGCCATTATGAAATGCTGGATCATTAATGGTCATAGACAAAATGATAGTAAAGACTACCCAAATATGAGTCTAGAGTCTAGAGATCTAGATTCTTGTAGTGGTTTGCAGTCGTGGTGGGAAAAACCGTAATTGGAACAGCATGGAAGCAGGTGTATAGATAGTATCCTTGCTTCAGGAGTCCAGGAAGGCTTGAGCCCAGCATGAGAGATGAGCTGGTGAAGGAGGGTGCGGCGTTCTTAGCAGAGGGAATAGCCAGCCACATATTAAGTGAATCATAGAACCTCTTTGAACTGCAGTTTCCTCAAAAATGAGATAAAATATGAGAAAGTACCAAGGGCAGCATCTGCTATGTATAAACTGCTCAATATGTGATAGTTGATTTTCAAAACCTAAAAAATTGGGTGATGAGAGCCAAGTGCTTTGTGCATTTTTAAGTACTATGCAGTTAAGAGTGACGGAGGGATGCTGATGTCCTTGTGCAGGCGCAAGGGGCCTGCAGTGAGAACTGGACAGGAGAAAAGAAGCTAGGAGGAGAAATGGCAGAAGTGTGAAAGGAGGGAGGTGTTGGTTGGAAGAGAGGCAAAGGACAAAGATGGTGAAAACTGAGTTAAAGTTGTCCCCTTGCCCACAATCAAAGTAAGCCTGTCATAAGGGATTTCAACATTGATTTACTGGAAGGACGAAGCTCAGCAGGTAGTTGAGACATTTTGTTCACTTTGTTATTTGGTCTACAATTGGCCGTGTTAATAAGGCTATGAAAATAAGCTAATTGAGAGTTGGCTGTAACATCTGATTGTTCTTTCACTCATTACTTCTATACAGGTTTAGCCAATGCCTTTAAATAGTATGAGGGTGCTCATAAAAATAAGCTAGGCTGAGTTACTATTTGTTTTACATTATTAAAAATGAAAGGTCAGTGTGTCCAAGAAGGACAACGTTTGATCTAAGTGAGTGCAATAGAGTGCTAGGAAGCTAGACTGGGACCAAGGTAGAGTGGATTTCTGTGTTTCTTAGGTGGGTAAGTGACATAAACAAGTTTTGTGTTTCAGAAAATGAATGCAGCAGCAATGAAGACAATAAGCCTGAAGAAAAGCAATTGGAGGCATTTATTCACCAAATAAGTATTGAGTAAATAAATAGATATGGTAGGGTGGTGAGTGTGGCATTCTCTTTGGCCTCTAATAATCAGTCAAGGGTGCTATTTATGAGTCTGCCCTAGTTCAGGTCAGAGAGGCTCTGGTGGTTTGAATTACGCTTCAGTGAGAATGGAAACGAGTGATGGCAGAGGGATTGAGGGATCCAAGTCATGCAGACTTGGGTTACTGCTGGGGGTGAAGGAAGAGAAGTTGAAGATGAGTCTGTTCCGGATGGTGTGAGAATAGAGTGAAACCGCTGAGAACCATAACTCAGTGGAATGGCCTTACATTTTCAGGGCTCACAAACTGTTATGCCTTTGTAAGGGTACAGTCTTTCTGTCACTCTCTTATAGTGGAAAATAGTTCTGTTTTCCTTTTCTGATAGTTTTCTGCCTTGCATAGAGCCTAGCTTTTGCAGGTTTTACTGTAATATGTGCAATTTTTGGGGTGAGGAATTAACTGGGTTTGCTTTTAGATTGTTAGGCTTGCTTTTTAGCTACATGATGCCATAACCCAAGGCATCAGTTGGAAATATGTCTAGAGCTCTTAGTCTAGGAGAGTGGCCAAAGTTTATAGATACAGACTTGTAGGTAGATGAGTAATGACCTTAATTTCTAATTAATAATATAATCAGAACAACAATTAACTCAGTACAGGAGTTTGAGTATTTAAAAATATTTACCATTTGCTCTCCTTTACCTGTAAGGTTCTCAGTGGCTAATTCCTCTGAAGTCAACAGCCTATTCTTTCTTCGTAGTCTGTTCTTAGTTTAAAAGCTCTGCTGAAACCTGCTCAGTTTTGCTGGTGTTTGAAAATACTAATGACATATAACTTCTAGCATCATGGTAACACACAAGCCACTGCTGTATAATAAACTGACACACATGTGGTGGATAAGTCACTTATGTTTTATTGACTGTGCAAAGGCATTTGGCTGTGGACCATAGCAAACTATGGCTAGCATTGAGAAGAATGGGAATTCCAGGACATGTGATTATCCAGGACCTGTACCTGGATCAAGAGGCAGTTTTGTGAACAGAACAAGGGAATACTAAATGTTTTATAATCAAGAAAGAGTGTGTCAGGGCTGTATCCTCTCACCATACTTATTCATTGTGTATGCTGAACAAATAATTCAAGAAGCTGGATTGTATGCAGAAGAATGTGATGTCAGGATTGGAAGAAGGCTTATTAACCACCTACGATATGCAGATAATACAACCTGACTTGCTAAAATGGAAGATGTGAAACACTTGCTTATAAAGATCAAGGACTGCAGCCTTCAGTATAGATTACAACCCATTGTAAAGAAAACCCAAATCCTCTCAATTGGACCAATAGGTAAGTAGCATCATGGTAAACAGAAAAAAAAGATAGAAGATTGTGATAAAAGTTGTATGAGCCCCTAATAAAATGATTTTAAAAAAAAGATAGAAGTTGTCAAGGATTTTATCTTGCTTGGATCCACAATCAATGCTTATGGAAACAGCAGTCAGGAGATCAAAGGACACATTGCACTGGGTAAGTCTGCACAAGACCTCTTTACATATTGAAATGAGGATGTTACTTTGAGGACTCAGGTGCACCTGATGATCCAAGTTGTGGTATTTTCAGTCACTTCATGTGCATGTGAAAGTTGGACATTGAATAAGGAAGACCTAGAAAAAATCACTGCATTCGAATTATGGTTCTGGTGAAGAATATTGAAAGTACCATGTATTGTCAAAAGAACCAATACATCTGTCTTGGAAGAAGTAGAGGCAGAATGCTTCTTAGAAGCCAGGAAGGCGCAACTTCATCTCACATACTGTGGACATATTCTTGAGGGATAAGTCCCTGAAGAAGGACAGACATCACGTTTGGTAAAGTAGAGGGGCAGCCAACAGGATCGAGACAATAGCTGCCACAGTAGGCTCAACCATAAGAACAGTTGAGAGGCTGGTGCAGGACTGGGCAGTGTTTCGTTCTGTTGTCCACAAAGTCTCCTTTACCCAAACCTCACTGCATAGCCCTGCAAAGAACAGACAAACAATTGCTGCCAGAAGCATCATTGAAATGTTGCACCAATTGGTATTTGCCTTCCTGACTGGAGCGGCATCTTGTCTAGCGGGCCCCAGACAACACAGGGAAATCTTAGACCAAAGCACTTCCTTATTTTTCAGCTAGATTTTCTTCTTTGGAATGCAGACAGGAGCCCCGGTGGCCTAATAGTTTCGACTTGAGCAGTTAAACACAATTATCAGTGGTTTGAACCCAGCAGTCATTCTGAGGGAGAAAGATGAAGTTGCTCCCATAGAAATGTAAAGTCTCAGAAATCCCAAAGGGTCTTTCTGTTCTTTCCTACAGGTTGCTTTGAGTTGGAATCAACTAGAAGGCAGTGGGTTTAGGTTTTTAGTTTCTTAGGCCAATAAGGTAGTTTGAACGATACAGAAGCCTCAAGTCTTTTGTAATGTTTAAAATCTAGTCCAGCTCAGCACTGAGCAACTAGCTCTTTACTTGTCTTTCTTCCTGCCTCCTCCAGCTGTACAGAACTCCCCCTACTGCTTCCAAACATCCCCTGACGAATACAGTGAGTCTTTACGACTCACAGGGACACTTGGTACGGTTTTCGAGGCTCTAAATCTTAGGGTAGCAGCCACACTCATCTCTGTACCACAGAACAACTACAAGGTTTGAACCATCGACCTTGAGGTTAGCAACCCAATGCTTAACCCGCAGCACCAGGGCTGCTTCTATGTAAGAATGTAAGACCTGGTAAATAGAATGCACTCTAGGAGGGCAAAGTGAGCAAAGCACACAAGGAAAAACCTTCAAGAGGACTAACATTTTCATTTCTCCCCAGAGGTTCTACTCTCTAAGCCAGGGAATGGAGAATGGTGAGTCATCGAGATGTGATGCCCAAATTCAGTAAAATAAATGCATCTATTAGGAGCAGGATCTTCAAGTGCTGAGGGAAATTTGGAAAGAATCTTTGATTTAGGTGGTTTAGCACTTAGTGGAAAAGATGAATTTGGGGTTTGGTTTTTGAGGAGGTGGAACAACAAGGCTGTGCAGAAAAGCATAGTAATAACACTTTCAGAGGGGAGGAGAACACTGTCGAGTAAGTAGAAATTTAAGGGAGAATTAAAAAAAAAAAGCTGGTGAACAGGATTTAAAAAAAATCTAACATCCATAATTAGAATTGGGATTCATGAGAAATTAGGGTAGTTAGATAATGGAAGCCTGAGTTTTGGCATGAGAACATCTTGAAGCACATAAGGAATAAAAAACGAAACTTTAATGGAGTAGTGTGATAGGATTTAAATAGCATTTATTTACTGAAGATGGCAAGTGTAGGTTATGACATAGCCCTGGTAACTCATTTTATATACTGTCTAGATTTCTTCAATGTTCTTACTATCTACTTGGGGAGCAGTTGTTCTCCACCTTTCCTAGACCGAAGAATAATATAGGCTCTGGTTCAAAATGCGAGTCTCTAGCCCCTTTTCCTCCCGAAAGAATTCTCATTCAGTAGGTGAGGAGTTTTGAATTATTGAATATGTCAGGGATTTCATTTTACTTGCACCCACTATCAATGCCTATGGAAATATTAAACCAAAACCAAGTTTACTGCCATTGAGTCGATGCAGACCCACAGTGACCCTATAGGGCAGGATAGAATGGTCCCTGTGAGTCTTTGAGACTATATCTCTTTATGATAATAGAAAGCCCATCTTTCTCTTAAGGAGCAGGTGGTGATTTTGAACTGCTGACCTTGCAGCTAGCAACTCAATGTGGGTAACCACTTCACCACCAGAACTCCTTGCCCATGGAAAATAGCAGTCAAGAAATCAACTGATGTATTGCATTGGTATAATCTGCTGCAAAATACTACATTTTAAAGTTAATTAAAAACAAAGATGTCACTTTGTAGACCAAGGTGCCCTGACCCAAGCCATTTGTAGTAGCTTCATCTGGATGTGAAAGCTGGATGGTGAACAAGAAAGATGGGAAAAGAATGATGCATTCAGATTATGATATTGATGAAGGATACTGAAAAAAGCACGGTCTGCCAGAAGAGGGAACAGATCTGTGCTGGAACAAGTACATCCAGAATGCTGCTTAGAGGATGGAGAGGCTCCATGACACATACTTTGGACATACAAGGTGGCTTTAAAAACTTAGTAGACATTTTCTATTATCTTACTTTTTTTCATCAGCCTTTGAAGCCCCTTCAGGATTCTTAGGGGAGGCCAGTCCTGGAGAAGGACAGCATGCTTGGGAAAGTGGAGGATCAGTAAGAGGAAGACACAAGGAAATGGATTGATTGACACAGTGGCTGCAACAGTGGGCTCAAACAGGAAAGATTGGGAGGTAACATAGGACTGGGGGATGTTGCCTTCTGTTGTGCATCGGGTTGCTCTGAGTTAGAACCGAGTCAGCAGTACCTGACAACAACAGGTGGATGGATTTACTTTCTGCGTTTTCAGTTCTGTTCCCTTGGTCCATGTGTCTTATTTTGACTGCGATGGCTGAGCACGGGGCGTGGAGATTGGGAAGCATGCAGCCCTCTGCATTTCCTTTTCCACAGTGTGTTGCTGCTCCGAATAGGGCCCTGGGGGCACAGTTGGTTAAGCATTGAGTTAGTTGCCAGGTCAGCACTTCAAACCCATCAGCCACTCCACAGCCTCTCCACAGATGAGACTGTGTGCTCCTGGAAGGTTACACTGTAAGAAGCTCAAAGGAGTGATTTTACTGTCTTGTAGACTCTCTGAGTTGGAATCAACTCACTGGCAGTGGGGTACAGGTTATTTGAGGGGTGGGGGTCTTTCCTTCTCATGCAAAACTGGTGCTTAGTTTTTCCTCCTCCTTAAAGAATGTTGGGATTGGGATCGCATTGTACTTATGGATTGCTGGGGGAGAATATTGACATTTGTCAACAATGTTTTGAAGTTCATGCATGTTGTTACTTTTGGTTGCTGACTAGTAATCTATTGCATAGATACTTTAGTTCCTGTCCAGTCATTAGTCGCATGTGGGAATTTCACAGCTGTGACTTTTTGGAAGCACCTTGCCTGACCTGTAGTCCAAGGTGTTTCTTCTTCTTTTTAAAATTTAAATCATTTTATTTGGGGGTCGTACAACTCTTACCATAATCCACACATACCATCCATTGTGTCAAGCACTTTTGTACATTTGTTGCCATCATCATTTCCCCAAGGAGCTTCTTGATAGCTAGAAGTTAAATACTTTTATTTGTAGATTTGGGTTGTTTACACTTTTTGGCTGTCATGAATAAAACTGCTATGAACTTGCCTGTGTACTTTTTTTGTTTTTAATTTAAATTTATTTATTGGAGAGAAGCATCTGAACATCAGGTACAATCAGATCAACAGTGATCCAACAATATACCATAACTCATCCTGGAGTACTCTTGCTGTATGTTTTTTTCTTGTGTGCGTGTGACACATTTTCTGTCATTTTTGGTGAATACCTAGAAATAGGATTGCTGGGTTACAGGGCGGATGTGTACTTAATGTAAGAAGCTGCCAGAACCATGTCCAACATGGTTTGACACACCGACAAGCAATATGTGAGCATTGCATGCCATATCTTCACCAATCAATATGTGGTTTAGCCATTCTACTGGAGTTATTACGATACTTCATTTTACTTTAATTTGCATTTTCCTGATGGGGTGAATTGAGCCATTTTACCAAGTGCATATATGTAATTTTAAATCATTTTATTGGGGGCTTTTATCACCATCCATACATCCATCCATTGTGTCAAGCACATTTGTACATATGTTGCCATCAACATTCTCAAAACATTTTCTTTCTACTTGAACCCCTCATTTCCTCCCTCCCTCATGAACCCTTGATAATTTATAAATCCCCCCACCCCATGTTTTATACCAACGCTGTCTCCCTTCACCCATTTTTTCTGTTGTCCATCTCCCTAGGAAGGGGTTATATGTAGATCATTGTGATTGGTTCCCTCTTTGTCCCCCCAAGTGCATATATTATATAGGATATTCCTCTCTTCTTTTTTGAAATGTCCAATCAATGCAGGTAGCCTTTTTTCTTTTTCCAAATGTTTACCTGTATTTTATTGACTATACAAATGCATTTGATCATAACAAATTAAGGATAATATTGGAAAAATGGGAATTCTAAAATTTTTAATTGTGCCCATGTAGGATCTGTACATAGATGAAGAGGCAGCAGTTTTAATGGGACCAGGTTGTATGTGGGGTTGCTGTAATTGAAAGCAACTGGAAACCAACTATACAAATGCATTTGATCATAACAAATTAAGGATAATATTGGAAAAATGGGAATTCTAAAATATTTAATTGTGCCCATGTAGGATCTGTACATAGATGAAGAGGCAGCAGTTTTAATGGGACCAGGTTGTATATGGGGTTGCTGTAATTGAAACCAACTAGTGGGTAGCCATCTTTCAACCGAGGGTTTGTCTTTTTTTATTCTTGTTGTGTTTAGATGCAAGTGCTTTGTTAAATATATGCAGTGCATATATATTCTTCCAGTCTATATAGTTGCCAGTTTACTGCCAGTTTACGTGTCTGATTGACATGAATTTTTCATTTAATGAAGACGGACTTAATTTTTTTTCTTTTTTAATCATTAGGCCCTAAGAAATCTTTGATGCTTTATGATTGTGAAGGCATTCTTGTACATCACAAAGTGTTATTGTTGGAGCCTTTTGTTTAGGTCTATGAATTAGTTAATTTTTTGTGTATGGGGGTAAATTAAAATACGGTTAAACTCTTGGTCGCAAACTGAAAGATCGGTGGTTTGAACCCAAAAGCCGTTCTGTGGAATACAAGACCTGGCGATCTACTCTCTCAACATTTTACAGCTGAGAAAACCCTCTCTCAGGGCAGCTGTAAGTCAACAGTGATTGGATGGCACACAACAACAGGAGTTGAGGTTAATTTTTTCCCTATTTTGTCTCAAAATCAGTTCCAGCACAATTTGTTAAAAAGATGCCACTTTCCACATTAATTGCTTATGCATATAGCCTTGTGTACAGATCAGTGGATTTGAATAAATGCATGTGTTTATTTTATTGATCTGTCTGTCTTTATGCTAACATTGCATGACCTTGAATACCACAGCTTTATTGAATTTTAGATTTAAAAACCCACTGCCGTGGAATCTAGTATGACTCAGAGTGGTCCGTAGGGTTTCTGAGACTGTAAATCTTTACAGGAGCCAAATTTTTCTCTTGTGAAGTGGCTCTTGGGTTTGGCCCCATTAGAAGTCCCAGTGCTTACCTGGCAGTTCCAAATATAAATCCCTCAATTTGGCTCATTCGTCCTCCCTCCCTCCCTTTCTACCTTCTTTCCTACTTCCTTTCTCCACCCAAGGTTGTTTTGACCTGTCTAGTCCTTCATATTTCCATATAAATTTTAGAATTTGCATTTCAATTTCTACAAGAAAGCCTGGGGTATTTTAAGTAGATTGAGTGTATAAATAGGTTGAGTTTTTAAGTAGGTTGAATTTGAGAAAATTGAACATTTTAATGATAGAATCCTTTGATCCATGAAGATGGTATATCTCTTTAGCCCTTTTTCAGTCTCTCTCAGCCTTATTCTGTACTTTTCAGTATAAAAGTTTTGCATATTAGCTTTCATTTTGACTAGTACACACACAATACAGCTTCCCTCTACACTTTTGGGTTCCATATCCCCGTGCCCAACCCAAGAGTAGATTGAAAATATTCCAGAAAACAAAAATTCTAGCATTCTCCGAAAAGCGAAACTTGAATGAATGCAGTGATGATGTGTAGCCACACCATTTCACCATTCCTCTGTCTGCAGCACTCACTGTCTGAGCATTGTTGATCCTCAGCTTGTTTGTTCACTGCCTGTGTGTTGTGTGCGTCCTTTGTTTCTGTGGAAACAATGGCTCCTCAGAAGCAATTAAGTAGTCAAATAAATCTCTCAAAGGCAGAGAAGGCGCCATCTTGGCAAAGTGCTGTTTATATAGCATTTACATTGTATTGGGTATTATAAGTAATTTAGAGATACATAAAGCCTATGGGATGATTTTATAGATATTGCAAATATTACACCATTTTATATAAAGGACTAACATTGGTATATTTAAAGTAGGTTTTGTGTAGACAGCATGCAGTTGAGTATTGCTTTCTTATTCAGTCTGACAGTTTCTAACTTTTAATTGGATGTATTTAGATCAGGAGTTGGCCCATAGGCCAGATCTGCCTTACCACCTGTTTGTATACATAAAATTTTATTACAACAAAGCCTTGTTGAGTCATTTATGTATTAGCATGTGTCTTCTTTTGCATTACACTGATAGCTTAAGTAGTTGGTTCTCAAAGTCCAAAATATTTTCTGGTGCTTTCAAAAAAAGTATGCCAATTCTGGTTTAGATGATTTGTACTTAATGTAATCATTGATATGACTGGATTGAATTGGGCTATTTTACCACTAGTTTTCTAATTGTTCCATCTGTCCTTTTGTTTTTTTGCTTGGTTTTAGATTATATAATTTTATTTTCTTCATTCTCTTTGCTTATTATTTATGCCTCTCAAAACCTTTTAGCTATTGGTAGCCCTAGTTACAAATCATTTAACCGTGATCTGTCATAAAATAATAGTATTCCACTTCATGTATAGTGTACAAATCTTTTAATAAACCCATTGCCATTGAGTCAGTGCTGACTTACAAGACAGAGTAATAGTAGTAGAGCTGTCCCATCTTTCTCGTGCCAAGCATCTGGTGGGTTCAAACTATTAACTTCTCAATTAGCAGTCAAGTGCTTAACTATTACACCACCAGGACTTCTGTAAATCTTATAGTGACCTACTGCCATTGAGCCCATTCCAACTCTTAGCAACCCTGTATGAGTTTATAAGGCTGTAAATCTTCAGTGGGAGCAGACAGCCTCATCTTTCTCTTGCAGAGCTGCTTGTGAGTTTGAATTACTGACGTTGTTAGCACCACAACATCTAATCCACAGCACCACTAGGCCACCTATCTTTTTTTTTTTTTTAATCATTTTATTAGGGGCTCATACAACTGTTATCACAATCCATACACACATCAATTTTGTAAAGCGCATTTGTACATTCATTGCCCTCATCATTCTCAAAACATTTCCTCTCCACTTATGCCCCTGGCATTAGGTCCTCATTTTTCCCCTCCCTCCCCGCTCCCCCCTCCCTCATGAGTCCTTGATAGTTTATAAATTGATATTTTGTCATATCTTGCCCTGTCCGACGTCTCCCTTCACCCACTTTTCTATTGGGCCTCCTTCTATCTTAACATTTCCCCTTTTATGCTTTTGATGTCATGCACTTTGTTTTTAGCTATGCTCCTAATCCAACATTGCTGTCTATGTTCTTAGTCAGTTATCTCTTCAAACAATCCAAAATGAGAAAAATGTCTTTACTCTGAACTTCAATTTTAAACATTTCTCTTTATTTAAACATTTCTTTAGATCTTCATTTCTTTGTATAGATCCAGATTTGTATCTGGATTCATGTTACCTTTGTATTTAAAACATTCACCTTTGTTGTAGTTTAAGTGTGCTAGCAATAAATTTATGGTTTCTCTCTGACTCACTCTCTTTGCCTTCTCCTTCACTCTCACTTTTTGGCCTATTTTATTTCCAATTTTAAAAGTTAGTGCTACTAAATATAGCTTTAGGTCCCCTCCAACATCTAAAAAAATTCCCCAAAGTGGGTAATACTGCCCCCTTGGGGGCCCTGGAATTATGAGTGGGGGTGGCTGTAAAAGCTGATAGATACTCTTTTCCTGGGTTATGGAAATATAGTACAAAAACTTTTACCGTATATGCTCATGTGTAAGCCGACTTTTCCAGCACATTTTAATGCAGTTTTTGTGGTAAAATTAGGTGCCTCGGCTGATATTCAGGTCGGTTTATACTCCAGGGCATACAGTAATTGCCACGGGGTGCAAAAAATATATATCTTATTTATATATTAAAAAAAATATGTATTTTCTTTTTCCCCTTTTCAGAAAAGGGTGCATTAGTCCAAATAAGTTTGGAAACCTATGATCTAAAAGATGTTGTACTATCTTGTTTGCATAGTCATGACAAGAAGTCTGGTAATTCTTAGGTTTGTTCCACTGTATTTATGTGTTGTTTTTCTTTGGACCCTTTTAAGGTTTTTTTGTGTGCATCCTTGTATACAGTAGTTTTCATTTGTGTTTTTCCTTTTTATAAATGATGTTGGTTAGTGGTGTTTGTGTTTATCCTTGAGGTTCAGTGAGCTTCTAGGATATCTAGGCTTATTGTTTATTATATTTAGGAAGCTTTCCCATCATCTGTCTTTAAAGCTTTTTCATCTCAAGACTCCTTTCTCTCCTTCTAGGCCTCTAATCCCATTAATGCTGAGTTCTTTGATATCAACTCAGAGATCACCGAAATTCTGTTCTTTTTTTATATCCACCCCCCCCCAATTTGAAGTTTCTGTTGCCCTTTTAAACGTAATGGTTTTTGCTTGTTTTTTCCCCCTTTCTCTATTTTATAATCTGTTGTTTTGCCTATCCAGGAAATTAAAAAATATCAGCTAGTCTAATTTTTCAGTTCTAAAGTTTCTCTGTTGCGTCTTCCATTTCCTCATGTTTTTCTTTTTAAGTCTTCCATCTTTTTCTCAGAGCATTTTAAAAGTCTGTCTTCTCTAGTTTCTTTTAGCCCTGCTATTTCTGTCTCCTAATTATGGTTTATTATTTCTTGCTTTTTCTTTTTATGATTATTGTATTTTAGTTGAAAGTTTATGTAGAAAGTTAGGATTCCGTTGAACAATTGATGCACAATTGGTCACAATTCCTGTAGTGTGTCAGGACTCTGACCACTTTTACCTGCCTGCTCCATTGCCGCCCACCCAGATTCCTGTCCCTCAGGCCTTCTCATCTTCTGTGTAAATGCTTACTAGTTGGCCTCGTATCGTTGACCTTTTAAAGGAGCACTTCCTTACAGGTGTTTTTGTTTATTCTACAGTTTATTATTTGGATAAACGGTGACCTTAGAGTGGCTTTACATTTTTCTAGATGCCATACCTTATTCTAGTTTTTTATATTAAAAAATAATAATAATGCTAACTCATAATTTAATTTTCAAGCAGTATGCAAAGCTACAAAGAATAAGGTAGAAAGAAAGACAAACAGTTCAATGTCCCTAAACCCATCCTTTACCATGGCTATATGAACATCAGGGACCCTGGTAGTACGGTACTGGCAGAGCTAGACTGCTAATGAAAGGACTGGGACTTTCAGCCCACCAGTGGCTTACTGGCAGAGAAGTTGTGGCAATCTGCTTTGGGTAATAAAGGGTCCCAGTTTAGGAAGTTTATAGGGGTAGTTCTCTTTTCTATTGGGTCAACATGAGCAGGAATTGGCTTGACTGCATGCAACAACAGCATGTGTTATCACTTCAGCCATCATTATTGCAAATACACACGTGTAGAAGGATAACTTGGAAAATGGGCTTATCCAAGTCATGCTATTTTTAATTAAAAGTAACTTAAATTTAACAGGTACATTTTTTCAGCAAGCAACACTGGAAAAGTTTGAGATAAATGTTTATTCCCTATAAGAGGTATTAGTTCCTAAGTTATTTTTCTCTAAGCTTAAGAAGTAAGGTTATGGAAAAACCCTACGTGTTCGGGATCATGTCATTAACTTCATGCTCCAATAGGTATGTCCTAATAAAAAGAATGCAGTGTTAGCATGTTCTCTGCTGCTGGTACAATTTCCTAATTGATTAGACAATATTCTGAAGCCTTAAAAATGTACATATGTTGTTCCCCAACATTTCATGTCTAGAAATTTATCATGATGAAATAGAGATGCACACATGTATGTTTGTATGTGCATATTAGTGTGTATTACAGATTCATTGTGATGCTGTTAATAACACACTGGACATACCTTAAATGATTAAGCTGTGCTACACCCATGCCACCAAACACTGCACAACCTTTACAAGTTAGTTCTCTAAGATTTTTGTTTGATATACTGATCATAATAAAATTGTCAGGAAATAAACTGAGCTTTAGGATATTTTAAAGGTATAAGAAGATGTTCACAAGAAGCCAAATAAAAAAAGAAGTGTTATAATACATTTTATTTTCTTAAAAAGGAGACATAAAACATCAACTGTCCATCAAAATAGACTTAAGGAGCCCTGTCAGGTAAGTGTGTGGCTGCTAACTGACGAGGTGGTTCCGTAGCATCGGTGTGCGTCCGAATGCACTTAAGGCAGTAGGCTGAGTAGTGCCGTGGTTGAGCACTTAGCAACAAACTGAAAGTTTGTATTTCAACCCCACCAGGTGCTCCATCTGAGAAAGATGTTTAAGTCTCCTCCTTCAGCCTGAGAAACCCTATGGGGCCCTTCTAATCTGCCTCATAGGGGTTGCTATGATTCGGAATCAAGGGATATGCTGTGTTTCAGTAGTCAAATTAAGAGTAATTAAAAATTATCTCATATTAATATTTTTCCACATATTCTACAGTAGTGATTTGAAAAAGTTTGATAAAATCATTGGGAGAATGAGAAAAAAGGATATAAGTGATTTTGTGTTTTCTTGATTTTCTTTTTCATCATTGGGGGCTTGTACAACTCTTTCTTGATCTTGTTATACCTCTTCTTGTGAAATTCTTTGGTGGGTGCAGCATTGATGAGAGACATACTTATCTTGTACCACATATGTAATATATATCCTAAGCTTGCTTAAAGCAGTCTCTTGGGTTTGTACTTTTGACTGTGTTTGTTTCTATCAAGCATTTCTTTCTTTCTTTGTTTCCAGAGCTGCTTTTAAAGTAGTTTTCAGCCACTGTTACTACCCATCTCTTGGAAGATGATGTGACCTTACGTTAAAGATTTAGCACTAAAGATTTAGATAAAATACTATCTTTGCTGCCTGGAGCTCTTCCTCTTCAGCAGATGGGCCTAATGGCTTCAGGAACACCTCACTAGTGAACTGCACATCTTTTAGTATATATGGCACTTGTTAGCAGTCCAGCCGAGCAAGTTCATAGTCACAAGAAAAGGGAAAGGAATGTAGTTAAAGAACAGAGAAACAGACACTTTCTTCCAGAGAGGTCTGTTGTAGTAGACTACACATTGGGCTGCTAACTGCAAGGGAAGTTCGAAACCACCAGCCGCTTTGGTGGGGAAAGATGAGACTTTTAGTCCCATAAAGATTTACAGTCTTGGAAGCCCACGGGGCAGTTCCACCCCGTCGTCCCGGAGTGCTGCTGTGACTGGACTGTGTGTTGGAATAGACTTGATGGCAGTTGGGTTTTGTTCCCCTTGCCCCAGGAGGCACCAAACCTCAGAGAACGACAAGTGTTTGCAGCTCCAGGAAACTTCCGTTAGTA
>NW_022111379.1:18020310-18035836 GCF_000313985.2 Echinops telfairi
GTTTTGTTCCCCTTGCCCCAGGAGGCACCAAACCTCAGAGAACGACAAGTGTTTGCAGCTCCAGGAAACTTCCGTTAGTACTAAGCAAACTTAAGACTAGTACATAGAGATAACGAAGGTAATTGATGAATACTAGTTTATTTGGACTAGAAAATAATTTTTAAGGAGATTGAAAGTTTTTGAAAAAAAAAAAACAAACCAAAACTTTCATGGGAAGCCAAATGATCAGCAATGGCATTGTTGTTGTCAGGGACCACTGAGTGGGTTCCGACCCCTAACAGCCCCGTACACAGACCGAACCCAACACCGCCCAGTGCCGGACCGCCCCCACACTTGTTAACATTTGAGCCCATTGTTGCAGCCACTGTGTCAGTCCACCTTGTCTTCCTCTTTTTTGCTTCCCTTCCACTTTCTCAAGCATGATGCTCTTTTCCAGGGACTGGCCTCTGCAGATAACATGGATGTGAGATAAAATTTCACCATCCTCAGTTCTGAGGAACATTTTGGCTGTACTTCTTCCAAGACAGATTTATTTCTTCTTCTTCTTCTTCTTTTTAAATCATTTTATTGGGGGCTCGTATAATTCTTATCGCAATCCATCCATCCATCCATTGTGTCAAGCACATTTGTACATTTGTTGCCATCATCCTCAAAACATTTGCCTTCTATTTGAGCCCTTAAGATTTATTTGTTTTTTTGCCAGTCCGTGATACTTTCAGTCTTGTTCACCAGCACCCTGATTCAAACACATCGATTCTTCTGAGGTCTTCTTTATTCAGTGTCCAACTTTCCTGTGGATATGAGGTGATTGAACACTCCATGGCTTGATTCGGGCATACTTTAATCCCCAAAGTGACATTCTTGCTTCTCAAAACTTTAAAGAGGTTTTGTGCGGCAGATTTACCCAAAGAAATGTGTCATTTGATATCTTGACTGTTTCCATGAATATTGATTGTGGATCCAAGCAAGACAAATGAGCTCTGCTACTATGAAACTGGAAAGAATGGTTGGTTGAAACCGTAATAAGGAGCTGGTGGTATGGAGCTGTGATGGCCTGAAGGCCCACATGTTTATTGAAGGGCTGGCTATGTCTCCAAAGGGACGAGGATGTTTGGGTCCTGAACATAGTGCTTTGAGACGCTGGTAAATTCTTAGCTGATTATCGAATTGCTAGGCTTTGTGAAGGGCTCTTTATCTGTTGAGTCAATACTTAACTTCCTCATCCTCAGTTTCTTAATCATTAAGATAGGGATAATAACTCTACTGCCTGGGATTGTTTTTGAAAACTCAGTAATTGAAATGTTTTGAGAATGATGAGGGCAATGAATGTACAAATGTGCTTTACACAATTGATGTATGTATGGATTGTGATAAGAGTTGTATGAGCCCCTAATAGAATGATTTAAAAAAAACCCAGTAATTATGATTTTGTTTCCTTCTACTTTGGGGTTTCAGATCTTTCCTTGTTCTTGGTTTTCTACTCCACTTGTCTTGTAGAGAGGCTCACGTTTGCGTTGTAAGACTTTGTTCAGAGGTAACATTTAATTCAGCCTAGTGAAGAACTCAGATTCTGGTGCCGTGGCTAGGCGTTGAACTCTTAGCTGCAGAGCCAGTATCTCAAACCCACCAGATTTACAGTATAACAACCCTGTATAGGATCACTGTGAGTTGGAATGTCCTTGATAGCAATGAGTTTTGGTTTTGAATACAGAATTGTGAAGAAATTTTACATGGCTTATGTTTAACTACTGTGAAGTATAGCCATTTTAATATTTTGAAGCTAATGATCTTTTTAAAGGATTTTTTCCTTTTCATATGGTATTTTAATTTTAATTAGTAGTCTTTGCTTTTCCAATTTAGCATTCTAAAACAACTTGATATTTCTTGTAAAAGCTTTATATTTATAGCTGGCAACTTTATAAAGTCTGTGCTTTATGGCTAATATTTTCTAATCGATTATATTGGGAGGGTGTCAAGGAGTTCACAGAAAGATTTCTTTATCTCCAAATTCCATTTTTCCATGAGCTTTATGAAGTCTGCTCGTATTCAAAGACTGTGATATTGTAAGGCACCTGATCCAATTCCAGTTTTCAGATGAAATTACTGAGACTGGAGAACCAGATGAAACTATCCCAGACAGTTGATGCATAACAGGGGTCCCTGGCACTGTGAGGTGCCAGTGCAGCTGGGCTCAGGACAGTGAGGCCCTGGCTGTGTGCGCTTGTGCTTGAATTGTGGAGGAGACAAGGAGAGCTACCAGCTTCTCCTTTTGGGTATCAGCACCCTTTTTCCTTCATACTTGATTGTGGAAAAATATTGACTTTAAGTAGCTAGCCTGCTGCCCCAAGGGGCAGGCGTCCTAACTGGGTCCCTTCTAGAAAGAGCTATTGTCAGCCCTTCGTTCTTGCGAGCTAAAACCAGATCGCAGGTGAATAACAAATGCTTGTTTTATGCCAGGTGTCATTCCTAGTAACAAGGCACTGTTGTGGAACAGTTGGAACTTACCCAAGAATACAGCTTTTTAATGATAGAGCAGAGAGCCAGGTCTCTGACTCTAGTGTACTGCCCTTTTCATTCACTTTGCCACCAGAAGTCCAAACTCACTGCCATCTCATTGACTCCAGCGTGTAGTGGCCTTATATGTAAGGTATATAGTAAATCTGCCCCTGAGGGCTTCTGAGGCAGAAAGCCTGGCCTTTCTCCCACCACTGTATCACAGTGCCTCCCTAATCAGACCAAATTGACTTTGTTTCCTAGTTGACTGGTTATTATATGGGACTAGTTATGTTGACTAGTTAGGGGAGGCTCATTAAGAACATTTTGCCATCTTTAGATATTCTTTGTACCACCTGGTACTTCATTATAATTCTCATGGCTAAGGATCTCATGGGTCTGTTTTGGGTTCTCATTTAAGTCCTTGAGGTTTTGTATAATTTTGATTTCACTTTAGGGCTTATAATATTTTAAGCATTCAGTTATTGTTGATTATACCTGTTGATTGCTATGTAAATATTTTGCTGTTGTTTTGTTTTTAAAATTATGCCAAACTATATTTTGAGCAGGGTTGTAAAGCACTGTTGTCCTCTGAAAGCTATACCCTGCTGGCAGAGTGGGTAAGTCTTGGGCTGTTGACCAGCAAGGTGTAGTTTGTAACCATCATCTTGCTCCTCTGGAGAAAGACAGGGCTTTCTAATCCTGTAAAGAGTTACCAGCCTCAGAAACTCACAGGAGCAGTTCTGCACTGACCTATAGGTTTGAGATGAGTATTTGGTTTGGTTTAGTACTCGCACCAAAATAGCCCAAACCACTGCCATCCAGTAAATTCTGCCTCAGAGCAACCCTACAGGACAGAGTAGAGCTGCCCCTGTGGGTTACTGAGACTGTACATAACTTTTCAAAAAAGTTAGAGACAGTGAGGTAGGCCACTTGTTTAAAGAAATGGCTTTTGGTCATCTCTTATTTTTGCTTTTTATGCCCAAAGGAGAGCTACCAAATGTTTCTGCAATAAGTGCACCTGAAATGAACCATCAAAGAGCTTGGTTCATCGACATGAGCTTGTGCAAACTCAGACTCTGTTTTTATTTTTAACATAGTTTTTACTTCAAAAGTACACCCTGCCAGTGCTGTTAAGTTTCCACTGTGCTGTGCGGAAACCAAGAGACTTTAGTAACGCTCAGAAAGCAGAAGAACACTTCAGCCAGGCTCGGTGATGGAGCCAGCACCACTCACTAGGATGTAAAATTCTTTACGAAGAGAACACCAAGATGTAAAATAAAGGCCATTGTTGTTGGAAAGGTATGTTCCTAACTAACTCAGTCAGTCAGCACACAGACTACTCCCTGACCAGTAGTACTCGTGAAAAGCCGAACTGCCATCGAGTCATCCCTCCTCACAATGGTCCTAGATGACTAGGACTGCTTCTCAGCGTTGCGAGCACTTAAAACGACTGGAGCAGACAGCCTCGTCTTTCTCCTGCTTTGAACTGCCCACCTGGTGGGTAGCAGCCAGTGCCTTCTACCATCAAGATAACCAAATCAACAGAGTGGCTCAGCTTCCATAATAAGATGGCTTACCTTTATTTTTCAAGGTACTTAGTTAGAGTCAGTCATTAACCCTCTCTCCTAGGGGAAAATTACCACAAAGTTCTAACAGCGATGAAAACATTTTATTGGACATATTCAGTAGAGAGGAAAGAGAGGTGGGAAATGGACCAGCGTGCTATCAAAGCTATGTCTGATGAGTCCCGGCATAACTAGAAAATTCAGCAGAGGTTTGATTCCTCCCATAGATAAGCTAATTGCTAGTGATTGTTTTTCCTAGACATCACTGATAAAAACCTTTATGATAAAGACAGCCAGGAGGAGGTCTTTTGGGGTTTTTTTTCAGTTGACTTAGCAGGCCATAATGGGGAGAGGACAAAAAATGAAAATTGACCTGCCGCGTCCCCGTCCCCAGGAAGACACCCCAGGCCAAGATCCCTCAATCTTATGTGTGTCTGCCCCAAATGAGCTGTTGTTCCCGGAGGCACACTACATCCTCCTGCCTTTCCAAATATCCAGGAGACTGATTGGGGCTCCTGCCTTTCCCTGTAATTGTCCTGTCTACCTTTGCAGTTTAGTGCTCAAAACTGTGTGTGGAAAATACTCAAGATGGCTACTGGGCTGTTTGAAAACATAAGATGGAAGGAATCAGGGCTCTCTCTGCAGGCTGCAAACTTCGCAGAACAGATTCCTTTTGGTTTTAGGCATGAATGCATTCCCTCTCCTTGATCCGAGATTGAGATTGGCACAATGATGATCTAGCTGGGCTTTGCTGGGGCTCATAGATGGTGGTCATGGCCGGCTCTCTAAACTCACGGTCCTGTTTTCCTGCCGTACACTACTGATTATCATTGCTGTTAGGTGCCGTCGAATCAGTTGCTACTCCAAGTACAACAGAAGGAAACACTGCCTGCTCCTGCGACGTCTTCACAATTGTTCTTATATTAAAGCCCATTGTGGCAGCCACTGTGTCAATCTGTATTGTTGAAGCTCTTCCTCATTTTTGCTGCCCCTCTACTTTACCAAGCAAGATGTCCTCCAGGGATCGCTGTTTCCTGATGACATGCCCCAGACTACATGTGATGAAGTCTTGCCATTCTTTTGCTTCTTCAGGAGCAAAAAATATTGTTAGTGCCATAGACTACCAAAAGAACACACAAATCTGTCCTGGAAGAAGTACAGCCAGAATGCTCCTTGGAGGCAAGGCTGGTGAGACTTCATTTCATGGACTTGGATACCATCAAATTCTTAATCAGTGAAATAGCTCCATCCTCGTTAACACCCCATCTTACTCCCTGCCATGTTTACTACTGCCAAGCAGTAGTAAACGTTCTCTGTGCATTTGCCTTTTCTTGTCTTCTTATATAAATGAGGGCATAAAATATTTGTCCTTATATAATTGACTTGTTTTACTCCGCTAATGTCTTCCACATTGTAGCATGTATCAAGATTTCATTTCTCCTCTTGGCTGCTGAGTAGTATTCCATTTTTAGAATGGCCCCATAGGGTTTCTCACTATCGTAGAGTTAATTCTGACTCATATTGATCCTGTAGGGCAGAGTTGAACTACCTCTTTGGGTTTCTAAGGCTGTGAATCTTTACAGAGGCAGAAAGCCTCATCTTTCTCCTGTGGAATTGCTGGTGGTTTGGAACTGCTGACTTTGTGGTTAGCAGCCCAGTGTGTAACACAACATCAGATGGCGCCTTACTCACTGTCATTGAGTCAATTCTGATTCATAACAACCCTTTGGACAGAGTAAAATTGCCCCTGTGGGTTTCCAAGATTTTAAATCTTTACTGGAGTAGAAAGCCTCATCCTTTCACATATGAGTGGTTTGTGCTTTTGAACTGCTGTCTTTGTGGTTAACGCCCCATTGTGTAACCCATTACACCACCGAGGCTTTAATTTCTACAGGAACAGATAACCAAACCGTCCTCCTGCCAAGTTGCTGGATGAGTTAGTTCAAACTGCTCACCTTTTGGTTGGCATCTGAGTGCTTAACCATTGTGCTACCAGGGCTCCTTAATTTTTTTATTTGTCCTGGATATTTGAGTATCATGAGAGTCAAATATCAAATGATATTTGAGTATCATTAGTTTTATGTGATGATTGTTGTTGCTTGTTGGTGTTTTCATTTTATTAGGACACCAGCCCTGCTAGTTTCAGCCTGCAGATTCCAGCTAGCTCTCTTTCTTTAGTTTGTGATTTGACTATCATTTCAGTCCTCAGTCACATTGACGTTATAGCCTGTTGAAGGTAGTGCACACTTTGGAACATATTTAAACACTACCTTTTGAGTGCTATTCAAAATTAAAGTGAACTTTTAATAGGAAAGAACAAAAAAGTGACAGGGCGTATGCCAGCTGTCTCTTAAGAAGTTTGCCAAACTTCCCACATTACATTTCTGCTTGCATTGTATTGGCTAGAATTAATTCCATGGCCACAAGGAAGGCAGAGAAATGCGATTCTTATTCTGCTAATTAAATTATGACAGAAAGAGAATAGGTCGGCTGTCTCACTCGCAGTCTACTTTGCTCCCCTGGCTGGGGGTGGCTGCTCTGTCCCCCACTACGTGCTAGTGGAGCATCTAGGCTGTTGTATATCACTAGGTTTGCCTTTCCTCTGTATTATGGATGTCTTAGACACTAAGCTTTTTTTCTTTATATCTTTAGCACTTTATATAAAATTTTAATACATGTACTCATGAAGTATTGCTTGAATGAGTTATAGACATTAGGAAGTTACTAGCAGAAATATCAGAATAAGTGGAGGCAGTATTTAAAGTCTGATTCATAAGAACCAGATGTTGGTTTCTTGTTCTCATACTTAATTTTTCTTTCTTTCTTGTTCTCTGTTACATAGACAAAAGTGGCATTAGGAGAGGCCATGGCTTCCATTTCCTTTGTAATGCCTTCAATTGATTGTGAGTACACTTTATAATATGGTTGAAGTTATTTGAAAGATCTTGTTAATCTGTGTTTACACACAATTTTTAAAATAATGTTTTTATTTTTTACAAGTGTTCTTTAAATTTTTTTTTAATTGTGATTTGAGTGAAAGTGTAATTTACAGGGCAAATTGGTTTTCCATTCAACAGTTCATGGACATTTTGTTTCACGACACTCATTGCATTCCCCTTAATGTAACAGTGGTCTTCCCACATCCTTCCTGTGTTTACCATTTTCCTCCTGCCGTCCAAGCTTTATCTCTGGTCAGTCATTGATCTCCTGTGGTTGATTGCTACCTCCCTGGTGGTACTGTTCACCTCATAGACCGAGCTGAGTTCATTTCTACATCTGAAGGGTGACAAAGGACCATGGTTTCAGGGGTTCCACCATCCTCTGCCCAACCAGTGAGCCTAGTCTTTTTTTGTGATTTTGAGTTTCGTTCCACATTTTTCACGCACTCTACCCAGGACTCTCTAGTGTGATCCTTTTCAGAGTGGTCAGTCCTGGCCACTGGGCATCAAGTTCTTGAGACTCTTGGTCATGGAGGTTGAGGTTAGTCCTTAGGGTTTTGGTATTTCCCTGTGTCTTTGATTTTCTTCACTCCTTTTTGCTCCCAGGGGGAGAGACCAGTGGTTCCTCCTTCCTGGGATGACCACTTGCAAACTCTTAAGACTCCAGCCCCCACTCACCAAAGTAGGATGTAGAGCATTGTCTTTGTGGACTATGTCGTGCTAGTTTTGACCTTGATGCCCCCCGAGTCTGTGGTCCAAAGCCCCCAGGTCCAGAGACTCATTTTCTCAGGGTGTTTAGTTATGGCTAAGAAGTTTACATACATACCTCTACCCTCCCCCACCATTTGCTCTAATCTGCGCATGCATATATAAAGCACACACTAATACATGTGTATGAATATGATTTGTCAAACATATATGGTTGTGAGCATCGTCCCTTTCTTCTTCTCATACCTGTTTATCTTGCTTTTCTGCCTGTGTATCCACATGTGGGTTAGTGTTTTTATTACTGATTGGACAGGATTATGTAGGTAGTAGTATTTACCTGTGTTGTTTGTAGCTCCTGTGCACCTATCCTTGTCTTCCTTTGCTTTAATGTTAATGTGCTCATCAACTCCTTACTGTGTATTGTCTTTCTTTCCAGCCACATACTTGTGTTATCTGGTAGTGATTTTTCCTCTGCTCCCCTCCCCTCCCTGGTAATCATCAAATAATATTTTGTTCTGTATGGAAACCTTTCCTTGATTTTTTTAAATAATAGTTGACTCTTAAAATATTCTTTTGTAATTGATTTATTTCACTCAACATAATGTCCTCTAGGTTCTTCCACTGTATGAGGTGTTGGAGGGTTGTTTTGTTTTTAACGGTGGATAGTAAACCCCTTGTGTATGTGCCACATTTGTTGTGCTCATTCCTCTCATGGATGAGCGCTTAGGTTGTTTCCATCTCTTGCTAGTGTCAATAATGCTGCAGTGACCAAGCTGAGAGCCTGTTCGTGTCCCAACTCTGATTTCTTTTCTTTCTTTTTAAAAAAATGGTTTGTTTTTTTCTATTTTACCATAATAAGGAAAGCCAAAGTTAGCTTTTCTGGTCCATGATAAAGATAAATGATAAAATGTCAATGGCGACACCTAGCTTGTAGCAGGTGTGGACACTTCCATATGTGCGTGCACATATCAGAGTTTATACATCTCTACAGTGGGGAGAAGATGGGGCTTTCTACTCCTGTCAAGAATTTTTCTTTAAATCATTTTATTGCGGGCTCATGCAACTCTTAGCACAATCCATATATCCATCCATTGTGTCAAGCACATTTGTGCATTTGTTGCCATCATCATTCTCAAAACATTTGCTTTCTACTTGAGCCCTTGATATCAGCTCCTCTTTTTTTTTTTAATCTTTTCATTCCATTTTTTATACAAAGTGTTTGAAGCCCCTGTTATATAATTTCCTTTTTTTTAACAAATCATTTTATTGGGGCTCATGCAACTCTTATCACAATCCAGACATCCATCCATTGTGTAAAGCACACTTGTACATTCGGTGCCATCATCATTCTCAAAACATTTGCTCTCCGCTTATCAGCTCCTCATTTTTTCCCCTCCCTCCGCCAACTCCGGTTGCTTTAGACTATACACCTGGTTGAGGAATTGCAGACTCAAATTGTATTTTCATTATCAGCCTTTCAAGGAAGTTTCATTCTGTGTTTCACAGTGGGTTGCACTCATAAGTATTCTTAACAGCAATAATGCCTTACTGTGTTGTGATCGTAAAACTAAACCAAGAAAAAAAAAGCGAAACGATTTGCCATCAAATTAATTCTGATTTCTCAGTGGCCCCCGTGCTCCCTGGATTTCAAGCTGTGATCTCCAGAGGCAGATTGTCAGGCCTCTCTTCCAGGGTACCTCTAGATGTGTCAAGCGATCAGCTTTTCTATCGAGAGTCAAACACTTAACTGCTTGCATTCTCTAGAACTCCTGCTCCCCACAAGTGGTGGTTCAAACCCAGCAGTCACTCTGCAGGAGAAAGATGAGGCTGTCAGACTCCATAAAACCCTCAGGAACAGTTCTACTGTGCCCCCACAGGGTTGCTATGAGTCTGAGTCAATTTTATTGGCAAAGGGTTTTGGTTACCCAAACAAACAGAGCCCTGCTGTCCTACAGGGAAAAGATGTGATAGTCTGCTTCCGAAAAGATTGACAGCCTTGGAACCCCTCTTGTAGGAGGGTCTACTCTTGTAGGGGCATTGAGTCAGAATTGACTCAATAGCAGTGAATTTGCTTTTGGTGCCCAATCACAAACCATATACTTACATACCTTTCTAAAGGGACATGTAAGAAAACTGCAGAGAAGATTAATAGTCACTCTTACCTAGTACCTTTGTTCAAGAAAGTAATCCACCTTTCCCCTCCCAGCCAGTTTCTTGCAGCATAACCTTGTCTTTTAAAATAAATATGTTTTGCAGCATATTACTCTGGTTTCAAATTTGGAAAGTATATAGAAGATTTGAATTAGAGGAAAAGGGACTTTTTACAAGGAAAGACTAGATTTTGTTTTAACAGTCTTGATTATGTACTGAAAGACCTTGGCATATACAATCTGTGAGTTCCATTTCTTTTGAACTAAAGGACATGAGGATGAAACTATTACTTTAAATAATCGTTTAGAAGCTTCATTTACGTGAACTGTAGTTGGTGGTTTTGCTTTTACAAGATATCTGTAGCAGTGATGAGAAAGGGTTAAGATGAGTGGATAAGAGAAATTAACTCTGTTCCTGCTGCGTGGCTTCCTTTGTGTCGTCTGAGCGTGAGTTCAGTGATGCCAGTAACTGTGAATACTTACTTGAATGTTAGTGCCTGATGCCTAGACAAAGGCTCGGTTTTGCCTCTCTCCCAGTAGACATCTAGTCCAACTTATCAATCAAATTTTGTTATTAAAACTCTCATCATCTTCAAATAGTTGTCTGCCTCAGTAGTCTCCATGTTCAGTGGTTTAAACAGAATCCCATAGAAGCGTTTCCATCGAGGTTGATTGGTTAGTTCGGCAGAGTGGTGAGTCATGCTTCACTGACCCACCCCGGAGCCCAGCTGCGGATTTACTAGTGCCCTGAGCCAATGCTGAAGCACCAGAATAGGACCTAGTCCCTTGGCTCGGAGTCCTTTAATCTTTCATTTAAAAAAGAAAACTAGATGGATATAAATTTCTACCCCTCTCCCTAGGTGCTTTGGGTTCTAAGAAGTAGTATTTCTTATGCCGTCTCTGAAAGCTTATATTTGTAGTGGTAAAAATTGACATATGTGATATAATGATAGGAAGAAAAGACTAAATTGTGGTGTTAACTGTAAAACCTTTCAGAGAAATTAATATGGAGAAATTAGAACTTGATAGAGATGCTTACAGAAAGAGGATTAAATGGTATAGGGAAAGTGGTTGAGGTGCTTCAGAGTAAGAAGTAGTTTGGACGAACTTGCTGCTACTGAGTTGACTGGAACTTACAGGCCAGAGTAGAACTGCTGCTTGGGATTTCAGAGATAGTAAACCATGAGCCAGCAGACAGCCCCACCCTGAGGAGTGGCTGGTGGGTTTGTTAACAGCCCCCTGTGCAATTCGGTGTACTACCAGGGCTCCTCACATTTGGATGGGAACCATCTCATTGAGTTCGTTTGGACGGACAGTGACCCTACATAATGGTTTCTGAGACAGTGAATCTTAACTGAAGCAGTCTCCTCTTTCTTCTGAGGACCCACCAGCCTTTCCGTTAGCGGTCCACCGCTTACCAGATAGTATCACTCTGTTGGGATGAAGAACAACAAAACAGCCAAACTCCCTACCATCGAGTCAGTTCCGACTCATAGAGCCCCACCCGATAAAGCAGGGTAGAGCTGCCCCTGCGAGATCTGACATTGTACATCTTTATGGAGGTAGAAAGCCGCATTGGTCTCCCTCAGAGCAGCTGGCAGGTGTGAACTACTGTTCTTTCCCTTAGCAGCCCAGCTCCTCTGAAATGGAGTCTGAGTTAGGGCAGGTCTTGAAGGAAAGGCAAAAGATGCTGGAGAAAATGGGTCTAGCAGTGTTCAACTGAGAAGACAAGAGAGGAGACTTAAGACATTAAGGAAATCTAGAAGTGTGGTAATAGAAATCTGGACAAGGTTACTGGTAGTGAAAATGGAGAGAAATGAGACATTTGAGAGAGATCATGAAGAAAGAAACTGTAGAATTAACATTGAATATAATGATGATAAGTACAAGGAAGGTAAAATCCTCTAGGTAATTTTTTTTATCTAGGAAATTCAGTAGACAGGTAGTATTAACATCCCAATTTGGGGAAGAGTATTACTTTAAAATTATACAGTGAATTTCAGGTGGAGTGGAAAATGACAACATTGAAATGGAATTCCATGCTATTAGTGGGGGAAAAAAATGTGTAGACTAGAAATTTGTTTTCCATACACATCCAGCTCTTCTTGAAAAGAAAATAATTGTTCCTGTGGTGGGGGGGTGAGGGATGTGGGGATCAGGGGAGGGGGACCTGTTTACTACTGTAAAGATAACAAAGGTCCCACATATCTTCTATGTGTGTGTAAGTGACCTTAAAAACCTATGAACTGTCTTTATCATTAGCTTTTATGTTAATAATGGTTGTCATACAACTGATCTATAAAATGTGAGATAATTCACATCTCTGCTTTCTCATTGCTCTATCTTTGACCTGTGCTAGGGGAAGAGGACTTTATAGAAATGCTTTTGAGCTTTAAACAGTACAAAGACAAAACAAACATCATCGTCTAGATCAGAAACCAATAGCGTGAGGAAGATGGAGGCTGCAGATTCAAGACACTGTTGCCCTTGTTTAGACTAGCGAGCAAAGGAAATAGTCGGACGATGATGATGGGTGGGCAGGTCAGTTCATCACTGTTGTCACCAGGACTACAGAGGGCGGATAGGGGGCAGGGGAGTGGAGCACGTCCATGGCTGGGATGTGTGCATAATTGCAGGTTGAAAAAAAGGCTATGGATTGTTTCTGGTGGCATTTCTACATGGTGGTAGGGATATGGCTTATGATTATGTGGTCCTGAGTCATAGTCACCAGGACCCCAACTTTCACCTAAATTAGAGCTAGCACAGGCAGCTATTTTGGGGAAAGCATTAAGCACATACTCGGGCATGTCTCCTAGTTCTTTGTGTAAGTAAGCCTGAGGGCAAAATGCCCCTTCCTGGGCTTGCCCCAGACTAGTCTAAGTATAGCCATGTTGCTGGTTTAGTGGCTAGCAAGCATTGGGGAAGTAAATGGCGGCTGAACTTATGTCAAGACTCAAAAATGGAGTTAAGGCTCTGGCTGTAGACCTTAGCCTTCCAAGTGCTTTAGAATTTAATGCGGCATTTTCTCTCTGACCTTAATCACTGTTGGGGGAAGAGTTATTTAAGATGAAATAGACTCCCAACACGAAAGCTTTCCACAAAAAAATAGATAAGGAAGAAATTTTTTATTACTGAATAAGCATTAAACAAAAATGTGGTGCATGGCAGATCGTTTGCTGACGAGATTGCAAGAAAGGCAGAAGGGATTCTTAACCTTTCTATAGCATTGCGCTCATATCTTCAAGATCATTCTGAGTTTTCTAATATTTCTGGCTGGCTATAACACTGAGAACTCCCTATATAGCGCTTTTCTGCCCTCGACTTGTTTTGTCTTCACAAGTTAGGGCTCTGAACTTCTTACAACGGTCCCAGTAGGCAAACCCCAGCCCAGCCCCCTGGCCTTCTCTGCCCCTGGTTGGTTTGGTTCAGTCGTTTGCTAGAATGATCCACAGAACTCAAGGGTATGGGTGTACTCGGTGTAACTCTTTAATACAACTGGAAGCAAGTGTACATGAGTTTCGCACAGGGGAGGTGATGGAGGGATTTTCAGCAGGGAACTTCACAGCTCCAGAAACAGGCCAGGTCTTCCTCCATCAGTCAGGCGCTCAAAGGTAGCTGTGAGGGCTGGGATCCTTTATGATAGTTACTGGGACCTCATTGCATTTGCATGACTGGGGCCGTACTGCTGTCAGTGGTTGGTGTATATGCATGACTGTTTTTCATCCTACCTCCCTCTCCCCTTTTTCCTGAAGTCTGCCACCAAGTATGGTCCTTGGGCTACTGCTTCATTTGTACATGTGTGTTGTCCGGCTGTTTTAGAAAAATAAGATAACTTGGATTTGGGGGAAATCCCAAGGGCTATTTGCAGAAACCCGAGACAAATGACCAAATGGAGTTCTTTGTCCTCAAAGGAACAAGAGTAGCTAGAGATGAAATTCATAAATCACAATGAGGGAACTGAAGTTTTCACATACAGTTAAATAACAAGCTGGGAATTCAGATTGTCTTACTTCGCTAATAAGATGCAGGATGGGGTCAAGAGTTCCAGTTCTTCAATAAATGACATTATTAACATTGTCTTGCAATAGATAATTTGTGGCAGAACAGTGTCACATCAAGAAAATTTACATTCTTTAAAAAAAATTTCTAAAATTTAAATTAAAATAAAATGTATATTCTTAAATATTAAATTAAATATTGAATTGTGAATTACTGAATTTTAACTATTTAAGAGACAGTATAATTTCACAACACTTAATCTACCAGTATGCAATTTTTTCTCATGTTTTCTTCTGTAGAACTTTTAGTTGGATTTGCTGTGCCAAATATTTGTGGCTTGCTTTCTTGAAATGATTATTTTTGTAGATTAAAAACAAAGCAAAACACAGAACTCACTGGCTCCTGAGCTAGTTCCAACTCATAGTGACCCTATCAGACAGAGTAGAACTGCCAGCGTGTTTCGGAGGCTGTACATCTTTACAAGAATAGATAGAATCAGATGGAGTCAAGTAGAACAAACTTGATAAATATTTCTATTATAATTGGATCACAAAATTGTCTTAAGGTGTAAGATCTTATAGTGAATGAATAAGGGAAAATAACTAGTCAAAGTAAATAATAGTTTAGTACATAGGTTCCCAAACTTACTTCACTTTCCCCCTTTTCAGGAAAAACAAAAGTATTCAGAACCCCTGGCAATTAGGAATTTTTGTGATACAATCCACACCAAACCATACTCACTGCTATCAAGTCCGTGCCTACCCACTGTGACGCTGTAGGAAAGGGTAGACTGCCCCCGTGAGTGTCTGAGGCTGTAATGCTAGGGGAGTCGGAAGCCTCATCTTTGTCCTGCAGAGTAACTGGTGGTTTCGAACTGCTGATCTTACGGTTAGCAGCTTAGTATGCAACCACTATGTCACTAGGGCTCCTAATCTATAATCCAGGACAAAGTGTAGGTATCTGCTTTTGCAGCCATCCCCTGAATTGTACCAATGCCACCACCACCACCCCCACCCCAGGGAACAGCCCACTTTGGGGAACTCTGCTTTAGTATGAGGGTGAAATGTTGCACACTGCAGTATTGGGTTTTGCATGAGGTATATGTTAATAACGCTATGCCAAGAACGATTGTTTTTTGTTCTCTCTCACACGTATGGCTCTCTTTTGCAACTTTCCATTTTCTTTTTATGATGAAATAACAAAAGCCATGTTCCATGTGTCGTTCTGACGCACAGTGACCATGTACAACAGAATGAAACCGCTGCACCTCTTGCGCCGTCCATCCTCACAGCAGTCCTGTGTGTGAGCCCATTGTTGGCAGCCACCAGGCCAGGGCCAGTCACAGTGAGGGTGTTTTCCCTGGTCCCTGACACTTGACTGTCCCAAGCCTGATGGCCTTCCCCCGGAACTATTCTCTTCGGAGAATATATCCAAAGTGCATGAGAGGAAGACTCACTTATCTTTGCTTCTGAGGTGCATTCTGGTTATCTTGGCAGCCTTCAGTGTTCTTCACCAACACATCCTCCCGATGCCTCAGTTCTGCCTCGTCTTCCTTGTCCGATGCCCAGCTCTCACAGGCATAGGAGGCATTTGAAAACACCTGGTTTGGTTCTGAGGTGCTGACATCTTTGCTTTTTAACAAGCAGCCTCCTCCCCCATCTCCCACCCC
>NW_022111379.1:18037044-18040057 GCF_000313985.2 Echinops telfairi
CATTTTTTGTTCCTTAACAATCCAAGTGGTGAACTTTGCATTGGTTTCCTGCTTGTTAGTGCAGCCTTATGTACCTAGGCCATGTCTAACTTGCTCATGATATATTTATTATTCTTTTTATACACGGCTAAGTGTAAATAATGGAATTGACTCAATGACAGTGAGAAATGACAATATATTGCTTCAAAATCAAGAAACCTTTATTAAACAAAAGTTGAAGTTATTTGTGGGCATACCATCCAGCTAGTTCTATACGCTTCTGAAGAGAGTGTTTCTATCAAAGTGTACCCTGTGCCTCGGCTCACACCAGGTGATAGTTGGCCACCCTCCAGGGATTCATATGCGCGTGCCTTTTCAAGTTCTTTGAATTTCGGGAACAGAGAAACACATGAAGGAACAAGATCATGGCTGGAGGGGGAATGGGATAAGATCTCAACAAAATCCTCCCAGGACAAAAGTCCTCCTTTGCTATCCTAGAAGAATGAATAAGTGCATTATTGTGCTTGGGAAAAAATTCCCTGACACAACTTTACTGGCCAATGTAAACGTTCACCAATGTAGTTTCCATTTTTATTACAGTATCTTAATAAGCTCCTATGGTTATCTTGTATCCTTAGGGAAATCTATCAACATGATCCTTTGGGAATATTAAAAAAATAAGCCACCATAACCTTCGGAGCTGACCTCTCTGTTTTGAATTGAACTGGCCCAGCAAATCCCAATTGGAAGTCAGTGCTTTTGATTGGACCTTGTTTTTGAAACAGGAGTGCTCATGGCATAGTGGTTACGAATTAGACTGCAGACCACAAGGTCAGCTGTTTGAAACCACCAGCTACTCCTTGGGAGAAAGGGCTTTCTACTCCCGTAAAGAGTAATACAAAGGAAGAAAAGGGAAGGTTATAGTAAGAGTGGTGGATATTCCATTTCATAAAATGGCTTTCTATTTTTCAGCCCCAAGCTATCATATCACTTAGCTATAAACTCAACTCTTCATTTTATTTGTTTCTGCGTCTCATCTGATTGCAGACGTCTGACACTCAAGAGTAGACAGATGTATCTATGATGGCACAGGGGTATTAATCATTAACAAAGATTTGATGATAAGAGAAACAAGAATTCTCCCCCAAATTCTAGAGCAAAATCAGTAGTCCTCATGGAAAATGGGACCCAAGAGCCTGGCCTGGATCCAAGGTGGCCCCCAGGGAACACAGCAGGACGATGTCCTAGGGCATTGCTCTAGGGCCCTGCCTTTGTTGTGACTCAGCAACCCCCTGGGGATCAGCATCTTTGATAAGGGCTTTGCCTCAGCTGTTCTCTCTGGGCCTCTGTGTGCTGTCTGCTTTGTCCACACCACAGCTTCCTTTCCCCTACCCTTTTAGGGACGCCTGGTCCATCATAGGTCCCTCCTACCCTTCTTCTTACCTTTCAAGCCCCCTTTTCTGCGTGACCACCGCATTCCTCTGTCATTAGATCTTCTCCCTCATCGTGACCACAGCTCATTCATACATACAGTGTGGGGCACTTACACGCTCCTGAGTGCTGAAAGTCAAACCAGTTGCCATCAGGTAGATTCTAACTCATGGTGACCCCATGCATTTCAGAGTAGAATTGTGTGGCATAGGCCTTTGCTCCAAGGTGCCTCTGGGTGGACCCTGAGCATCCAGACAGAAAACTTAAAGCAAGAATATGAACCAGTTATGTGCTCTGAGAACCTGGCTGGTTCAGCTCATTCCCATTTGGGCAGAATTTTGTGTGCGTAGGCTGGCCAGTAGCTGAGCTGTAATTGTTTTCTTTATTTAGGGGACCCACACCAGTCCAGTCATCTCTGACCAAATAAGATCTGATTCCCCATAATACTGAGCACAGTTGCCATGGTTTATTCCTTCGGTAATTGCTTCCCTTAAACGTAAAAATACCAGGAGCTGGAATGACTCTTTGTGACAACATGTAGCATTTTAGTCTTATTGTAGCATTTCCTCTGAAATTCTAATATGCTACAAGATATTAAGGAGCGCCGGTGGTATTGCCAGGAGCCCAGGTGGCTTAGTAGTTGCTTCTTAGACTGCTAACTGCAATGTCAGCAGTTCAAAACCATCAGGTGCTCCTTGAGAGAAAGATGAGCCATTCTGCTCCTGTAAAGAGTTAGTCTTGGGCGCCCACAGCAGCAGTTCTACCCTGCCCTCTATGGTTGCTACCGGGCAGCACTGACTCAGTAGCAGTGAGTTTTGGTTTTTTGATGGCACTCTTGGATACACATTGGACTACTAATCAGAAGATCAGCAGTTCAAACCCACCATCCCGTCTCTGGAAAAAGATAAGTGAATCTGCTCCTGTAAAGAGTTATAGGCTTGGAACCTGTGTAGGGTCACTATGCGTCGAATCAACTCAATGACACTGGTTGTTTTGTTTTTTTATGAAATATTAAGAGGTATTTTACAAACAGCAATTAATGTTCAAATAAGTTAATGTAAGATTTTTATCAGTGTTTGGTATTACTACACATACAGTTTCCACCAGATTACATTTGTGCACACACTCAGACTTCATTTGCAATTCATTAATTGGGGGTCAGCTGGCCTCTTAGTCAGGCAAGGGCTCTGAAGGGCAGGTGGAAGACACCAGAGTTATATGGGCAAAAATGGTGGAAGAACAAGGAAGTGGCTAACAGGCAATCAGTGATTGGTTGGTTCTAAGTTGCTTTCATCAGTTAGCATATTAGGACTTTTCATGACCAAGTCACCCCACAGCTGAGATGAAAGTGCAGGTTGGTTGACTTAGGTTTTGGATTCTGGAAAGGTCAGTCATTAACAGAATATGCTAATAGGTTTCTGTTTACTGGCATGGGGTTTAGCATAAGTGACACGATTTTGGGCCTATTCTAGTGCACACTGTGATTTTCTGAGAAAGAATATGCTCTTGGATAGTATTTCCCAAACTTATTTGATCCTAGTCACCTTGTTAAGATTTTACTTAACGGGAATACTCAGGGTCAGTTTGGACAATGCTTTCTTAT
>NW_022111379.1:18041280-18043308 GCF_000313985.2 Echinops telfairi
GCCAAACCCACTGCTATGAAGTTGAATCTGACTTGTGGGGTAGGGCTTCCAGGAAATTTGTCCTTAAGAAGTTTAACTAACCTGTGTAGGGATTTGCAGTATTGGTTTGCATGCATTTGATAATCTAGGGAACTTCAACCTGCAAAATTTTAAAATATTCCTGAGCTGGTGACACTGAGCAGATGAAAACATAAACCCTCTCTGAAAGAAGACACCTTCAATTCTAGGCCTCACAGGAGACACACAAATAATCTTACGGACAATAACGTATCCACTGTCCCATACAACTAAGCCCACAGGAAGTAAGTCATCATGAACCCACAGGAACAGGTTCACACAATTGCAGATATTAGAATTACCAGGTGCAGATTACAGTACAGATATTTTCTATGTATGCATAAAGAAGTGAAAGGCAAACTTGAATGTGTTTTTAAGGAATAGGAAACTATAAAAAATGATGTTAAAGATTTGTTGAAGAGCCAAATGGAGATATCAGTAGTCTGATTCTTTCTGAAATGAAAACCCTAGGTCCAGATACTTTCATTGTGAATTCTGTACTTATTAAAGAAGGGGGGAAAATTCTAATCTTTCACAAGCCTTTTCAGATCAGAGGAAGAGAGCAACATTCTGCAATTTACTTTGTTAGACTACTCGGATATTGATATGAAACCCTAAGACGCTATGAAAAAGAAAATATGAAGGCCAATCTCAAGGTGTTTTGAAACTGAATCCAATAGTACACTAGGGTAGATCAATTGAATTTAAGGCATAAAGGTCAGCTCAGATGGTTATGGTGACTGTTTTTTGGGGATTCCCAAGGGATCATCTTGATAGAGTTTCTCAAAAGACACAGGACAATCTTAGGAGGTCTCCCCGCCCCCACCTCCACCCCTGCCCCCATGGTGACAATGCAACTGCTCGTTCCTTTAGGGTAGCAAGGACTGCCCTATGAGTATTGAAAAACCATACCCCACCCACCCTACATCCCTGCCTTTACCGTCCAGACTTAATTTTCCCCTGATTCAGAGGACCTTGAAAAGGAACATGATTTGTATCTCGTGAGGATGCCCAGATTGCCTTTTTGATGTGGTGTAAATGGAAGAGCGCAGGATTCTTTGGGGAAGGGATACAAACCTAAACCCCCCTGCTATCAAATTGCGTCAGACGCCTATGAACTAACTCTGTAGCAAAGAGTAGAACTGCTTCTTTTGGTTTCTAAAACTAAATCTTTATGGGAGCAGGCAGCCTCGTCTCTCCCACAGAGCATCTGTTGGGTTTGAATCAAGAACCTTGCAGTTAGCCTAACACGTAACCTACTATGCTACTTGGGCGCCTTTGAGGGAAGGGTTTTTAAAAGCCCACTGCTATCAAATCAATTCCAACTCATAGCAACCTATATAGGGTTTGTGAGCCTGTAAATCAGTGATTCTCAACCTTCCTAATGCCGCAACCCTTTAATACAGTTCCTCGTGTTGTGGTGACTCCCCCAACCATAAAATTATTTTTGTTGCTACTCAAAACTGTAATTTTGCTACTGTTTTGAATCAGGTGACCCCTGTGAAAGGGTTGTTTGGCCCCCCATAGGGGTGAACCACTGCTGTAAATCTTCACAGGAACAGGTTGCCTCTTGTTTCAGCTTTGGAGCTACTGCTGGTTTTGAAATGCTGGATTTTCGGTTAGCATTCCAAACCTGCTGTATAGTGCCACTGCCTTCAAAAGGATAGAGACCCGGGTGGAGGTTCTGGAGAAACGAAAGCTTCACATTTTGACACTTTTTGTTAAATAAATAGAAAAATAAATAAATAAATCCCCCCATCCATACACCCCACTTACCCTTGTATGCATCTGGTTTTGCAAAATTTTAAAGCTTTTTTTGGTTAATTGGGATCATCGGTTTTACATTCAGTGATTCATAGACAGTTTGATCTCATTCATTGAAATCCTCTCAATGTAATATCATTCATCCTACCACCTCCCTGTTTTCCTGTTTACAGTCCTCCTTTCCTAACCCTTTTTCTATGGGTGCTA
>NW_022111379.1:18044541-18055433 GCF_000313985.2 Echinops telfairi
TCGGGAAGGTGAGCATCATAGAATGCCAATTTACTAGAAGAAAGTATTCTTGTGTTGAGGGAGTACTTGAGTGGAGGCTAAGGGCCATATCTTGAGGGATTCCAACCAGTCTGTATCTGACCAGCAAGCCTGGGCTCTTTCATTACCTGGAGTTTTGTTCCACATTTTTCTCTATCTAATATCTTCTCATAGGATCCTTTTTAGAACCGTTGGCAGTTGTGGCCAGGCACGATCTAGTTCTTCTGGTCTTAGGGTTGTAGAGACTGACGTTCAGGTGGTCCATTAGTCCATTGGACTAGTTTCCCTATGCATTTGATTTTTATCATTCTTCTTCCGTATAGGGAGAGACAGACCAGGGGTACCTTAGATGGCTGCTTGTGAGCTTTTAAGACCCCGGTCACTACTTGTCAAAGAAAGTAGACTTTGTGGACTGTGTAGACAATTGACGTTGGTGTCACCAGAGACTCTGATCCTAAGCCCTCAGGCCCAACACTCATTTCTTCAAGGTATTTGGTTATGTCCCAAGAATTTTTCAGAATTTTCCCCTTTATATGCACCACCCATTCATGGATATAATTACAGCAAAGGCAAATACCCATGTATTGGACAGATATCCTCTGTTAAACCTGTGTATATTTGTGGGTGCACTTCCACTCTCCTTCACATCTTGTTTAACTGCCGGATCTGTCTTTGCATCTGTGCATAGATTGCTGTTATTACAGGACTGTGGATGTAACATATCTACTTCTGTTGCCATTGAGTCTGTCACTCCTCTCAGAGTCTTCTTCCCCCTCCATCACTTTTTCTTTGTGATTGCATTCATTACAGATTGATTTCTTTAGATCCCTATTTTGCTAACTACAAGGTCAGCAGTTCAAAACCACTAGGTGTTCCTTGGGAGAAAGAAGAGTCTTTCTAGTCCCATAAAGAACTACATTCTTTGAAACCCATTGGGGCAGTTCTTCTCTGCTCTATAGGGTCACTATGAATCAGAATAGACTCAATGATGGTGAGTTTGGTTTCTGTTTTAAACTGCTTTACTTTGGATATTTCTGTACCTGGATTGACTTCTGGTTGGTATTGTCTGCCATAGTTGTTTCTCTGTCTCTAGTATTTCTTATAAAATTGATCTGGTTTTTACAAATTCTTTTAATTTCTGTGTATCTGGAAATGCCTTAATTTGCTGTCCTATTTGAAAGATGATTTTTCTGAGTATATGATCCTTTGTTGGTATTTTTTACTCCAGATGTTTATCTGCCTGATTTCTGCTGAGAAATTAGAGCGTAGTCTAACTGCTGCTGCTTTGTAGATAGCTTTGGCGTCCCTGAGCTGCTTTCAGGATTCTTTCCTTGTCTTTGGTGTTGGAAAGTTTGATTATGGCTTATCCTGGTGACTTTCTTTGGGGGGCTATGCTGTTTGAGGTTCATGCAGGTTCTTGAATGTATATTATCTCAACTTTCATGATGTTAGGGAAGTTTTTGTCCAATAACTCCTAGACCATTTCCCTTGTGCTTTTTTGGGAATGGGATCCTTTCTGTTCTGAAACTCCTTCCCATTCTGGTGTATCTTCATGGAGATTATTCCTCCTGATGGTGTGTCACATAATTTCATCTTTCTTTGATTTTTGCTGATCTTCTGAAAGATGAATGTTGAGATGCTTATTTCAAACTCACTAGTTTGTCTTTCCATTGGTTCTTCTTCCCTCTGCCTTTTCAAGTATTATCTGATTCTGAGATCTTTGTATTAATTTTCTGAATTTCTTTCTTTTAAAATTTTTCTTTTATTGGGGGATCGTACATACATCCATTTTGTCAAACACATCTATAAATATGTTTCCATCATAATCTGAATTTCTATTGCTGTTTTTGTGTTTTTCTAGTTTTTCACTTACTTTGTCAGTTCTTATAGCATTTTCTTGAATTCTTCTACATTTCTTTTCTCTATTTGATTTATTCTTCAGCTTTCTGTCAACCCATCGAACGCACGTAAATATAATTTTTTTGGTTTCTAATTAGGTGGTTCCAATACAGTTTATTCCTGAGATAGATCTTCTGGCTCTGTGTTGTTTGAGCCATGCTATCTTGTTTCTTTTTTTCTTTTTTTAACATTTTATTAGGGGCTCCATACAACTGTTATCGCAATCCATACACACATCAATTGTGTAAAGCGCATTTGTACATCGTTTCTCAAAACTTTTCTCTCCACTTAAACCCCCGACATTAGGTCCTCATTTTTCCCCTCCCTCCCCGGTCCCCCCTCCCTCATGAGCCCTTGATAGTTTATAAATGGGTATTTTGTGTTACCTTGTTTCTTAATGTGATCTGAAATTGTCTTTTGTCTCTCAGCCATTGTGGCTTCTTATATCGGCATTTAATTGATGATTACATGTTGGTGTGTTCTCTCTTTGCTGTTCCTATAGCACAGTTGAGAATAGATTTATCTGGTGTTGACTCTAGTCTGCGGAAGAGCAGGCAGTAAGGAGTGTGTAGTGCTCTCGCCCAGTAGGTGGGGCTACAGAAGGGACACGTGTGGCTGGGGCCTATAGGCATGCATAGCTGCTGTCTTTTGTCAGGTGAGACAGGAAAAGAGAAACAAACGGCAGCAAGAGAGAGAGAATAAAATAAATGGAGGAAAGTAAATAAACAACAGTAAGAAAAAAAAGAAACAAATAAGACCAGCCAAACAGGAGGGGGAAATGAACATAATAAAGAAGAAAGAAAGAAAATAAGCAAATAAGGGAAGGGAAGAGGGTGGAAAGGAACGCAGGAAAAGAAAGCGAAGAAACCGGGACTGGATCAGTATTAGAGTCTAAATTGTGAGAATCTGGTGTGCAGAAGTGACGGATGACTGTGGGAGCCCAAGATTCATTTGTGGAACTACATAGGAAATAAGCCTTCTGAGAACTCCCCCGCCCCCCACCCCCCACCTGATCTGGTTTCCAAAATTTTCTGTATTTTGTGTTTGTGTTGTTTTGTTTGGGTTATAGTAGAGTGTATCTCACAGGTGTTCTGTGTTTTATGCTTGTCCATTGTTCAGTATGTGAAACCTAGTATTGATGAATCTATAGGGCCAGCAAGTAGAACAAGGCGCTCGGGGGACGGGGGCTACAGTGGTGGGGGGTGGGGTTAAAAGGGAGACGATGTCAAGGAGTCCATATAGAAAAAGAATGGTTGGAAACTGGTAGCAATTGTGCAGTTCTACTTGACGTGATTGAAATATGGACTATGTTATATGTACCAAATCCCAACTAATGAAATGGGGGGAAACAAGAAACAGATTGGAAAGAAAATGAAAAAGAAGAAAAGCGTAGACAAAAAGTGGAAACACTGTGGGCAGAGTAGATTGGCACTTTCGGCCATCCAAAGAGCTCACAGATGGGTGCAGGGAAGGAGGGAGGGGCCCAGTCCTCTGTAGAATTCGTGCTGGCTTAGATATTTTTAATCAGCTCAGATAGTGACTGAGATTAGTGCGCTTGTCCCCAGAAAGTGTTCTTTCAGGCCCAGAGGGCAGCTGGAGGCAGGGCACCTGGTTATGGAAGAAGTTCTTGCCCATTTAGAAGGAGTTGGGGCCCCAGTTGTACTGGTCTGATGAGGGTAATTCCCTCATCTCCAGATGCATGAGTGAGTGGTTGCACCTAGCACTGACCCACAATGGAAGAGCAGAGGCTACGTGGGGGGCAGAGAAGGGCGTGTCACCAGCTACTGGGTGGGTGAGGATGGGGACGGCCACACTTCTGGTCACTATAGGGATATGAGAATCATACCCAGAGAACCCAGCTTTCTTATTGCTAGCCACCAGGTGCCAGGCTGCTGTCTTAGTCCTAACTGTGATTTTCCTGGACCTGTCTTATGCCCATTTTCTGAAATAAGGAGCTGTGTTTCATCATTTCTTACATAGTAAGTATATTAATTATTTGTACCCTAAAACAATTCAGACAAGACATGGAAATTCAAGTTGTTTCAAATATTAAGTAAGTGGTTTAAAGTATAATTAATTCTCCATGTACTGTGATGATGAAAGTAGTGCTTCATAAAAATTCAGGAGGGAAGATGCTGGACATTATGCTAGACCTTAAATAAAGTAAGTTGTATTATTTGTTCAATTGGTTCATATTTCAAGTGTTTGAAATGTAGCAAGTAAAAATCACTGCTTGTAGTGTCCCCCAATATGTGTCAACTTGGCTAACCCATGATTCTCAGGAAAACCCACTACCGTCAAGTAAATTCTGATTCATAGTGGCCCCATATAGGCTTTCCAGGGCTGTATATCTTTATGGGAGCAGACCGCCTCTTACATGGAGCACTTAGTGCTGCGGTTCTCAACCTGTGATTCGCCGCGACCCCTTTGGGGGTCAAATGAACCCTTTCACAGGGGTCGCCTAAGACCACTGGAAAAGATTACGATTTACATTACGATTCATAACAGTAGCAAAATGACAGTTATGTAGTAGCAACGAAAATAATGTTATGGTTGGGTTCACCACAACATGAAGAACTGTATGAAAGGGTCATGGCATTAGGAAGGTTGAGAACCACTGACTAAGTGGGTTGAGATCAGTAGCTCAACACCTACCCAACAGTGCTACCTGGCTAAGTCTGACTCTCAGTGTTATGTCATTATCCTCTACTTTGTGATCCAGTATAATTACCCTGTGTATCGTGAATCCTCACCTCTGTGATGTTAATGTCGCAGGATTCCAGGTAGCTGTGTAATTGAGTCCGATGACACCTATAGGATTAATGCTTGCTTTGTATTATGAGGTACATTCTTTTGAAATACTAAAGAGATTGTATTAGATCAGGGAGAAAGAAGAGCCAGAGTGAAGTGCATCATTTGGACTTGTGCTCCTGAACTGGGAACATCTAGAACCAAAAGACTCGGTCAAAGCCTTCCTGTGGAGCCAGCACTCTGAATTCAGACTTGTCACTTCCGAAACAGAATGCATTTCTGTTACTTGAAGCCACTGTTGTAAGAGCCCTAGATAAAGGAAAACACCAAGAAGCCCACTTATATGGAACAATTCTCCATCTTAAACAAATTTGGACCTAATGTGGATGAACTACTTACTCCATAATCTTTGTTTTCCAGGGACTATCTAGAAATCACAAATAAACATCAAAATCAGGAGGGGGAAAAATCTTAGTGGATTTTGGACTTTCACTGTCATCTACAACGTTCTGCAAACCAGGTGCTTAAGCTGTAATTCAAAAGAAGCTTCATTTTAAAGTTATGTTTGTAGGAAATAACTATACTCTGAAGTGGTATCTATAAAGCTTTAACCCCAGGGGAGAGGGAAGGGAGATGACAGGGAGGAGACAGTTTAAGTTAACTGAACAATACTGCTTTTATTAAGTATTTCTGTAGCTGGCAATAAACTTAAGAGTATTTGAATTCAGCATGAAATTATGGCCCTATATAGTGCTGATTATGGCCCTATATAGTGAAAACATGACTAGCTCCAGAAGATGAGACTATTTAGATAACTGAGTATGTGGTATCATTAAGATTTTATGTTAATTTAATTGGGAATAAGTATAATTAGAAATCAGAATTATAACTTCTGTACTGAACCATAAATAACTTGAGTCTGGTTGTGGAATGCTATACTTGATTTGAAATTCTAATATAAAGAAATCTCAGATCTTTGGGGTTAGCAGATTCTTCGTTGCTTGCAGGAGAAGGAACAGTACCCGGAACAGGTTAGCGACAAGTTGCTGATCTTGATCAGTATCTCTCAGGAACCATTCTTCACAAATATTCTCTGAGTTGCTTATTTCACACTTTTAACCATCTGAAATATACTTCTTCACTTAGGGACCATGTCTTTATTTGATAATTCACACCTGTGAGAGTAGTGGGGTGCGGCGGCATGCCCTCCGGGAAGCTGTGCTCTTCTGCCCTCCGCTCCCTCTTGCTGGCACAATGCCACTGAATCTGGCGTTGAGCAGGGCACCTGGTCTGGGTCCCCAGAGACCAGAGGCCCTGCAGCTCAAAATTGCTGTCGAATTGGATGGGAGGATAGAAAGAGGCATTGGAGAAGATGTTTGGGAAAAGATTTGGGAGTTTAATGACACTCCAAAGTGAGCCCAGTGGGTGCTGACCTCTGCCTTCGTGGGCTGGGCTCCAGCATCATGAACCCCTAGGGTCTTCAGGGTGCCAGTGGAGGTGACTCCCAGAGGGAAGCTCTGATCATCCTTCACAGGAGGAAGCTGAAGTCGTTAAGCCCTGGGCCCTCCAGTCCTCAGTTCAGCTTTATATCCAGTGTTGTCCCCTCCAACAACAGGAATAATCGGTACCTGAACAGATCACAGTATATTTTCTAAATAAAGAATATTGGGCAAATGGATGGTTAGAAAACAAATGAAACACTCTTCTATTTTTTTTATTAAATACTTTTATTGGGGGCTCTTACATCTCATCATAATCCATACATCATCCAGTGTGTCAAGCACATTTGCACATATGCTGCCATCATCATTTTCATAGCATTCTCTTCCTACTTGAGCCCCTGATATCAGCTCCCCATCTCTCCCCTCTGCCTCCCCCTCCCACCCTCCCTCCCGAACCCTTGATAAGTTATAGATTATTATTTCCATATCTTACATCGTCTTCCATTGTCCCCCCACCCACCTTTCTGTTGCTCATCCCCCTGAGAGGGGTTTCTAGGTTGATCCTTATGATTGATTCCCTCTTTCTCCCCTAATCCTCCTGGTATCTCTGCTCTCATTGTTGGCCTTGGGGCGGTGGGGGGGGCGGTATCCATCCTAGATTCCTTGTGTTGTGGGCTCTTATATATAGTAGTGTGCATGTTCTGGTCTAATCTGATTTATAAAGTAGAATTTGACGTCGTGGTAATGGGGTGAAGGAAGCATCAAAGAGCTAGAGGAAAGTTGTGTGTTTCATCGGTGCTGTACTGCACCCTGACTGGCTCGTTCTTCCCTGTGACCCCTCTAATGCTCCTCTATTTTTGCATGCCAGTTTTCATGTAAGGTCCAGGTCTATGGTACCTAACCAAATCAATAGGTGAGGAGTGGGGAGATGATGATGATGATGATGATGATGATGATGATGATTATTCAGACTGTCTTTATTTTAGTCTTAAGGATTGAAGAATGACCAGTTAGAATACTTTTGAGAGAACGATTCTTCTGTAGAGACATGAAAACAATTAATTGATCACCTTCATCTTCAGATGATATCATTTCAGCTATGTTAGCTTTATATTTTTCACATACAACTTGTTATATTAGTTTTTGTGCAGTTCTTGAGAGTGTGGAATTGTGGCATAGAGAGTCCCCTGACTTTTTCTTTGACGCTTGAAATTCTCCAATGAATGGTAGAAGATATTGAGAGGAGGGTGACTGAAGGAAGGTGAACTAGTTACAGGGCTGTTACAATTAACCCATGCAGAAGCCGAAAACTGAACCTTAAGGAAGGACTTGGAGATGGGGGAAGAGAGCAGCTGGACCAGAAATGACGGTGACTGTGGACTGTGGACTCCTGGTCTATACCTCCCAGTCTCGAGAGTGAGAGCAAGCGAGCGGAAAGGCTGTGGTGACTGTAGGAGGTGGAGCACATTGTCTCCACTCATCTCTGAGTCTCGTTTTTCTGTAGTGTGGAATTTAGGATTCATGCTAAAGGAGTCATTTGAAAGAAATACCTTGTCAACGTCTCTACTTTGCCTCCTAGGGTCCTGTTCTTGTATACCTCCCTTAATTTTGGTGCCCACACATTTGTTCAGTATGTGTCTATGTGGTTATTTCTGTATTCTGCATAACCTTGGTGAACTTGCTTACTAAGACTTTTCTTCTTTTTAGTAGATTTCTTAGGGTTTCGGTGTGAAAATTGTGTCATCTGCAAATGAGCAGGTTCCTTCTTCTGTCCAATGTGCACGTCTTGCCGGTCATCCTGATGTGTGCGTCTCTTGCTTCTGGTTCTTTGCTCTGGCTCCCAACGATTGGAAATCAAAGTTATGCCGATAGCTTCTTCTGCCTGTGACACATACCCAGATCACTGTGTTTTCCCTGTGTAGAGATTTTAAAATGACTGATTGAAAAAGTTGGTGAAATTTTTTAATTTAATTCCATTTCCTCCTGAATGTTTTGGAGCTGCCTTGTACAGGACCCCAGGCATTTAATTTTTTTAGCCTTTTTGAGGTCTCTCTTACGCTGGTTAGAGGATTTAAACGTAACAGCATTCTTCCTACACTTAAAATGGACTTGACTTTTCACTATTACCAACATGTATCATCTCCTGCCTTAGATCAGTTATATAATAAAAACCTTACCATTTTTGAGTCTTTATTATAATATGCTTGGAGTCTCTGGGTGGTGCAAAGATTTAATTCCCACCGAAAGGTTGGGAATTCAACCCAGAGAAGCCGTGAAGAAAGTTCCACTTGCTTACGGGGTGCACTTCAACTCTGACCCCCTGCGGCTGGCCCTGGGTCGAACGACTCTGCAGCTGGTTTTGATATGCTCCCGCTTCACTTGAGTCATGCAATCTTCTTTAAAACCCTTGTAAGAGAAAGTAATTGCTCCTGTTTTTAAATGGAAAGACTAACAATTTGGATTTTACACACAACCCATGAGTGACAGTGCTTAAATATGATTTAAGGTCCTGCTCGTTATGAGTTGGAATCGTCTTGAGGGTAAAGGGTTTGGGGTTTTGGCTTTTTAATCTAAAGCATATGTTCTTTTGATACATTACAGTCTGCCAGTAATGCTGGCCAGATAAGAAACATTCCAGGGAACAGTATATTTATTAGTGTGTTACATAAGGTCCTTTCTCCATAGAAAATGAAGCAGAACGCATTAGGGTGTTATACTTCTCTCACAGGCAGTGTCACAGGGTGAGTTTAGACTGTGGCCGTGTTTGACAGACCAAGAAGGAATTCTGAAGCCGGAAAAAGACTGAGAACTCGGTTGGCCCTGGCAAGTCCTCTACAGATTAGCTCTGCTTCGTTTATGTTGCAGATGATCTGTAACCTCATTGCTGAGCAACATTGAAATTCCCAGAGTTCATAGGAAATAACTTAGAAGTTTAAATGATTAATACAGAATTCAGTCTGGCAGATACTGTACATGAGAACTGACAGTAAGTGGTGACGCTGGAATTCACATCTGGGAGTGTTTGCCTAGCTCGAGCCTGTGCCCTTTAGTTTTTGCTGCTCTAAGCAAAGTACATGTGAGACGGCTCTGTGGGATTTCTGCCTGAGAGCGAGTGGGATTGCCACCAGTCTGCTGTAAGTTAGAATTGTGTGGGTCACACTGAAGAAAGGGACATGTGGAATTGAGATAGTTGTTCTTTTTTTTTTTTTTTTTTTTTGAGAAAAAGAAATTTATCATTTATTGAAGTGTTGGGGAAACATGTATTGCAAAGTACCATCACAATTTGACTCTTAGTTTTCTGTTTTGTAAAGAATTATACTTTTCTCTCTGTACATTATTCCTTGATTACACCTGTGGTGATGAGCACATTCTTAACTGGCCCTATGGTTTAACGTAGTTCTCTAGCAAAGCAGAACTAACTTACATTGATCCATTAGTTCAGTAACAACATTTCTGTGTGGTGCTTTCATAATGATGACATAGAGTGTAGATACCACAGCCATCACAGTAGGCCTCTGGATCTGCCCTCTCTTCTGGATTCTTTGGGGAAGAGTATTGTTCTATCAGAGTTAAAGTGGAATAGACCAGTAGTGTGCTCTCTTTGGTTTATCATTAAGAGTTATGCTGGCTTTGTACAATAATTTGAGAAGTGTTTTGTCCTTCTTATGAGCTGCATTACTTGGGAAAAAATCGAAAAATTATATGCTCCTTTAGTTTTAAAGAGCTTATTAATGAAACCTCTCAAACTTGAGTGGTTAAGAAACATGAAAATTGATTGGAGAAAAAATTATTTATAATGGAAGACACTTAAGTCCATGTGGTTAACCTGGCAATTGTACCAGTTTCTGCGTCACTAAAATAGAGACAGTTATTAGGCGCAGAGGTATTGGGGCCGTAGAATGCCTGTGCCAGTGGCTGGCAGGTGCTTACGGGTCAGCGCTGGAAACGGCCATCAGAGCCACCACCCTGCCTTTGCTGTTCTCCTCTTTCACAGTCAGGCTTTCCAGTGCTTTCTCTGTCTGGTTGGGCCCTTCACAGAATCGAGGAATATTCATCAGCTTTTAAGACATGACTGTCGGAAGTTTTTCTCTTTTAGTAGTGTGACTCTATCTTTGACACAGCCACATTAGAAGAAAAGAAGAAAAGAAGAAAAGTCACATGAGAAATGAGCAATAAAGTCAAGGCATGAAGGGAATTTTCATTTTAATTATAAGACAAGATTGTGCACCCTTTTTCTTACATAAAAGAAGCAGTAGGGCAAGATGTTAAACCAGAATATTAATATTGGTTATCCGAGTGATGAGATTTCAGGGGAGGTTTAGATTTTTTTAATGTATTTATGCCGTGTTTTAATTCTATACATGAGGTTCAAAATGTTTGTGATCCATTCTTGAAAATGTTTGAAACTCCTGTATTACATACTACATTGAAGAATCCCATGTAGTTTATTTCCCAAATTTGTGTGTGTATGGAATTCTTGGTTTTGTTTAATTTATATATTACCTGCTTTAGCTCAGAAGCAACAAAGCCCACACGGAAGAAGCACACCAGCCTTTGTGATCATGAGGTGTCAAAGGGATCAGGTATCGGGCATCAAAGAACAAAAAAAGTCATATCATTGTGAATGAGGGGGAGTGTGGCGTGGGGACCCAAAGCCCATCTGTAGGCAATTGGACATCCCCTTACAGAAGGATCATGGGGAGGAGACAAGCCAGTCAGGGTGCAGTGTAGCAACGATGAAACATACAACGTTCCTCTAGTTCCTAAATGCTTCCTCCCCCC
>NW_022111379.1:18056601-18070774 GCF_000313985.2 Echinops telfairi
GACCCCTGTGAAAGGGTCATTCGACCCCCAAAGGGGTCAGACCCACAGGTTGACAACCGCTTCTATACAGGACCATGTCCATAAAATTGGTAGTCCAAAGAATGATGACTAAGTGCTCATGCCCCCACTAGGCTAAGGAATAGAAAATTAGCCAGATTTTTAGAAACTGAGAACCTGCCTAAGTATCTCTCCTTGATTCTTACCTGTCCACTAAGGCAGCCAGTATCCTGGCTTAGGTGACATATAAGGGTAAGTCAAAAAGTTTTGCTACTGTAGCCCCAGTTCATACAGACATGAGTTTATTCCAAACAAAGAATGTGTGAACATATCTATCTACTGGCAAGTTCTTTTAGTAATACACTTGTCTCCTCTCATTAAAGTGCTTCCCTCCCCCTCAAAAAAAAAAAAAAAAGGTGCCATCGGGGAAAAGTACAATTTTGAGGTTCTGGCTTGATAATGTATTTTTCTTCTTCTTTTTCAAAAATGGAATCAAAGGGACATCTCAAATCATTGAGGCTTTGCAACAAGTTTGCTGGAATGCTGCCTCACATAAAACAAATGTTCAGCTGGATCAAGCATTAAAAGAAGGTCAAGATGACCTCCAAGATGAGCCAAGAGAAGGAAGCGCATCAACCTTGACAAATCTAAAAACCGTGGCCAAAATCCAGAAGCTGGTGGAAGAAGACCGTAGAATCAGCACGGATGTGATAGCTGCTAAAGTTGGGCTCTCGTGTGGGTCGGGATTTTCCATTTTAAGCAAACATCTTGGCCTCAGCAAAGTTTCAGCCCAGTGGGTGCCAAAAGTGCTCCACAAAGAGCAACTAGCTAATCTTTCCTTCAGTCTCCAAGCACAGTGGAAGCTAATGAAGATGATTTAATGGAACATATCATAGCCAGGGACAAGCCTGGAATGTACCAATCCAGCAAACAAGGGCAAATCAAACCAGTGGCTTCCACACAGGGCTTTGTTGGGCCAGTTAAGTTCAAGACAGAAGATTATGGTGACTGTAATTTATTACAGAGGGGTAATCTTGATAAAGCTTCTCCAAGGACCACAGGACGATCGCCGGGCTTCACTCGGAATACGTTTTCAGAAAATTGAGAACTGCATCAATGAGAAAAGGGGCAGGAAAGTGACAGAAGATGTTCCCCATCATGAACACTGCCCCTGCTTCTTCTTGACGGATAGATAGCAAGGGTTGTCTGCCATCCGAAAAACACTGTTGAAGCCTTACCCTGTCCACCCTACAACCCTGATCTTGTCGCCAAACTCAAAAGAACATTTACACGGAGCATATTTGAGCCCCTTGAAGATTCCCCAACTTTTATTGACATGATATCAATGGAAAGAGTTCCGACTTCTTCAGCAAAGGGTCAGAAAGATGGTACCACTGCCTTCAGAAGGGCATAGGCTTAATTGGAGGCTTTGTAGAAAAACAGTAGCTTCACATTTCACTGTTTTATTTAATAAAGGCTTCTGTTCCTTTGTAACAATACATTTTGACTTACCCATGCATGTATACCTAATATTTTTAGGTTTGCCTGTTTCAAAGTTAACTTGAGTCATAATGTGTGCATTTATCTGTAATTATTTTCTCCGAGCATTTTATTTTCAAGATGAATGTGTATTGATGCAAAGAGCTATAGTTCATTTATAGTATTCCATTGTATGAACATACATTAATATACTAATGAACTTTCACACTAATATACTAATGAACTTTCACTTAGATATCTCAATAACAGCTGTAATTACAACATATTTTAAATTAAATCTATTAACGATCTTAAACTCCTCACTTTCCAGAACTGCTTTATGACTTGTATTTGCTATCTCTGAAATAACATCCACATTCACCCATATGCCCGAGCCAGAAAACTTATCAATTTTGACACCTCCTTCTGCTTCATACCTTTATTTCCAACCAATTGTCAATTCTATAGAAGTGATTTTTAGACACCTTACATCCATCTCCAATATCACCACTCCAGGTGAGCTGGTGAGCTCACACAGTGTAGTAACCAAACCCACTGGGGTTCTCTGATTATGGCTTCCAAGCCCTACCTCTCCGACTTCATTGTACCCATCCTTCACTCCCTCGCTTATGCTCTATTAAGGTACCCATGGTTCGTGTCATGTACAGTACTGCAAGCGCTTCTGCCTATGGAATCGTATTCCAGTTCATTCGATTCACCCTGATGGGTAAAATAAAATGACCTCCTTAGAGACAGCTTCTTGGATCACCAGCTCCAAAATAGGTCATATCTTCCTTCCTGTTATCATTAGAACTTTGTGCTACTCCTCTCTGGCTATTCCACTACTCCAAATGGTAATTAAGTTATTAAAGGAGGCTTTCCAACTAATTCAGGACCAGTAGTCTATATGGTTAAATAAAACAAGAAATTATAAAAAGAAATATATGCCTTAAATATCTACCTTTAAGCTTATAATTGTGTGTACATTTGCATCTGATTCTTCTAATGGCTGTAGCTACGATAACCATACATGATTTGGGGATCATACTATTAAACATTCTTAAATATTTTATCATCTTTTTCTAAAAATCATTTAAATGCTACCAAAATATCAACCAAAACTTGAATTTCCTAACTTGTCTATACTGAATTGTCATCTTATTGTCAAGTGCCGTGAAGTTGGCCTTGGCTCATAGAGACCTGCTGCACAACAGAATGAATGACCCCCTCCAGGTCCTGTGCCTTCTTCACAGTTGTGCTTATGTTTGGGCCCATTGTCGGCTCATCTTGCCGAGGGTCTTTCTCTTTCTCCCTGCCCCTCTGCTGTATCGGGCATGTGTTCTTTCCCAGGGACAGGTCTCTCCTGACAACATTGCCAAGGTCTTGAGATGAAGTCTCACCTTCCTTCTTTCTAAGAACCATTCTGGCTGTACTTCTTCCAAGACCATGACAGCCCATGGTCCCTTCAGTATTCCAATACCATAGAAATACTTTAATCAGTTCATATATTCCACTTTTGTTAACTAACTGAAGGACTTTAAGTTGGAAGTTGTTATAATGGCAAGTTGAGAATCCTGAGCAGTAGAGGAAGGATTTGAGCTAGATCACATTTGTTCCTTTTTTAACCCTCTATGGCATGCAATGTAGACTTAAAACTTGTTGAATTTAGCTTATTTCTAATAAAGTGTGAGGTAAGTTCCATTAAAATGAACTCTTATGAGCTATTCCTATTGAATTTCATAATCGATACTGCTTGGTATTAAGAGGGTCACTGACCATAGTCTTTAATTTTTTATATATGTAAATTTTTATAGTAATGGATTTTGACCTCTAATTTTTCCTAACCCTGATTTATAGCCTATTCTGTTAAATACCATTCCTCCCGAGAGAAAGCCATTTAACTTAAAACCGTATTTAAAATCAGTTCTAAATTGATTGTCCTTGGAGGAAGGAATGACTTCTTAGAAATTAGACTTGGATTGTTTTAAGGATAAGTCATCATGTATAGAAGTGTGTGGAAGATTATAATGGATAATGAGCTTTCATTTTAGAGTCAGTGCAATTAAAAAAAAAAACTTTAACACATTTAGAAGGGAGCCTAGGTTGCACTGTAGTTAAAGCACTCAGTTTCTAATACAAAGCTTAGTGGTTCAAACCCACTAGTCACTTTGTGGGAGCAAGTCTGCCTTTGTTAAGATTCCCAACCTTGGAGCCCGTGTGGGGCTGTTCTACTGAGCCATCCCCATTACACATTGTAGATGCGAGATTCGTTAAAATGAAAATCGTGAAAATGCCTGCTTGACTCTTACTTGGACTCTCATGTGAATCACCATTAGTGTTTTTTTTCTCCCCATTATTAAAGCTGCCACATAGCATTCCTCATGTCAAGAAAATTCCACTTTTTAACCCCAAGTAGTATTAACCAATAGTCATTTTTGTTGTTGTTGTTGTTGTTGAATGATTTTGCCGTGATGTGATCAGGTTTTAGCCGTGATGTTTTTGCCATGATGTGATCTCTGATTCAATTACTGAATGTTATGCGCTGTCTGGGAATCCGAACCAGAACTTCAGTGTTGGGAGTTGCTTTCAGTCATCTGGCTAATATAAATGTTGTCTGCACATCCTACTCATTCATACAATTTATTATAAAGAAATGTATAATGAGATGTGGTTTTAGGTTAGGTCTTTCCCTGAAATAGTCATTTACCTATATAATTTGCATGTCAAAGAAACATGCTGAGATAGCTAACAGAAGACTACTGGGTCTCTTGAATGTAGCTCTCCTGATGTTTAAAAGCAGCACGGTATATGATCGACCTCATGTGCTCCAGAAACGGGGCCAGAGTAGGCTTTGCTGGCCCTGCCCTTGAGTCCATTCTGAAACGAAGTGGCCCTAGAGGACAGGAGAACCGCCCTGTGGGTTTTCAAGATTGTAAATCTCTATGGGAGCAAAAAGTTTCATCTTTCTCCTATGGAGCAACTGGTAGTTTGGAAACATCGACCTTGAGGTTAGGAACCCAATGTCATCTACTAGGCCACCAGAGAGCCTTCAGTCCACAGGTAGTTTCTACCAAATCATCGTCATCTTCTTCTTTTTTATCTTATTTTTTCATTTTAAATCCCTTTTAAAAGTGTAGAAAGCATCCTTAACTGTGGGCTTCTAGTTTAAACCACATTTGGCCCTTGCTCTATAGTTTGTAGGCCCTTGTTCAGTATAAATATAATTTGAACCGTGTGTGTAGTTTAGATTTTTATAGTAGCTACATTTAAAAAGTAAAAAAAAAAAAAACCAGGTCAATCGATGACAAGGATTCACATATAACGGATCCTCCTTGAGAGATGGACAACAGAAAAGTGGGTGAAGGGAGCCGTCAGACAGTGTAAGATATGACAAAATAATAATAATTTATAAATTATCAAGGGTTCATGAGGAGTGGGGGAGCGGGCAGGGAGGGGGGGAATGAGCTGATACCAAGGGCTCAAGTAGAAAGCAAATGTTTTGAGAATGATGATGGCAACACATATACAAATGTGATTAACACAATGGATGTATGTATGGATTGTGATAGAGTTGTACGAGCCCCCAATAAAATGATTTTTTTTTTAAAGAAAGAATGCGCCCCCCCGCAAAAAAAAGAAAAGAAACAGGACATTAATTCTAATAATAAAATTAACCTAACATCCAAATTATTATGGCCAACACGCATTTTGGTCCCTCGTGTGTTAGATATGTTTCTGGCCATATTTTACCTGCAGTTTCCCCCTATCAACCCCAGTTTTTGAGATACAGAGCATGTGCCATATACCACTCTTCACTCTGCTCACCCATTAAAAAGCAAAGATATTTTAACGTTAGTGTTAGCTAACCCGAAGTAAAGGAAGTGCATGCTGGCTTCATTTAAAGTAGTTTGGGTTGTACTAAATATTTTGGTCGCGTTATACTTCACGTGATGTCCTTTGATCTGAAGATATATGTGAACAGTGCAAATCACATGAACGTGGAATTTTCCCCAAGGATCATTTCACCTTCATTAAGAACTGGATAGCAAGCAGTTTACTTAGTTATCTTAAAAATGGGCCAGAAATAAGAGTTACTGTACAATAAATAAGGAACCCTGATGGCGTAGTAGGTTGTGTGCTTGACTGCTAACCACAAGTTCAACTATTCAAGCCCACCAGCCACTGTACAAGAGAAAGACGAGACTTTCCGCCCCCATAAAAGAGCGACAGCCTCAGAAACCCATGGAAAAGTTCCACTCATTTTGAGTTTCAGAACACTTGAATCTCTATCAGAGTTCAAAATCCTTTATTAGAATTAAAATAATCCAGTCTTATTATAAGATGGCACAATTTCTCCACCTGTGCACAGAAACACTTAAGAAAGGTTAGAATGTTTCTTATAAAGAACCTTGGAGTTAACCTCACTTCTGAAAAATTTAATATGAATTATCCATTGGCTTCTATATATTAAAATGTGTTCTGAAATGTTGACTGCATAATTTGAAGAGAAATTTAGATCTTCAAAATATGAAAATTGAAAAGAGAAAATTGCTATAAGTTTACATTTTTGACACTCTACCTTCCATATATGTGCCTTTTCAACTTTCTTTTTCATATTTCCCACTCTTCTCGGACTGTGTTCTGGCTTTGCAGTATGCAGTGTGTAGTCTGCTTATACATTGCACAGCCTCCCAGACCAAAAAGAAACACCGCTGCCATCTGATCAGCTCTAACTCACAGTGACCTGGTAGGATAGGGCAGAGCTGTCCCTGTGGGTTTCCAAACCTTTAATCTTTTAATGGCTTCAGAGTGACCGGTGGGTTTAAATAACTGACCTTATATAATTGGCAACTCAGTGAGTAATTAAGTAGCCACCGTAGACCACTTCCCTTGGAAGTCCCAAAATACCTCATTCATTTTCAATGTTTTTGTTTTTGTTTTGTTTTGTTTTTTACCTTTTTTGTCTTTGTCTTATAATTTGTGGATCTGAATTCTTCTCATATTTAAAACAAATAATATAATAAAATAGTATAATTTTATAGCTGAGCCTATACAGGAATACCATATCTAAGAAACTAGAGCTGATGCAGTCCATTCAATGTAATTTTCTGAATCAGTGCCCCAAATAATGCCCAGGAAAATGCCTAAAAATCAAGAGACCAAAAAAATTTTTCTTTTTAATTGATAATTATTTCCACATTTCAGGGCTCAGTAGCCCAGTGGCTTGACATGCACAGTTCAAGAGTAGCTTCATGGCATCCATGTCATTAAGGTTAGCTCTACTCTCAAGAGGCAGTGCTCCCTGAGTAATAGGATTGTGAGTCCCTTTCAACCAGAAGGACCCATCTTCCAGCAAGATCTCAAGATCAGTGTTCAGCTGCTATGCATAAGGTTTTCATGGATTTATCTTTTCAAAATTAGATCCTCGCTTCCAGCCTTACTCTGGAAGCTCTGCTGAAACCTTTCTACCATGGTGAGCCTGTTGGTGTTTATAAGACCAGTAGCATAGCTTCCAGCCTTCCTGCAACACTGAACACCTCAGCCCACCAAGCTGACAGACCAAGTGGCGGAGCTTTCCACAGTGTGGTCCACGGGTTGTGTCACACCACACACTGTTATTAGCCTGTTACAAATATAGAAATTGAGAGTAAGCTTTTTAAAAATTATTTTTAATAATTTTATTGGGAGCTCTTACAGATACCATAACATTCCATAGTTGAATCACATCAAGCAGTATTTGATTGCTACCGCATTCATTTTTGAAATACTGTCTTCCTTCTTGAACCCCTTGAAGCTTTGCTTTTTATTCTAATTATAGCAATTAGTAAGTTATGCCTGTTGAATGAAAAAAAATAAGTAGGCACCGATATTTCCTATTTTTCTTATACTTCAAAAAATAATTAGTTGTTATGCCTTGTAAAAGAAGAATTGGTCTGTGGAATGTAAAAGAAAGTGTTCTTTCTGCCTATAGTTTGAGAGCTACCTGTGCACAGGTGCTTGCTGGCAAGTCTGTTTCCACTCAGACTGACCCCGTGTGGCAGAGCCCTGAATGGATTCAAAGCACTTAGCTAATGCATCTCCAGGGCTCCCCCTTATACGCATACCACATACCACATCAAGCCAAACCAGCTACAGTCACCTAGATTCCAACCCATACCGACCCAGTAGGACAGCATGGAACTGCTCCCTAGAGTTTCCAAGACTGAATCTTCCCTGAAGCAGACAGCCATGTCTTCCGTCCACATAGAAGCTGAGGGGGGTGAACTACCAGCCTTGCAGTTAACAGGTCACTGCTTCACCCACGACAGCACCGGGCTCCAGAGGGAACAATGAGGAAGAGTAACAGCGGTGCCAGTGGGTTGGGTCGTTTAGGTCGCACTGTCTGCACTGCCACCTGTGCCGAGCAGTCGGTTTACTTGTCTCCCCACACGCCACCACGGACCTGTGGCGAGGGTTCCCCAGTGGCCATTCTCTGACTGCCCTAGGATTACTAGAGAGCTTTTTAAGAAATAGCACCCAGTTAAGTCAGGGTGTCTTGGGAGAGGTTCTGCTATACGTTACTTATTTTTTAAAAGCGCTCCAGGTCCTTATAATGTGGAGTCTGGATGAGGAAATTCTATGTAGGGATAATGTTGGTCCTCTTTAGAAAGGAAAATGGGGCTTTCCAGTTAAAGGTATTGGATTGAACGTAAGTATTTTATTTCTAATTCCCTCCTGAAACACTGCGGAAATGAAAGTAAAAGGATGAAAAAGGTATACAGTACAGTATAGACCCTCAAGTAAGTAGACGGGGAGACAGAGCAACGCTTTTGGTAGAAAAAGAGACATGGGCAGAACTGAGAAAGGATCAGAGTGCCTGCCAGGGGCAATGGTACCAGGAAGCAGATGCAGAAATTAACGGAACCAGTTACCTCAGAAGGTTAGAGTGAAGTATGGAGCTGAAAACAGTATTGGTTGAAAGGCTGGAAGCTTCAGCCTCTCGCGTTCTCCCCTAAGCTAAGACAGCCTTTCCTTTATTTGGATAAAATCTACAGACTAGAGTTTGGAGAATTGGGACCTAATAAATCCAGTCATAACTGAGGTTGGATATCTTGGAAACAAGAGCACCTTTTTTAAAAACCGGGACAAAGCAAAAGTGCATTTTGAGGGTAAGTCCCTACCCTTCCCTTCCCTTGCTCTTAGAACTTGCCGGTGGTACCTCCCTGGTAGGTGTCTCACCACCCACTGGGGAGAGCCCAGTTCAGCCCTGGCCATTGCACCTCAAGCATAGGTACCGCCCATCTGTTCATGGTGACTTGCTTTTTCTGTGATGTTAAACAGGCTTCTGCTGATCTACCAAAGTCAAACAGTTAGCAAGCCCCACCCAGACAACCCGAATTTCTAATAAGCATTTTAGTGCTGATGGCTGGCCAGGGATCATTGGAAAAAATATTTATAATAGATAAAATTTTCTTAAATGTTAAAAACATTTTAAAAACGTGTATCCTTAGATAAATGAGTTAACTACATCCAAGAAACTAGATTAAGATGCTATTAAAGGAACTTTGAGAGAACAAACAAAGAAAAGTCTCCTGGAAATTAAACTTGTGAGAGGGCAAAATACAAACGCAGTGGAAAGGTGGGCAGGAAGTGAAGCTGAAGAACACTACCAGAAAGTGGAAAGGAAAAGAAAGACAAAATAAGCCGGGAACAGGTAAGACAACCTCCACAAACAAGGCCAGTCTTCGAGGTGCCGCAGCTGTGTCTCCTGAACACACGTGAGGGGAGGAACCAGTTACCTCAGAAGGTTAGAGTGAAGTACGGAGCTGAAAACAGTATTGGTTGAAAGGCTGGAAGCTTCGGCCTCTCGCGTTCTCCCCTAAGCTAAGGGAGGACGCTGAGAGGCCCAGCAGTGGTTGGAAAGGGAGAAGGAGATGCTGCTACAACTTTTCACGAAATAAAATATCAACCGGTCACGTCCCGGAAACCTGGGGTGAGCACGGATTTGCCTCCACAGCAGCACACCGGGAGCTGGGAACGTGAAGTAATGCTCTCAAAATTCTCAAGGTGTAATATTTTCGACCTAGAATATTATTCTCAAAGAATCAAACATGTGAGGTTAAATACAGCATTTTCAGGAGAGAAGTTAAGAGAATGACCAGAGTAATGATCAAGGGAAATTGTTTCACGATTCTTGCAAAGAATTTTAGAAAATGCTGAAGATATAGCTAAAACCAAGCAAACGAGAGGAGGCATTTACTAATCCCAAGAAAATCAAATGATTGTACCAGAAAGGAAAAAACAAACAAACCCAAACTGGCTCAGCCCTGCAGTATTCACATGGTCATATATGAACTTCATTCAATGAAAACACAGTATCAATTGAATGAAAAAATTGTGCTTTCATTATTGGGAGTAGGGCATTGATAGAATGTAAATTTTATGATATATTCATAAGTTAAAACCATTAAGACGCTCATCTTTTATAATGCATGCACACCTGTTTTAGTTTAGTTATGATGGCTTATAAGAAATTTTAAACGGGGGGAGGGGTGTGTGTGTGTGGCATATTTAGGATAAATTTTGCGCCATAGGGTGGAACAAAGAATTTGGAGCTCAAGGCTGTAGGAATAGTATGGGTGTGTGTGGCACCTGACCTCCTGTGACTTCAGGTCAGCCTAAGGCCCTTGAGGGAGCAGAGCAGAGGTCAGATGTATCTACACACTGCAACTTTCTTTACCCTATTCTAACACCAACCCATTCATCCTCTGGCCCTCCTTGGCTGGGTTTAATAATCTGTTGGACTGGCCACACACAACTCACAGATAATACTCAAGATTATGAGATTGAGGAAGAAAACAAGCTATCTTTCAGGATCAGAAGTAACAGTACTCTCTCTGGTCATGCCCAAAGGCACACCTTGATCTTCATCAGCAAGTGCTTCACGCTTCAAGTCTTCTGCACTTTCAGCAAGCAAGGTTGTATCATCTGCTTATCCCCAGGTTGCTAGTAAACCTTCCTCCAATCCTGAAGCCCAATTTTTCATGTATTCCAGCTTCTCAAATTCTTTACTCATAGACAAATTGAGTAAGTGTGGTGGAAGGCTAAGTCTTGATGCACTGCTTTCCTGATTTTAAACCACACAATATTTCCTTGTTGTGTTCAAACGATTGCTTCTTGGTCCATGTACAGGTTCTACATGAGCACAGTGAAGCGCTCTGGAATGCCCATTCATCTCAGTGTTATCCATAGTTTGTTATGATCCACACAGTTGAATACCTTTGTACCGTTAACAACGTGTAAGTAGTAAGCATCTTTCTAGTATTCTTTGCTTTCAGTCAAGATCTGTCTAACATCATCAGTGATATCCCTTATGCCATGTCCTCTTATTCTGGTCTGAATTTCTAGAGGTTCCCTGTCTAGATAACTGCCGCAACTGGTTTTTTTTTAATGACCTTCAGCAAAATTGTATTTGCATATGAAATTGTTCGATAATTACTATACACGGTTGGGTCACCTTTCTTTGTCGTAGGCTCAAATATTGATCTCTTAAAGTTGGTTGGCTGCGGTCCTTCAGATTTCTTGCCACAGACCAGTGAGTGCTTCATCGGCTTGTTGAAACAATTCAGTGAGTGTTCTGTCAGTTCCTGGTGCCTTGTTTTTCACTAATGCCTTCAGTATCGTTTGGACTGCTTCTTTCAGTTGAATGTCAGCTGGCTCTTTCTGGTACAGTGACTCTGTGTTCTTTCCATCTTTCAATGCTTCCTGCATCAATCAATATTTTGCCTATACAATCTTTGAATCTTGCAACTCAAGCCTTGAAATGTTTCTTTCAGTTAAAGATACGCTGAGTGTCTTCTTCCTTTTTGGTTTTCGAACTAAGTCTTTGCCCATTCCATTGTCATATTTGGTTTTGTCTTCTCAAGCTGCCCTTTGAAACTTTCTGTTCAGTTCTTTGACTTCATCATTTCTGCCATTTGCCTTGACTACTCTACGATTAAGAGCAAATTTCAGAGACTCTTCTGACATCTTCCCTCTTTGTGATGTCTTGCTTTCTTCATTATGATGTCCTCAGTGTCATCCCATAGCTCATCAGGTCTTTTGTCATTTAGTGTTCAGGGTGCCAAACTTTTTCTTGATGTTTTTCAAAATTCAGATGTGATGTACTCAGAGACGTATTTTAGCTCTCAAGGACTTATTTTAATTTTCTTCACTTTCAACTCAAATTTAAATCTGAGCAATTGATTGTCTATTTCACCGTCAGCCCCGGGCTTCATTTTGGCTGCTGTTGAGCTTCTCTATTCTTTCTTCCCCCAACCCAAACCAAACCAGAAAACTCCCTCAGTGCCGTCATAGCGACCCCATAGGACAGGGAACTGCCTCTCTAAGTTTCTGAGATTGCAGTTGTTTACAGGAATAGAAAGCCCCATCTTTCTCCCAAAGAGCCAGTTGGTGGTTTAGAACTGCTGACTGTACAAATCACACCCCAACTCATAATCACTACATAACCAGGGCTCCTGCAGTCAATTTGATTCCTGTGTATTCCGTTTGGTGAGGTCCATGTGTATAACTGCTGTGTATGTTGTTGAGAAAAGGTACTGGCAATGAAGTCATTGGTTTTGCAAGATTCTATCATGCCACTTCCAGCTTTGTTTCTTTCACCGAGTTCATATTGTCCAACTACACCCACTTCCTCTTTGTTTCCAGCTTTTGTGTTCCAGTCACCAATAATTACCAATGCATCATGATTGTATGTTTCATCAGTTTCAGACTGAAGAAGTTGGTAGAATTATTCCAATTCATCACTAGTTTTATAGGTTGGTGCATAATTTGAATAATAGTTTTATTAACTAGACTCCTTGTAGATATATAGATTTATATAGAGAGATTTAATCCTACCACGGACACCACTGTTCTTTAAGATAAATCTTGAAATATTATTCTTGATGATGAATGTGACACTATTCCTCTTGAAGTTATCAATCAGAGCTTAGTAAACCATGTGACTGTCTGTACTATCTATATCAGATCACTGATGCCTAGGATCTTTTTGTATTTTGTTTTTGACAACTTCCAGTTTTCCTAGATTTTTATTTCGTACATTCATGTTCTAATACTAATGGATGTTTGAAGCTGTTTCTTTTCTGTTGAGCCGTGTCCTATCAGCACAAGGAGGTCCTGAAAGCCCGTCCCCATCTTTATCAATAAGGTTAACTCTTCACCAGTCTTATTTTGAGTGCCTACCACCCTGACGGCCTCATCTTCCAGCACTATTATCTGACAGCACTCGGCTACTATTCTAGGTTTTCAGTGGCGAATTCTCAGAAATGAACAACCCACTTCTTTCCAGGATGTTCTTAGTCTAGCGGTTCTGCTGAATCCTTTCATGGGTGACCCTGCTGGTTTTTGGAAGAACCGATGACATAACTTCCAGCAGCACAGCAACAAGCAAGGCTCCATAGAACATAGTAACACAAACTGGCAGCCACGTGGTGTCAGAAATTATGCACAGTGAGATAATAAGCGTGTATATTTTCTGGGGGAAATTAAGTGCTGTATTTATTAAATAGAAAAGGGGACCTTTAAAAAATAGTTTTCTGCTGTTATATTGTAATAAAACCAGCTTGAAATTGAAATTTTCCCTTTCCTTTTAATGCTGACTTCCAGGTTACCTTGATGAGACAATGTGTCTTTCAGTGTCGCAATCTTAAAATAATCCATTTGCAAGTGCCATGAGCTGCTTTGTATTAAACAAACAAACAAATGAAACACTGCCATCAAGTCTGTTACCACAGATAGTGACCCACCCTGTATAGGAGTCCTGAGCTTGTAAATCTTTCCGGAAGTAGCTAGCCACATCTTTTTCTCCTGCATAGCTGATCAAAAGTTTGAACCTCGGAGTTGAAGTTAGCAGCTCTGTGCTTAGCCCACAGTGCCCCAGGGCTCCTTGAGGATAGAAAGAGGTAGCCAACATGAGTGCTGTTTCCTTTCCAAACACCTCCAGGATCTAAAGTTCTCAAAGTTAAAGACAGCTTTGCCTTTAAACCTAACTGGCTTCACTTTTTTTCTCCTTTTTTCTTTCTTTCATAAGGATGTTTTCTTAATCCTGGGGGAGTAGAGAAGCAAATTCATAGACGCTCATATCTGTAAGAGAGCTTTATATCAAGAAGTAATTAGGCATCAACAAAGCACGCCATCCCAGTCCAGATCAAGTCCCTACGTTGGAAATTAGCCCATAAGTCTGATAATAGCCCATGACACTTCAGACCCACCCAGCACATGCACTGATGCCAAATGCAGGAAGATCCCAGACCAGCGGGCGTAAAGTCCTGTGGATCCCATGGCAGTGGATGCATCTCAAGGGCTCTGGATGCCATCAGCATGGCTCCATGTGACTTGTCAACAAGAAGGTGAAGCAGAGAGAGTGTGTCCCCCCTCCAGGGAGGAGGAGAGGAAACTCCCAGAAATCTCGTGAGCAGGCCACGTCCACAAGGAGGCATCAATCAGGCTGTGACCTGATGGACAGGCTAGACTCCACCCCTCTAACCTACTTATCAAGTTGACATGACATTATGTAACTACCACAGACAAAATTGAGTGTATTGTTGGGTAGGGAGGAAGAGAGATTTACAAGTGATTGACCTACAAACTTTAGATTATAAAATGGGAAGGAGAGCTGGTAAATAAAATTACTACTGAAAGGTGTGTGTGTGTGTGT
>NW_022111379.1:18071028-18083160 GCF_000313985.2 Echinops telfairi
TTGGCACAGTTGTTGTTGTTAGCCCCCATTGAGCTGACTCTGACTCAGAATGAGCCCATGAACAGCAAAGGAAACACTGCCTGGTCCTACCCATCCTCACAGTGGTGGTTCTAGCCCATCGTTGTAACTACTGTGTCAGTCCATCGCATTGAGGAGGCAGAAACCAATGTGAGCGTGCAGATAGGTTGATTTACGGGAAATGGAAACCAAAGTTTACGTGAGAAGGCTCATTCCTTTGCCGGCGCTTCCTGTCTGAAAGGAAATGGAATGTGGGGACGAGCTGGAGCGATGATGTCGTGCCAACTCCCCACAGCACGCGGGCCTGGTTTCATTGGGCTTTGCCCAGGCTGGAGGCAACCCTGCACCAAGCAAGTCTTTTGGTGCCATTTTTTCCCCAACATCATGTGCTGACCTTGTGGCCATTCTTAGAATATTTCACACTTTTTCCTTAAGCACTTGCACACTTGAAAGACTACAATATATAGGGTAGTACATCAGGAAGACACAAAGTTGGTGTCTTTAGTGTAATACCAGCTTTACTCTGGTGATCAGGAACCGAACCTGTACTGTCTCCAAAGGTGGCCTGTGTTTCCAGACAGAAGGTGGTCTGCCTCATCACTTTAGGGGGAGGGGAGGACGAATTCCTCAACAGGGTCAGATTCTTCATTGTAAGCGGGGGTTGGGGTGCCTTTTCTCTTCCACATATCACATTAATTCTTTTTCCTTTTAAAATTTTGTCTTTAGGCCTTATAATCAATGGATAAAGTGGGGAAAATGTGGAATAACTTCAAATACAGATGTCAGAATCTCTTTGGTCCTGAGGGAGGAAGCCGCAGCGAAAATGTGGACATGAGCGCCAACAGATGCCTGTGTGTCACAGAGCCGACCAGCAGCATAGGAGACTCCGCACCTCAGCAGCAAAGCAGCCCCTTGAGAGAAAACGGTGCCTTACAGCGGGGGTTCAGCCCGGCAAAGAGTTCAAGGAGAAGCCAAAATTGTGCCGCAGAAATCCCTCAGATTGTCGAAATAAGCATCGAAAAGGACAACGATTCGTGTGTGACCGCCCCAGGCACCAGACTTGCAAGAAGGGACTCCTACTCTCGACACGCTCCTTGGGGTGGGAAGAAAAAGCATTCCTGTTCTACCAAGACTCAGAGTTCATTAGAGACTGACAAAAAGTGTGGTAGAACTCGAAGTGGACTTCCACGGCGCGAGAGGCGCCACGGCGTCAGCTCTGTGCACGACATGGACAGTGTTTCCAGCAGGAGCGCGGGAGGCCGCTCGCTGAGACAGAGGCTGCAGGACACTGTTGGGCTGTGCTTTCCCATCAGAACGTACAGCAAGCAGTCCAAACCCCTGTTTTCAAACAAAAGAAAAATTCATCTTTCAGAATTAATGCTGGAGAAATGCCCTTTCCCGGCTGGCTCAGATTTAGCTCAAAAATGGCATTTGATTAAACAGCATACGGCGCCGGTCAGCCCACATTCAACGTTTTTCGATACATTTGACCCATCTTTGGTTTCTACAGAGGACGAAGAAGACAGGCTTAGAGAGAGAAGACGGCTCAGTATTGAAGAGGGGGTCGACCCCCCTCCCAATGCACAAATACATACATTTGAAGCTACTGCACAGGTTAATCCGTTATATAAACTGGGACCAAAATTAGCTCCTGGAATGACCGAAGCCAGTGGGGACAGTTCTGCCGTTCCACAAGCTAACTGTGACTCTGAGGAGGACAGCACCACGCTGTGTTTGCAGTCCCGGAGACAGAAGCAACGGCAGGTGTCTGGAGACAGCCATGCCCACGTTAGCAGACAGGGAGCTTGGAAAGTGCACACGCAGATTGATTACATCCACTGCCTCGTGCCAGACTTACTGCAGATTACAGGGAATCCCTGTTACTGGGGGGTGATGGACCGGTATGAAGCAGAAGCCCTTCTGGAAGGGAAACCGGAAGGCACGTTTTTGCTCAGGGACTCTGCGCAGGAGGACTACCTCTTCTCTGTGAGCTTCCGCCGCTACAACAGATCCCTGCACGCCCGCATTGAACAGTGGAACCACAACTTCAGCTTCGATGCCCACGACCCGTGTGTGTTCCATTCCTCCACCGTCACGGGACTTTTGGAACATTATAAAGATCCCAGTTCTTGCATGTTTTTTGAACCCTTGCTGACTATCTCCCTAAACAGGACTTTTCCCTTTAGCCTGCAATATATCTGCCGTGCCGTCATCTGCAGATGCACGACATATGATGGCATCGATGGGCTCCCTTTGCCGTCCATGTTACAGGATTTTTTAAAAGAGTATCACTATAAGCAGAAAGTTAGGGTTCGCTGGTTAGAGCGAGAACCAGTCAAGGCGAAGTAAGCGTGCCTGCCCTAGTTGGGCGTCCGTGTACGTCACGCAGGACAGCTCGAGCGAGCACAGCATCTTTAGGTGTGCGGAGGACTGCTCAGTACGGAGTGTAAGCTCAGTGCTGGCCTATCCGTCAGGTGCAACCTGCTGGTGACTCAGATGCACGTGGTGCCTATGGAAACAACAGAGAGGGAGGGACAGGTGTGCGGCCAGGCCTACAGAAACGTTTTACCTATTTAGCTAGAGGTTTAGTTTTTAATGGCTACATCATAATTGAGTGAAACAACTCTGGGGCATTTGCTATGAAGAATTCTATTTCTTACTGAAGATCAAATTATTAATAATGGATGGTATTTCAACAGTGTGACTAATGTTTGAAACTATTATTTTTTCTAATAATTTTTCTATAAACTTCCAAAAGTAGTGATGTTTGTAGTTACTGTCAATCAAGCTTTGGAAGTCCAAAAAATAAAGACTGCCTTCCTTTTGGGGCGGGGGAGGGGAGCAATTTCCTGGCCACAAGGGCATAGTGCAGTTCACTTAGATGTTGATATAGCTTATAGTCTCCTTTTCTTTTCTGCAAAGGGTACTGTTAAATAAACCAGGTTTTCTAACTAGTAGTTCTTAAAATTTCAGACTTATCAGAGGTAGTATTAGAATTTTATTTAAAGGCCCTAAGTATTAATGTTTCACATGAATGCTTGAACTTATAGCAGGCATCCTTTGGAATAGCTGCTGTGTGTAGCTCCCGTGTGTGCGTCTGTAAGTTGACAGGGTCTTTCCCTGTGCCCGCCCGGCGTCCGGGAACCACAGTGAGACAAGAAGGGGCCCAGACGAGTCAGCTGATCACTGCAGTGGTTGATGATGTTGAGATTATTGTTGGATTCTCATTCATTATTCCGATGGCAGTATTTATCCCTCTGTTGTAAACTCTCCTAGTTGAAGTGCTTAAATATAATTTCTAGAATTTCCGTGCAGTTCATTTTTAATGGAAAATCTGGAAACTAAGTTACAAATTTTAAAAGGTACTGTCCAACTGTTGTATCTGTAAATAACTCTACTTAGCACCTTTTTGTCACGCAGAAGCGTATGCAACACGGCTTGAGTGAGCGCTTTTGGAAGTAATATCAAACTAGTGTTTGCTTCTTCATATTGAACTGACTTTGCAGTTCTGGCCGAGCAATTTTGCACTCCAGTAGTGGCCCTCCACCCATCCCCGTGTCTCTCTGTCCGTGTGCGCTGCACCACCGGTGAGTGCGCCCTTGCTGCCTTACCTGCTGCTGCAGAGCTTTCTTTCCCCCTTCCCGTGGCTCTCAGCCGAGGTGACTCGAAAGACAAGTCTATTGGTATGCAACACTACCCTTGACTGCTACTGTAAGTTTCTGCTTGCTGTGCCTTGTTATGGCTGCTTTTCTGTGCTAATAAAGTATGTTTGGTGTTCTTGTACATCTGCTGTTTTATACATTGGCAAAAATTTCTCTTGTAAACGGAATGATTTGGGGTTTTTGAATAAGTATCACCTGATACCCTCCTAGAGTTAAACTACAGCCCAATACTGACTGTGTCAGAGTATGCTAACTCCTCACTGAATGTCTCTACAGCTTTCCAGTCGTATCCACATGTCCTGTAGAACAGTATCTAGAGTTACTGCAAAGTACAACTGACAGTGTAGATGTTGACAGAGGAAATAAACCATGATATTGACATAAAGCTAATGATCTCTCTGCTTACAAGTGACAGATTGAAACTAGCAATGGCATGTTATAGGAAGCAAGTATGATAGCCTCCCACCATGCCCGGAAACAGGTTAGTGACGTTGCGAACTGAATAATAAATACATCAGCACCACTGGTGGTTTGGGGACCATTTTAATTGATCATATATGCTCACAACGTAGAACTTTAACCAAAGACTTGTCCGTTTCAAAGCAGAATGGGGATTGAAGGGACTTGTGATTCCTCTGAATCTAACAGGAGTCCTGCGGACTGTATACCAAAGTGTATTTGAGAACTTCATCCAAATCTACTTTAGCATTACGTGCAATTAAATTGTTCTGGCAGAATTATGTTGCGTAACTGTTTGCTTCATTTTCTTGAGCTTAGAATGTACCTGGAATGTAAACCTCTTGAAAGAAATATAAGCACCCATAGTGGTTACTGGAGAAGGACTCTGTACAAGCAGGATTGTTGTTAAAGAGGTAACTTGAAACTCCAAGAAGGCACTTGATGTTTTATATGCTTGTAACAAGTTGATGTTCTAATTGTAGTTTTATAGAAAGTATTAATGCTTTTATGTATTTCAGAACTTTCATATGCTAAGTGGAAATTGTTTTAAATGTGTAAATATTTTGAGTTTATGTAAGCATGTATACTGCGAAGTCACTTACGTTTTAATGTGTGTAATATTAATATGCAATTTTTGGTTTTAAATTTTCTTAAAATATTAGTGGCTTAAATTTTAAAAAAGAAAAATCACCAGCATGAAATTGCACCCAAGTCTATATCCACTGTGTCTTTTTCTGAGTCCTCATTGTAGCCTGTCAACTAAACTTGTGTTTTTTATGGTCTTTTTAAAGTGTATTTTCATATGAATTAGGAAATTCTTTGGAGATTTGATACATTTTCATTGTGGGGTATTTGAGCCAAGGAAGGCTCCTTTAATTCATATGCATTCTCGTTTCATTAATGATTTGCCCCTGCTTGACCCCACCCCCTGTGATAAAGTGATACCACCCCATAACATGATATTATTAATATCACTTTAGAGAGAATAATATTCCCTTCTGATTTAAAAACCATTTAGAGGCCTTATTCTGCGACATACCTGAGGAATATTCTTGTACCATTGAACTTTGATTATCTGCACTGAATTATAGTCCTACTGTTACAGTCTTGCTTGTAATACAGTCACTTTACAAAGAGAAAGCACTTGTCAGTTAGTTTTTGTTGTTTCCTCACTAAAAACAGTTTAAAAAAATGTTTAACCCTTTTGAAGAAAACATAACAGCTACCTTTCTTAGCCAAAATTGAACCTAAATTCTGATGCTTCACAAATTGATCTGCCTCTGTGAAAGTTTACAACGGCTTGAGCCCAGACAAAAGCTGATATTTGAACTGTAAGTTTCGTTTTGATCAAACTCAGACTTGAGGAATGGCGCTCTATTTGGCTTTTTTGTCTGGTTACTCTTCATTTTCTCCCCAAAGCTTCCTTTGCTCCCCGGGCACTAAACAAATATTAATACATTTTATTGAACCAGGTCTTAGGGTAGCGAGTTTTCATAGGGGAAAAAGCTATGAAAAGTATGAGAGGGACAGTACTGTTTGGCGGATAAAAGTACATGCTCATGAGACAAAGCTGGTATGTTTTTATCATAGCTGATACGGAACAGAACCTTTCTGGTCACAGGTTCCGTTAGTTTTGTGTTGGTTTTGCGCGGGCGGACCAGCTGGAAGAACCTTCTGTCTGGAAAGCAACAGAATATTCCAACTCCAGCTCTTCACCACGTACTGAGACGACCCGTGTGCCAGTCGCTGTTTTAGGTGGCGGTGGCGGTGGTACCACGAGTTAACAAAGCCACTGCCTTCTGAAGTGCATCACATTCTAGTGGATGAGACAACGAAATACAAATGAAATGTCAACAGAGGGTTTGACGATAGAAGAAGGGACATTGTTTTGCAGGGTCATTAAGGCGTGGCTTTTGATGAGCGAGTTCCTCCCGAGACTCAAGAAGAGAACATCCTATGTATTATTAATAAAAGTAAAAGCCCTAAGGCAGGAATGAGCTGGTATGCTGAGGGAAAATGCCAGTCAGACTGGAGTCCCGTGAGGGTAGGGGAAGGTCCATTGGAGGACCCTAAGCAAGAGCATGGCAAGGTCTGCTTCAGCTTCCTGCGCAGCCAAAAGCAAGCTCATAGCAGCAGCAAACCTCCTGATGTGGTCGACGTGAAAGAGGCTTGCAGTTGTCCCGGGGAGAGAGTGCAGGGACCCGACCAGGGTGGTCGTTTTAGGGAGAACGGAATTTGGTGGAAAAGCAGGCAGGATTTAGTGATGGGTTCCGTGAAAGAGAACTCAAAGATGAAACTAGTTTGGGGCCTGACCAAGGAGGGGAGCTGAGGTTGGGGGTGAAACAAAGTTGCAAATGTGCGTAGAGTGAATGTTGAGTTCAGGGTTCCTTGTGGGTGCTCTTCAGTCGATTGCCATTCGTAGTGACTCCTTGTGACAAAACTCTGCCCTGTGGGGTCATCTTGGGTATAACTTTGATGCAGTCGGATGACCTGTTGGGTGGGCTCAAACTGCCAGTTGTTGGGTTAGCAGCTGAGTGAGGAACTAGAGAAAGGAAGCCTGGCCAGGTCTGTCTGCTTTACATTTCTGAGCAGGTAGGGAGTAGACGCTAAAAAGCCCACCGAGAAACTTCGTTATGTGAACGACATTTAAAACAAAGACAAGCTCCACCAACTCTGGGTTTTACACAGGCTGACGGACTTGGGTGAATTAAGATGACCCTTAGTTAATCATCAGTTCCAGGTTCTCTGTCATTAGATTTCTTCAGTAGAACGAACTTGTCTTTTAAAATGTTTTAAATTACTGCAATCATCAACTTTGCACAGAATTTGACATTATTCTTGAGTTTGAACGTTAAACTTTCTCCTGCATCTTTTTAGTATAAATTTTTTATAAAAGTAATACGGGTTTATTCTAGAACGTTTACAAAGTACTCAAGAGTCTGTACCAATGACTTTACATTCACCAGCCCCTCAACTCCCGTACTGTAATCTTCCAGAGGTAATGGCAACATTTGCTATACACCCTTCTATTCTGTGCAGTTAAAACATGTAAGTCAAACCTTATGAAATAATAGAGTTGTAGGCCTCAGGTCCCTTCTAGAAGGTTTAGAGTAACAGATTGAAAAGGCTCGGTCACTGAGGGTTTCTTGAAGCAAAAATGTGCACCCGCAGATGTGAAAAAACAGGCAAGTATGTAAGGGTATGATGCTGAGAAAGATGATGTGACGGGAGAGCAAGTAAGAATGAAAGGTGGCTGCAAGAAGGATAAGGGGCAGTGGGGAGGGGAGGTGTCTTGGATTTGTCTCACTACAGAAAGGCTGAAGACTGATTTTGGTGGTCGCTGGTGGGATGGGCAAGTAGCACCTGCAGAGGCACAGGGTAAGGGAGGGACCCCTTGATCCGAACACTTGTGTGTGCTACACAGTGGAGAGTTTATCAGCATTCTCAAGGAAGAATTAAAGTACCCAGCAGCAGTCGGACGGAGTTTAACCACGAGAGACTGGAATGGGCCTCAGTCGGGGATGAGTTCCTAGACCTGCTAGAGGAGCGCATGCGAGGGAGACTACAAAAGAGCAGTGTGGGGGGCGGAGATTTACTTAAAACGTGGGAATCTTCTAGGGTCATACGTGGTCTCTGCTGTAAGCAAAGCCCGTGTCTCCTGTGTTAAAACTAAACGTGGCAGTACATTTTTTTTAAAGGCTTATTGCCCCCCAAATCAACCCCCAAAATTTGAATAAGAACTAAAATTACTCTTCACCATTCCGGGCCATATTTGGCATAGAGATGATACAAAAGTCAAGTCTAATCAACATCAAAAACCAACTTTACTTGGAAAATGAAAATGCTACGAGAAAGGTGGCAAAGTAAGATCTAAGGGAGCCATTGAAAGGTCACCTCAAAAGCGCTATTAGGGTGGGTGCTTTCTCCAGCTCCGGGTTACAGTGTGCAATCACCGAGTTTCCTGAGTTGCAGGATTGCTGCCGCCTCCTAGGGATTTTCTGAACACACTAACTAGAATCCCATGGCTTGTAATTTTTCAAACTTAAAATTCTCTCTTGAAACCCATAGAATGATGCACATAACCCAATTTAATTCAATTTTCAGAAGAATGAGTCCTTTTATATTTGTAGTGTTTCTCATCCTTTCTGAAGAAAAAAACATTTTAATTGATGCAGAATATGGCTTTGTCGCCTAGTGTTAAAAGTATTTTGTAGGTGCATCGAGATGTAACTGAGATGGGTGGCTAGTAATGGCACTGACAATAGTTCCAGCACTGTACACGATACACATTTGTAAATTTAGCTTTAAAGTATTCTCAACCTTTTCAGTCATTTTTCTTCTCAGGGTGACCCCAGAACTAGAAGATTGAAGATGTCTGTGCTATGCTCAGTTTCTCATCCTTCAACGAGTGATTAGAGACCCCACATGCTTTTGTGTCACAATGAACAAAGTCCACATGAGGCCAGGTGAGGGGCCTAAAGTGCTCCGGGGGGGACAGGGACAGAATGGTGTCCTGGCTCGGCAGGCAGATCGTGCACATCCTGACGCAGCAGGCACATCCTGTCGGCAAACCTGTGATTCTCTGCTTGCCTGCTACCTGCCTTAAGAGGTCACAGAGACAGTGTCTAAATTACAGATTTCAAATATGGGCTGGAGCCCAGAGTTGAAAAACTTCTTGGCCACTATACTCTTTCTTTGATTTTCAAGTATCGGCCCAGTTCCTGTTTTGTTTTTTGACCCCCCAACCCTCTTGCCACCTAAAGAGGCAATAGATTCTAAGTCCTCGATAGAAATAGATCCTTAAACATTAAAATATGTAAGCCGATCACTCACTGCCATCAAGTTGATTCTGAGTCATGTAACTCTCCTTAATTTATGTGACCCAATTTGTTGTTTGGCAAGTACCCCTGCACCGCCTTCCAGCTTTAGCACACCCTGTCCCAGCTCACTGCGCTCCTCGCACGTGGGCTCTAAGCTCCTCCGTCCCTCCCTTCCATCCCACTCAGGGCCCCTTGCACGTGCTATCCCTTCTCCCTCAAATTCGCCCTACTTGTGGCTCCGAGTGAGAAGGATGCTTTTCCTTGAGAGCTATGCTCTCCCTGGTGGTAGAGTGGTTACACATTGGGCTGCTAACTGCCAGCCCAGCAGTATGACACCAGCAGCCACTTGGAGGAGAAAGGAGGCTTTTTGCTCCCGTCATGTGAATTCACGGGCAGCTCTACCCTGCCCTATGGGGTCGCTATGAGTCAGAATCAACTTGATGGCAGTGAGTTTGGTTTGGGGTTCTTGCCACTTCCTCAGAGAGACCTGATCATGTAAGGATCGCTCCACCCCCATGTTGTCCTCTACCCTGCCTAAGATTTTGCCTTAGTCTATATTAGGAATACTCACAAAATGTTTTGAGGTCTTGACCTTTCCTTTTGAAAAATTCTGAGCATAGAGCCCACTTCTTTTATTCTCAGTGCCTGGCACAGTGCTTAGCACAGAGTAAGCACTTCATGTTTGTGTAAACAAATGAATTGCGAATGCTTTTGGTTTTTTCCATTTGACAACAATATCAGAACCACATTGCATGCCTTTCTGAAGTCGAGATTGCCCTGTCTATTTTCATAATCTCCCTCTTGCTGTCTTGTTCTATGAAGAGCGTCTGGCGGGTTTGTTCTCGGTGCCCATGCGAGCTCCTAGAGGTTCCTGTGCTCTCTCGTCTCACAAGCCCTGCCTTTAATAACCCGCCCTGATCTTCAGAGGCCCTATTTGAAGACTCTTAGTTCTTTGGAAAAAAGGAATCCGGGCCAGGATTGGGGCGCATATTTATAGCCGCTGTTTTTCTTCCCCTGGATCTCTTCTCCAGTTCTGACTTCATTCCTTCTCGCCAACATTTGTTGGGCCCTTTTCAGAGAAGATCGTTGTAAAACAGGAGATGGCTAGCTGAGCTTTCTTCCTTCAACATTCCACGGCTGTCCACCAAGTCTAAAATTGCTCCTCTGGAAGGACTTGCACTGGAAATGGACTGTTGTAGATGTTCAAAGTGCACCTGGGTATTTGGAAAACCCAAACCAAACTGAAATGCTGCCGAGGCTGACGCATGGCCACCCCATAGGACCGGGTCGAGCTGCTCCTGTGAAGGTCAGAGACGAGCCCTCTGAGAGTAGAAATCCCCATCTGTCTCCTGCAGAGCTAGTTTCAAACTGCCAGCCTCGGGGTTAGCAGCTGAACCCACAACCACTACACCACCAGTGGGAAAATAAGAACTATGTGATATCTGAAACTTTAAAAGGTTGATTTGGAACGGATTTCCTATGAAAATGACAGATGGTGTTTTCTGTACCTGATATCCAGAATGCAAGCCCCTGAGAGCGCAAACGAGACTGGCGTGTCTCCACAGAGCCAGGTTTCCCTTTCGTCTGTTTCCCCACTTAACTCTCGCACCATTTGACTGCTTTATGTACTAGAATATCTTCTAGGCATATGTGCCTTTTCAAAACTCTGGGTAGTTTCTGAGAAGTTCCAACACAGTATTGCAAATACAAAAACAAAACACAGTCATGCTCTTTTATTAGCATCTTAGATAATCAGGGTAGCAAGGATAGATAAAGGCACCAATTAAAGTGTTAAATCTCACAACTTAGGAGGATTTTGAAACATTCGTTATTTTTATGAATTAATAGAAGGCAGAGAAAAATTATTGAAAGTACATTTTAATCTAAGAGAGAACTTCTCTGTGTCACATGGTTCTTCCGGAGACAAGTTTACTTCACAGCTGAGAGCGGTTGTCAGACTCCCTGGGTTGTCGCAGCTCAGCTAGTTCCCCTGTAAGTTCCTTCCATGTTCTAGGGCGTGGTCTGTCATCCTTATCTGCCTGCCTGCCTGTCTGACTGAGATGGAGATGTTAAGTATAATACTCATCGTGCAGTGCCTAACACAGGCTAAGCGCTGAATAAATAGGACTCTCTTTGTCCTTACATTCATGGCGCATGTGACTTCATTCGTGGAAATGTGGGGCTGGGATCTGGAGCTCACCAAACTTGAGGTCTGTCCCTTCCCTGCAGAAGGGTTACTTCACACATCCATCCACCGTTGGTTTAGAGTGGCATTCCATCGAAGGACATGGTCAGAGCATTCAAACACTACGTTCCCAGGGAAGGGAGAAACCTGGGACATTTCTTGCTCAGAGCATTACTAGAAACGGGTCAATTAACTCACTGTCGGTGAGTGGATTCAGACTCCCTTTGACCCGAGAGGGCGGGGTAGAGCTGCCCCTGTGCGTCCCGTCCCGAGACTACGTCTTGATGAGAGCAGACGGCCGCATCTGCCTCCTGCAGAGCAGCTGGTGTATTGAGAGCACCGATCTTGGCTGGCAGTGTGTACTACACCATCATAGTGCCTTCAAATAGCAAGGAATGTTTCTGTTCTGGTTTTTATCTTAATGCTAATAAAGGCTTTGGTTTTCCATAAGGTGAAATAATTTATTCTTGGAATCAATGGAAGTGTAGTTAATTTCAACTAAACTCATGCTTTTAATGTTTTATAGAAATGTGCCAATCCTTATAGAAAGAAAGTTGTCATTAATCTCCTTTCTCCAAATGGACCCTTCTGTTTCATACACTTGTCTCTGAGTCCTGGATGGGGATGGAGATGGGGAGGTTTGGTGGGGCGATAGTCACCTATCGGGCCTGTTGTTGTCTTGGATCATTGAAACGAATGGTCACAACTGTGTCATCCTATCGGGAACCCACACTCTTACCAACTGCCCCCTGGGTTCTTGAAGACCAACATGGCACCATGCGTGATTGAGGTTTCTAGGGAAGTTCCCTCCCACGTCTGCCTTTGTTCTGTTGGTCACTCCCTGTTGGACACGTAAGTGTTGCCACCTGTTACTGTGAGAGTAGGGATCGGTACCATTCAGGGCTGAGCAGCGCCCCTCATGCCCAACCTGGTGTTTGGTTCACAGTGGACTGTCAGTAATTGCTGAAAGAATAAATGAATCTTCATA
>NW_022111379.1:18084795-18095304 GCF_000313985.2 Echinops telfairi
GGGGGAGGTGACAATGACATCGTCCACTGGCTTGATTGATGTTGCTTTTGGGGTCATAAGAATCGCGCCATGTCTCGTCACCAGTAATGACCTTGGAAAAAAGTGTGGGTTGCTTCAGAGCTGTTCTTTCAAAGCATGGCATGTTTTGCTGGACGCTCTTTTTTCCTGGCCAGTCAGAACCCGAGCACAGACTTCACAGCGACCTTTCTTATTCCCAAATCTTCCACTAAAATTCTCTGAACCGAGCTCCAAGATAGTCCAGAAAACTTCCCCCCTCTTCAGTGGGCCAGCCGTCATCGTCGTCGTCTTTGATGGATGGCCAGAACGAGGTTTGTCATCAACATTTCACCTTTTGAAATAAGAAAACCACTCTACCCTTGAGTTTTTCCCATAGCGCTGTCCTTATAAATTGTGTTCAACATTCACAACAGTTTCTGCAGCATTTTTCCAGAGCAGGACACACAATTTCACAGCTACACGCTATTCTCTTAAATCGGCCGTCACAAAAAACGAGGTTTGAGCGGAAAAAGAAACTGCTTTTATGGAAAAATTAACTGACCAGAAAGAACCTTCCCAGGCGGTGCCACCACTGGGTGCTCTTCTGCCAGGAAATTGTGTACTACAGAAGTTTTACCCAGTGGAGCTTTTTTCATGTTGTTTTTGTTTCTTGGTGGGGCGTGGGGAGGGGTAACCCCTTGCATATATCATCCCAAACCATTTACCCTGGATCTGTTCTCTGATGGATTCTTTATTCTTTCATGTTCAAACAGATCACACTTGCTCTCCTCTCACCCCTTTGGATATGTTTTTATTCCTTTGCTGAACACAAAGGTAAATTTTAATGGGCTAAAATATATTAAATTTTAATTTATTTGTGTAACTATTTAAAAAAATCCTCTGGAATTTCCCAACCCCAATCTTGTGAGATTTTTAGGTTTTTTGTGGTTTTTTTTTTCTTGGCTTACCCGGCAGTCCTGTGCCCAAGAAACAAATGACTTCTACAAGACACAGTGCAAGCCTTATAAAAACACTACTCTAGTACTCGACCAGTGTAACAAGAACGAGGCACTAAGAACAGTGGTCATATTTCCTCCTCACTGGCTGTCTCCTGGAATTAGGATCACGTCCCTCCTCGCACTGATGCACACTTCAGTCACCTGAGCCAGCTTCCCAACGGAGCCACGTTCCCATCTCGTAGGCAGTGGTTCTCAAACTTGCTGGTTTCAAGACTCCGTTACACTCTACAGAATCATTGACAGCCCCCAAAAGCTTTTTCTTCTGACTCCAACACCATGTTAGAAATTCATATAGAAACTTTAAAAGAGACATTTTAAGTCATTTAGAAATAATAAACACATACATTAACACAAACAACAGTTTTGGGAAAATAATTTCATAAAACAAAATTTAGTAAGAATGATAATGGTTTAACTTTAAATCTCTATACTATCTGGCTTAAGAGAAGAGCTGGGTTTTCTCATTTGCTTCTCCATGCAATCTATTGCAATCTGTTGCTTTGGTTTAAAAACGTGAAGAAAATCTGGCCTCCCAGAGGTAAGCCATTGGAAAAAGAGAGGGGTGTTTTAATTGCCTTTTCAGGTGATTATGGCTTTTTGTCAGTGATACTAGAGCAAAAGTCGACAATTGGCATTTTAACAGTTTCAAGACTGAAATGCAAACCCCACTGATTAACTTTTGTAAACTCTTCCATTAGAGTTACTGGTTTCTCCTGTACCCTGAGTGGGTTTTGTAACATGCATTTGGTCACTTGGAAAAGCCATCAGTTCTCTGGGTTAATGTAGTTCCTTCCAAATGTTGACTCATTTTCATATACAACATCAAAAAGTCAACATTTGATAATAGCACTACCAATCTCATCTTTTAAAGATTGGTAAACTCCATGGTGGGGACAGATTTCAAAAAACTCTCAACTTGTGTTTCCAAACTCTTGATTTTATCATTGGCAACAGAAACGAACCTCTCAGCTGCCAAAGGAGGCACTTGGTTCAAGAAAATACGTGCCTGACACTCAAGTCTGAATGACCGAGTCTGTCGGTCAAGTCAAAATGTTCCACTAACAGTGGCTCGTTGAGTTTGCATGTTGAACAGTTGTTTTAAGTGCTAGTCATCGAGGCAGCTCCTATCTCAGGTGCACTTTATTTCAGAGGTACTTTTTGTGCACCTCATTTGTCAAACTATCAAAAAGGCCTATCAACACGGGGTAGAGTGTAGTGAAAACTAAGAATACACTCTCACTACTACATCATAGACAGACATGCTTAAGTGAAGCTGGCTGTGTGTGTGTGTGTGTGTGTGTGTGTGTGTGTGTGTGTGTGTCTGCCATTGCATGGCAAGGAAAACTACGAGGGGGCTTCAAAAAGGTTTTGGGGGACATTCCGTTAGCTGTTCATTCTGGTTTCCACAAACTTCTTGATGCCCCCTTGGCCGGTAGCTCTAAGTGCAGCTGGCCCTGCTGCCTTTGCTGGGTCTGGGGACTCGGCCTGGGTACCTGCAGGCAGTTTGTCCAGGTGTTTGCACTATTGCTGCAAATGTCAGCACACTGTCTCAGGATAAACTAGAAAGCTCAAAGATAAACTCATCGGCAAGTCTTCTTTTCAATTTAAAATGCTGAATTTAATGTAACAATTTTTATCAAAGTTTAAGTAATTATGTCAATAATAAAGTATATTTCTTGATGAATTTCCTTCCACATAGATGCAAGGAAATCTTTGGGATTTCCAAACAACAATATACTGGGTTGAGAATAAGAGCTATATTGAAAGAGAACATTCTAATGAAAAGATAAAAGCTATAATGACAGATGATCCAATGTTCAGAACAAAGTTAATTTCTAAGCATACTCTTATTTAGACCATAAACCTACCACCTTAGAAATTTCTGGAAATCAGAAGAATGCACAAACATACTGCTTTAGTTGCTGGAAAACTGATGTTGTCATGAGCCCTGCAGCTTCAGGAAAACTCCACTGTGTGTTTGTGTGGGGGGAAATAGTTCTGACCTCACAGAACTGGAAAAGTCAGGTCCCCAAGAGTCCCCAGACCGCATTTGTTGTTCAGGCAGCTGTCGTCTTAAATACATCGGGGGTGACGGGACTGTGTTTTCTTTATTGGTTGCGCTTTCTAGAACTTTCATGAAATTTCAGAAAGAGTTGCTGATGCCTGAATGAAATGACAGCCCTGGCGACTGCTGAGGTTAGCCGTTCTAGAGCTGTGGTCCTAAGGTGGCCCGTTAACTTCTGCCACCTTTGCAGTGTGACTGGAAGCCCCTTCTGTCCTGGATGCCTGGGGACTAATCAGCCACAGAGACCCTGTGGAGCACCGCCCCGTTCCGACACACGTGGGGTCTTCTGCACCCAAGTCCACGGGGTCCTGGTGTCCCCTTCAGAGCTTCCAGCATCGTTAATGCCGCGGATTCTGCAGTTAAGGACGGCGAGGCTTAGAAGTGAAGGTGCTCGCCCAGGGGTTGCTGGTCAGTGGGAAGCAGAGCCTGGGTCCTAGTTCAGCACTTCTCGGGGACTGGGCCACTGTCTTGACCATTGCCTGTGTTCCACCCACATTCCCTGGGCCCACCGGAGGTCACCTGTAGGCTCGGAGGACAGTGCTGGTCCGCACCGATGACTCCCTATGACTCGCAGACAGCCGTCTCTGACCACGTTCTTGTGCTCCATTCACGGGCAGGATGAAACATTTGACAGAGGCAGTGCCCTCAGGAGCCACCCTCAAGGTCGAGGAGCAGAGTTGGTGGGAACTCCGCCCTGCCGTTCCTGCCCCCTGGCTGCCCTCAGTGGGGCTGTTCCATTCTGGGGTGCATCTTGTACTTTGGGCATGTTTTCAGGAGAGACCCTGGAGAAGGGCAGCATCCTTGGTAAAGTAGAGGGCCAGCAAAGAAGAGGAAGCTCCTTGGGATCAGTGGACACAGTGACCGCAACCAGGGGCTGAAGCCTGGGGACAATTAGGAGGAGGGCAGAGCAAGGGCGGTGTCTCGTCTTGTGCAGAGGTGTCGGGTCAGAGCTGACGCTAACAGCAACATGGCCACAGCTGGAGGCACAGGGAGGTGAGGGGCGCTGCTGATGCGAGAGAGCTGATACAAGACCATTGCAGCAGACTTCGTCTCTAACCTGCACCCGTTGCTTGCGATAGTGAAAAAAAATCAATGATGTCGAAAGCGAAACTATTTTAGAGTCTGTATTTGTTGCATCTGCAGACCCCTCTGATAATAGAAATATTATTAATGACGTAAGTGACTGGCTCACGAGCGCCGTCACAGTGGACCCTGTGAAAATGTGTGTTGAAAGTTTATGAGTAGTAAACAAACCAGGTTCGGTGGCAAGAGCCTATTGCTAGATGCAAAGTTAATAATAGTGCAAATTATTAGAGGGGGCTACTGTAGTCTCCATCAGGTGCTCTGTCAAGGTTGCTGTTTGCAAACTTACTGTCATCGTTAAGTGCTGTCAAGTTGGTTCTGATTCATAGGCTGTCTTTTTGAGGAAGAAATGTCTTGTTTGGCTCCCCACACAATGCAAACTCTGGGTTTTGCTTGACCTTATTGGTTCACTGTGCTCCTTCTGAGCAGGTCACACGTCAAATGTGGAAAACAGGAGCGACGAGCCATCCCATACAATGACGTCCAAAACCACATGTGAAGAGACCGTGAACATAATCAGTGTCCAAGTTCAATCAACTATTTTCAGTGAAATGGGTGCAGCTTGATATTTCAGTTTGTCTGTAGCTTCGACTCTAAGCTTTCTCTTGCAGATTACCTAAGTTTTGTTTTAAGATACTGATCTGCAACAGATGGGAAACCTGTCTAGTGATTTATCATGTTTACTGGCTTTAAAAGTCCTATCAGTGAAGAAGTTACAAGTCAAATACTGAACTACGTACTTGAAGTTTACCAGATTGATTTTTCTAAGTGCAAACGTCCACCCTAAATGCTGTGAATGTGTTAGGGTGTTATAAAGACCCACAACAGAACATTCTAGAACGCAATGACTGTGCCATTTCCATACCGTGTGCTGCATGCTCACCTAATTGTGTAGAACATAGTGCTCTAGTGTGCCCAGAAGCAGTGGACTTTTTTTTCTGAAATAAGGGAATTTTTTATTGTGAATTAATACTTTTTTCCTAATGTTCAGTTATTCTGCATCTTTTTTTTTTTTTTTTGCCATCTCTACTCACCAAAGAGGCAGTTCTTAAAACATCTTTAGGTAATGATTGATATTAAAATTTCTTTCAAATACATGTATGGAACCATACAATCAGATTCTGTGTGTTAGTCTGGGTAGACTAGAGAAACAAATCCAGGGAGACTCATGTGTATAAGAAAAGCTTTATATCAAAGAGTAATTGTACATGGAGTAAACACCCCAGCCCAGTCCAGATCAATAAGTCCAATATTAGCCCATATGTCCAATATCAGTCTAAAAGTCTCTCTTCAGACTTACACAACACATGCAATGACACCTAATGCAGGAAGATCACAGGCCAGTGGGTGGGAAGTCTTGTGGATCCAGTGCTGGTGGAAGCATCTCAGCGCTGGTGTGGGTCTTCATGTGGCTTCTACAGCTCCAGGGCTCTGGCTCCATCTGCGTAGGTCCATGTGGCTTGTCAACAGGAAGACAAAGCACAGTGTGTGGGTTTTGCCTCCAATGAGCTATTTATGTCCATAGTGCCTCCAAATGAGGTCATCAAGCTGCGACCTGATTGACAGACTAAACTCCACCCCTTCACTCTTTCTAGTCTCAAATTGACACCAGATTATGTAACTACCACATTCTGGAAGCCTTAGAAGATATTGCTGAACACCAAACACGAAAGAGAGACAGCCAGAGAGAAGCTGAAAGCATTGCCAGCAAAATGCAAACACTAGAGCATGTATTTTTTTTATATACTTTTTTTTTATTTTAATTTTTTTTTGGTGTCCATAAAATTTTTTTTAAATCATTTTATTAGGGGCTCATACAACTCTTATCACAATCCATACATACATCAATTGTGTAAAGCGCACTTGTACATTAGAGCATGTATTTATGTTAGTTGCATGGAATAATACATTGCAGCATTTCCATTGAATGAGTAAAGTTCTCCAAGATTCAGAAGTAAATTTAAAGATGTGCACAGATTTCTACTACTTATTACTTATTACAGGCATGCCATTTCTTATTACTACTACTAATTACAGGCATGCCATCATTAACAGGGTTTTTGCACAATATAAGAGACTATATTGAGAAGACAACAAAACCAATACTACCGGATACAGATTCTCAAGTAGTCCACCATTGCAGAAACATCAGAAAGACACAGGTAAACGAAGGGAATGCTCCAGAAGGACTGAGGCCGGAGGTCAGTTTCATACAGCCACATACCACACCATTGACACACTCCAGTCTTGCATGAAAAGAAGTGTGAAACCAGATGAAGTTCTTGGACATAGATTTTCCTGCTTGAACAAGGTGAGTATACCTGAGGAAAACTGCATGAAAGCATCCTGGAATCTTTGTTGTTAGGGGCCGTCAAGTTGGTTCCGACTCAGAACCAGCCCTCTGTGCAACAGAATGAAGCCCTTCCTCACAGTTATTGTTAGGCTGCAGCCACCGTGTCAGTGCATTCTATCAAAGATCTTCCTCTTTTTCCCTGCCCCTCTACCAAGAATGATGTCCTTCTCCACGGACTGGTCTCTCCTGATAAGACATCCAAAGTATGTGAGACAAGTCTCGCCATCCTTGCCTCTAAGGAGCATTCTGCTCTTCTTCCAGAAGTACGTCTGGAAGCTGTACTTCTTCCAGAACAGATTTATTTGTTTGTTTGTTGGCAGTCCATGGTACTGTCAGTAAGCTTCACCAACACCATATAATTAAAAAACCTGAATTCTTCTTATTCATTGTCCAACTTTCACATGCACATGAGGCCACTGGAAATGCCATGGCTTGGGTCAGGTGCCCCTTAGTCCTCAAAGTCACATCCTTTGCACCTCAACTCTTTAAAGAGGACTTATGCAGCACAATGCATGGTTTCCTTTGGTCTCTTGATTGCTGCTTCCATGAGCATCGATTGTGGATCCAAGCATGGCTTATCCTGATGACTTAAATATAAACCTTATGGAGAAGTACAGCAATCGCATCCTTACATGAGAGCTGAGTTTACAGACTCAAGAAAGACAAATTTTACTTATGTAGGCATGTATGATTCCATAAAAGAAGATAAAATGAGTATTTCCCAATGTTGAAATTGCTTTACATCTATCTCTCACGTGAATGATTACACACTGCTAACGGAATACATTTTTCACCCCTAAAGAGACTCAAAAACTCCAGTGTGCAATGATTCCAGAAAGACTCGATTTATTAGCTTTATTATGACATATGGAGGTAGATAATGTTTGGCACCTTAATTGTGTTGAAATCATTGGAGAACTTGATTTAAGCACAAAGGATATAAAGACGTGTTTTTAATTGTAATATGTTAGAGACGAGAGATCTGCCTAAAGATAGGAGACCCTAATTTATCGTTATGCTTGTTTCCTAATCGTTACATTTTCTTGTATAGCTTCTTTTCATTTATAATGATAACATTCACTGCAAAATAAGCATCAACATTAAAGTATGAGCTTTTCAAGGCAAAATTGATTCTCCTCTTCCACTGTAACTGGCTCAGTGTCATATCCTACTGCCTCGCTTGTTCCCTGTCCCCATGCCTCCTTTCCTCACCCTCTTAACTTCACCATTGGGTTCTGCCCTTTTCAAACGGTTGGTTATTCTAACACAGAGTTGAATTGGATTCCAGACCTGAAAGTTAATTAGCATTGTCTTAGGGGCCCCACTAGACTCTGATAAGTAAGCATGGTCTCTTTTATGATTTTGAGTCCGGCTCCTTAATTTTCTCCCACTCTATCCAGGACCTTCTAATGTGTTCCTTTTCAGAGCAGTTGGTCCTGGTCCCCGGGCACCATATAGTCGTTCTGGTCTCCGGGTTGTGGAGACTGATGTGGTGTGGTCCATCCGTCCATTGGACTAATTGCTTCCCGTTGTCTTTTTGAGTTTCATCGTTCTTCTTTCCTCTGGACAAGGTGGGGAGAGGTGTGGAGGGAGTGGACCAATCGTTGCTTTCAAATCAGAAATACCTGCATGGAACAAACTGGTAAGTGTTTTGCTACTAACCAAAAGGTAGGTTGTCGCAATTCACCCAGAGGCGCCTTTCTTTGGGTGACAAAAAGTCTGGCAATCTACTGAAAGGAGGCAGTGATGGAAAGCCCTGCGTAGTGCGCTCTACTCCGTACTCTACGCACGAGGCTGCCATGAGCTGAAATGACTCGACAGCAAGGGGTTCTCATGCAAATGAAAATGACCAGACATTGCAAAGAAGCAGGAAAGACATACATCCAGGATATAATCATTACATAAAAATAGATGAAGGAATGACAGAGAAGGTGGACTTAGTTTTGAAACAGTATAAATCATGTGCACAAGCAGTTAAAAGATGAACATAGTGAGAAGGAACTAGAAGATCTTTAAAACATAGAACTTAAAGAAATGAAAAAGATATGAAAGGGAAAACTCACTGGATAGTATCAATAACAGATCCAATACCCCAGAAAAATACATATACATGAACTTGAGAACATAGCAATACAAATGATCTAACTGAAGGACAGAAAGACAGACAAACCCAAATTTGATGAGAACTATAAACCAACAGATATAAATGTCTTAAACCATTGCATAATATGATCAAGTTGCTGAAAAAGTGCTAATCATCTTTAACATCAAAGAGAAAAGACATGATGTGTTAGTCCAGGTAGACTAGAGAAACAAATCCAGGGAGACTCATATATGTGTAAGAGAGAACTTTATCTCAAAAAGTAATTGTATATTAAGAAAACATCCCAGGCCAGTCCAGATCAAGTCCATAATTCTGATACTACCCCATTTGTCAATACTAATCCATAAATTCCTCTTTAGACTCACGCAGCCGTGCAAGGATGCTGAAAGCAGGCAGATTGCAGGCCAGTGGGTGAAAAATCTTGTGGATCCAGTGGTGATGGAAGCATCTAAGCGTTGGCATGGGTCTCCACATGGCTCCTCCAGTTTCAGGGCTCTGGCTGCATCAGTGTAGCTCCATGTGTCTTGTCAGCAGGAAGAAGAAGCAGCAAGTGTCTCCCACCTCCAGGGAGGAATACAGGGGTTTCTGGAATCCTCAGGAGAAGGCCATACTCCCACAGAGGCCTCATTGACTGTGACCTGATTGACAGGCTAGACTCCACCCCTTCACAAGTTGACAGGTTATGTAACTGCCACAATGATGTACATAGGAATAAATTGAAGATTAATCAAGGCATTGTAATCTGAAGCAATGCAACCCAGAAGACAATGGAATCCATTTTGAAGTGTTGAAAGAAAGAAAAAAAAACACGTCAACTCGGAATACTAGATCTAGCAAAAATATAACTCAAAAATGAAGGCGAAATGATAGCTTTTTCAGGCAGGTGAAAGCTGAAAATATTCATTGCCAGCAGACCTGGACTTTTAAAATGTTAAAATAACTTTTTCAGGCAGTAAGAAAATGATGCCAGGTGGAAATTTGGATGGACACAAAGGACTGACTGAGATCAGGAAATGATAACTATGTGGTTATGAAATAAACCCTACCCTCCCTATTTTAAAAGTTCTTAAGACATTTAAAGCTAAAAAAGAAATGAAAGTATTGTGGAGTTACTAACATATATAGCAGCAAAATGTATGATAACAAGAACACAAAGTACAAAATGGGAAGTGGAAATATGCTGAAAGGTTTTAGTAGTTAATATTATTTAAAGATGGATTTTGATACACATTGTGTATGCCTTGAACCAAAGAGTAACTACTAAAAATTAAAACAAGATGGCATAATCAGCCAGTCAATTGTGAAGATAAAATGCGCTAAAGTTGTGAAGATAAAATGACATACTAAAAATGTACAGATTCTGCAAAAGAAGACAGGAAAAGAGCAAAAGAGGAACGAAGAACAAATGGTACAGGTAACAAACAAAAAAAAGCTGACATTAAATGGAGATCTAAATCTAAACACTCCGATTAATTGGCAAAGGTTGTCAGATTGAATGCAAAATAAGACTCAACTGTACACTCTCCCCGCAAGGTGCAGCTTAAATCTGAGCCTGCAGGGAGGCTATAAGAAAAGGGTGGAAGAAGCTGTTCCCTGCCAGCACTAGTCATGAAAGAGCCAGAGTTGCTCGATTAATATCAGGCAAAGTACATTTCAGAATGTAAACTATTATTACCAATATAGAGATATGTCATCGTGTTAGCCCGGGTGGCCTGGATAAACAAATTCATAGACACTCATGCGTGTAAGAGAGAACTTTATATCAAAGAGCAATCATACATCAATTAAACATCCCAGACCAGTCCAGATCAAGTCCATAAGTCCAATATTAGCCCATATGTCCGATACCAATCTATAAAGTCCTCTTCAGACTCATGAAACACATGCA
>NW_022111379.1:18097372-18107436 GCF_000313985.2 Echinops telfairi
TTCAAGCCTTTAAGACCCCAGATGCTATATCTTTTGATAGCCAGGCACCATCAGCTTTCTTCACCACATTTGTTTATGCACCCATTTTTAAACAGCACAGTTCTAATACGGCTTAGAGTGAAGACTAGCTCTCACAAGGACAGTGGAATATATTTGAACCAAGGGAAAATACACTGCATCAGAATCTGTGTGGTGCAGCTAAGGAGTGCTTGTAGGATATTTTCACCTTTAAAGTTAAAGTAAACATTAAGTTAAAGTAGAAGAAAGAAGTAATAAAAGTAAGAGTGGAACTCAATGAAATCCATAAAATTTCAAAACAATGGAATAAAACAAGTAAACATTGTTGCTTTGAGACAATAACATTGGTAAACTAGTCAAACAAGAATTAAGTCAGTTACAGATTACTAATATAAGGAAACAAAATGATGATAATATAGTTCCTATAGATCTTTAAAACGTAGTGAGAGGATATGATGAATAACTTTAACCTGTTCGTTGCTAAATTATATTTTGCCTGTAAGATTTTGTCGATACAAGGTCTTTTCACTAATGGGATGCATGCGGAATCACGGAGTGTTTTGAACTTTTTGCTGGGTGTGATAACTCCTTGCCATCAAGCCGATTTCCACCCATGGTTGAGATATAGTCCATTACTATGGCCCTTCCAGACCGAATTCCTTATGCAATGTCGTGTTGTAATTCTGGACTCTATGCCCGTGGCTGTGGTTTCGGAGGGCGCTCTCTGTTTATTAAGTCCTGAACTTGGTCTAGCGTGCAAACCAACTCGCACCCTTTGTTTCCTTGGGGGCCTCTTTAAAGATGACTTTAGTAAACAGTATGACTTAAGATACCATCCTTCTCTTTCCTTGGGGTTAGGTAGGCTAAAAGACAAATCATACCTCTATCAAAGCCATTCCTTGGTATATAAGAAAGAGCCACCCATAAAAAAATCGCAGAACTGTTTGGAAGAGCACATCCCAGCGCTCTGTCGGAAGCGGAGGTTGCTGAGGCCGATGCACCAGAGACTGGGCCCGGAGACCCAGAGGAGCAGCAGCGAGATCATGGAACTGTGGGACAGAGCACCCGACGGGCGGCCTTCCTGGCCAGCAGAGGGAAACAACAAGGGCCCGTGTGGCTGAGAGACGGGAGCAGAGATACTTGACTGCTCGCCGAGGAGAGGCACTGCTGTGGACCACAGACTGATTCTGATTTGTGGTAATCTGTTGGCATCGCTAATAAACCCTCTTAATCATGAATATTGTCTGTGAGCTCTGTGTGGCCACCGCAACAAATGATCGAACTCAGTGTAAAAGGAGAGTGCCCTGGAGGAATGGATGGTGGTAGAATAGGGTAAAGAAAAACATGTGATCCTGCCTCGTGGCAACAGGAAAGCCAGAGAAGGTCAGCTATGTCCACCTTCATTGTCCACCACCACAATAACGACCCTGTGGGATAGAGTAGAGTTGCCCCACGGGGTGTCCAAGGCTGTCAGTCGTTACAGGAGCAGGCAGCGGCAGTCTTCATGTTTCTCCCACGGAGCAGCTGGTGGGTTTGCAACTTTGGTGTGCAGCTTGCTTCTGTCAATAGGACAGCATTGGAAACACTGTCAAGCAGTTAGATTCTGTCCTACAGCATCACTATGAGCTGCAATTGAGTTGGCAGGAACGACTTGGATTTGCTTGTTTGCCCCGCCTCAGACGTATTTGTACAAACTGCACAGGGGGACCAGCTCCATGCAGATGACAGCCCAGGGGTCACCCCAGTGCCTCTCATCCTCAGAGAGAGAGAGCTCTACTCTGTGGGAGTCTGAGTACCTTTGGGAGCTTGACCTGGAGCTTAGGCACCTTTTGGGGGGGCGGGAGCTGGAGTCAAGGCCTTGGCTGGAGTGTCAGCTGTGCTTTCTGCCTTGGCCTTGGCTTTGTGCCAGCGGCGCCTCAAACCCTTGGCAATATGTGCCAAGCTTGGGGTGGGCAGTGTGAGCCAGTTGACTGAGCTTGCAGTCCGTGTCCATTGGGATCTTGGCCTGGACCTCCCTGGGCGCTATACGAGCCTCCATAGCCTGAGCACACATGGCCTTGGGGTTGTCGGTCTGCATTTCTTCGGGTCCTTCTTGTCGTGCATCTTGGCAAACACATGTTCCTCAGGAACTCAGGGTTCACTCCCTCAAGAGTGTCGTATTGTTGTGAGTAGGGTTTCTCAATGCCATTTCTGTGCCCTTTCCGGGACTGGTTGCGCCTGGTGTGGTTCTTGGACTTGGCCATGTCTGCACCAATTCCTGCTGCTCTTTCCGGAATGCCAGAGACCAGAAGAGCCATGGGTTAAAAAATAAAATAGTGAGTACATGTACATATGTTTTGACCTGACAAACTGGTTTTTAAAATGAATTTATCTCAAAAGCAATATATAAAAATTCAAGTTCCTCCACTTGGTATTTTAATTTTAGCAATTCTAAGCCTAGGTGCCCACTGTGGAGCAGAGCATCAATTGCTCATATTGGAGTTAAGTTTGAAACGGAAGAAAAATTTAAAAAGCCCATGAGAGCCAAAATACAACCTGGAGTCTATCTGACCTGAATTTTGAGAACATCTCAAGAACAATTTGACGCCCTGAACACTGATGGCAGAAGGCCCGATGAGCTGAGGAGGTCATGAAGGTCATCACACATGAAGAAAGTCAAAGGTCCTTAACATGACAGGAGAGAAAAGATCAAAGTGGATGTCAGAAGAGACTCTGAAACCTGCTCTTAATCATTAGAGTACACAAGTCACATGGGAAAATTATGAAGAGCCGAAGAGAAAATTGCAAAGGGCAGTTTGAGAAGACAAAAATAAAATATTGTACTACAACGCAAGGACCAAAAGTTAGAAAACTAAAATAAAGAACATGCTCAGTACATCTTAAACTGAAAGAACTGAAGAAAAAATTCAGAGTTGCAACATGGGCAAAATGTTGAGTGATGTAAGAGTCATCCAAAGACTACACAGAGTCACTGTACCTCTGGTCGACAGCCATTTCGAGTGGTAGCAAGAGCCATGGTACTGAAGGAATATGTTCAAGGTGCACTGAACGTACTAGCCAAAAACAAGGCTCCTGGAATCGATGGAATATGAATTAAAATGCTTCCACAAGCTGAGGACCCACTGGTAGCATTCACTTGTCTGTGTCAGGACATTCGGAACACAGCTAGCTGCTTGGCCAACTGACCGGAAGAGATCCCATTCCAAAGAAAGACAGCCCGAGAAAATGCTCAAATTCTAAACAATATCATTAGTATCACACGCAAGTAAAATTTTGCTGAAGGTCACCCGACAACGATTGCAGCGGTACATTGACAGGGAGTTGCCAGCAGTGTAGGCCGGATTCAGCAGAGGGTGTGATGTCAGATGGATGTTGGCTGAAAGCAGAGAAGACCAGAAAGATGTGGACTTGTGTTTTCTTGACTGTGGAGCCCCTAACACACTGTAGATAACCCTGAGAAGACTAGGAATTCCAGAGCACTTCCTTGTGTTCATGCACGCATGAATCAAGAGGCCGTTGTGGGCACGGAACGAGTGCATGCTGAATGTTTCTCGTTGTTCCCTGGGATGGCGTGTTCACCGCCCCCTAATTCCTGCAATCTTGCTGAGTCCTGCAGATCTCGTCTCAAGCTCCTGGAGGAGAGAGGCCAAATCTAGAAAGACCATGTTGTGGCCTGAGGGAAAATGAATTTGGGAGCTCAACTGCCCTGGGTGTCCATCTCCACCTCGCCCGTTGTCTACGTGTGTGACTTCAGCCACATGGCTTAGTCAGGCTGAGCCTCTATCGCTCCATCTATCCTGAGCAAGGTGAGGGGGAGACATGTGGCGCTCCTGGCACCGCTGCTGCTAGCACTCGGCAGCCGGCTAAATTGACCGTGGCAGACGCAGGTCCAGAAGGAGGTACGGGCAGCTGGCACCCTGATGACAAGAACACTTTATGGACTTTTGGCCAGCCCTGAACCCGTTTCCCCAGAGAGGAAAGAATCCGGCTAGGCCCCACGCCCTTCTTACATTCACTGTGTTAATTTTAGCAATCCTAAGGCCAGGGGCCTACTGTAGAGCAGACCACCAATTGCTCCTTCACACCTCCGGTTGTACTGACTGCTCTAAAAACGCCTCCATCCTGCTCGCCATGTTCACCTTGCAAACCATGGTGCAGTCCTGGAGGGAGAAAGATAATGGCGGCGCCACACATTCTCTAACTTCCCACAGATGCAGGGAGAGGACCAAGAGCACCCCCACATCTGAAAGCGATAGGCACCCACAGCTCTCCCCACCAAGACCTGACCCGACAGGGACAGGTCCCCCAGGAGCTGAGCCCACTGCCTCTTAGCAAGAAACTCCCTCCCAAGCCAGTGAGCACCAGAACATCCAAGAAAGAAACGGTACCTCTGAGCTGCCCAGGAACGGTTCCCACCCACAGATCGGGGGAATAGCCAGGGAAGCCCAAACCCCAGATACCTTACGTGTCCCTGGGAGCGGTGATTCTGTGAGTGTCTGTGCAATGCATGAATCCCTGTTGCTATTGTCTGTGTGCTCACTGCCTGCAGCACTGCCTGACACAGGAGCTGAGACTCCGTAAGGGTTGTTTAAATGACGAATGAATATCATAAAGTTGAAATCATAAGCTTCTGCTTAGATAGAAGCTTTACCCTTGGTGGCCTGGTGGCACAGTGGGTTACATGCTGGGCTGCTAACTGAAAAGTCAGCAGTTCGTGACCACCAGCTGGAGTGCAGGAGAAAGGTGCAACTCTCTACTCCTGTAGAGTTAGTCTCAGAAACCCACAGGGGCAGCTCTACTCTGTCACATGGGGTCTCTTCGCATCAGAATTGACTCGATGGCAGTGAGTGTTTTTGGTGAGGACAGTGGTTCAGTGGTAGCATTCTCCTCTTCCTTGGGGGGCGGGGGGTGGGGACTAGCTTCTATTCCCAGTCAGTGCACCTCATGGGCAGCACTGTCATCTGTCAGTGGAGGCTGGTGTGTTGCTATGATATTGAACCGATTTCAGTGAAATTTCCAAACCCGGATGGGCTCGGGAGAAAGGCAGGCAACCCCACACTCACAGGAGGTGTCCAGGAGCCGAGTCCGTCGAGAACTCCTTACAACCCCAGAAGCCAGGCTCAGAATCCCTTGGCACCTTGCTTGGGTCCCTGCCCAGATCTCGTGGAACCAGGTCTGCTGCCCTCCTGCCTGCCTCATTGTGGCCTCAATCTGCTAGAGGAGAAGAGAGGTCACACTCACAGCCCAACTGAGTGTTCTCCAGGGAGTTTCCCATTAGCTCTGGAGACACCTCCAGCTGCCCCCGAATCCCAAAGAAGCTGACCGTTGACAGGTAGAGGTCAAGGGAGCAGTGTCCTGTCATGGCAGAATTGGCTCAGAGAAGAGAGAAACCAATTTTCCCCCTTCCCTACCTTATCTATTTATTTTGTTGTCTGTATCTGTGGCGATTGGGGGATGGAAGAGTGCTGAGCAAACACGGAGTTGAGCTTGGATGCAGCTGAGTTGGAGATGGGCTGGGCCGAACTGATTTGTACTGAGCTGAACTAAGTGGAGCTGGGCTTGAATTGAGCTGAGATGAGTTTGGATGGAACTGAGTTCAGTTGAACCGAGTTTGGCACTGGCTTACTTGAGCCGAGATCAGCCCAGTTGTTCAAGGCCAATTCTGCCCTCTTAGAATCCCCTGGGATGAGTCATACTTTCTGTGCACAAACTGACTTTTTCTCAAAATGATTCTGGCAACGGAGAGAGAGAAAGGCTTTCCCTGCGGACTTCAAGACATCCAGAAAGAGCATCTCCAGGCTCACTCCTGTTTCCCAGAGGTGGCTCTCCAAAAGCTCCTGGCTCCAGTCAGCCCCTGGGCTGCCTCCCTTTCCACTCCTCCTCCTCAGACCCCTCCTCCCGCCCTTTGTAACCTCTGCTCCCACTCTTTCCCCACAGAGTGACTTTCTCGGCTTTCCGTCAAGAGCACTGACTTGGCCGCCCATGATCTTACACGGACTCCCATTCTCCCCTTGTTGTGACACACTGGGTCCCTTTTCCTGAATAATTGTGACTACTACAAATGAAAGGCTTATTCCTGGATGTCTCTCTGAGTGCAGAGCTCAGTATACAATAGGTGCTCAACGAATGCTTCATGAATGGATAACTCGAAGAGCATACATAGTACCTCATCTTCAAAACACACTTTTAGAGAGTTTGCATCAGAGCTCAAAATGATAAAAGAAGCCCTGCTTCCCGGTCCTATGGAGAGCAGTGGGACCCTTGAGACTATTGACCATAGTCACTTCCAGGTTCAGAACTGAACTCGCCCCCATGGCTCAGTTCTCAGCCAAACAGTACAGGTAGGCAACCCTTAAGATACTCAACCATCTGAGCTCAAAGGGCATGTTCCCAAGGACAAAGTTCAGCAGGGGTAGGGAAGAAGGAAGAATGAGAAACAGGCAACACTGGGAGGAAGTGGGATATGCACTGTTACATTGTGGGGATTGCAATCAATGACATGAAACAAATGTGTACGGATTGTTGAATGGAAAACGGATCTGCCTTGTGACAACTATCTCCTAATTCTCAATAAAAAGTAAAAATAAAAAATGTAATTTTGCATCCAAAAAAGGCATGTGTACTCAGCCTATATCTTAAGGTAAAAAGACCAAATATGGGTTCTCTGTGGCTCTGGGTCGTGACTGTTCTGGGGGTGATGAGGAGCACTGGACTCGGGGTGCTGCCCTGTCATCAATGTGCGTATGATCTTGAGTGACTCAGATAGCCTTTCTCTATTTCTCTACCTGTACGATGGGTCACCAGCCGCTCTCATAAAGCTGTTGCAAGCACACAGGGGGACAGAATTATGAAAGAGTTTTTCTACAGGAGGGAGATTGTTGTTCTCAGTTGTTCAGGAAAGATCCACCCAGCAAGCCTGTTTTGATCATGGACTCTGTGTCAGGGTCTGAGAATGCCAGGGTAAAAGTGATTCAGACTGAAGAAAAGAATAGACTCCACCACCTACCAAGGAGCTCAGTGTTGCCTTGTCTGTGAGTAGAGAAGGGAGTGGCATTTGGGGAGACTTGGAAGGAGTCCTCCAGAGGGATGGGAGATGGGGATGTGTGTGGGCAGAGGTGTAGCAGGGAGGTTTCAGAACTCACCTGTCATGCTGTCCAGGGGCAGGCATGGCAAGGCCTGCCACTTTCAGATAAGCAAGCAGCCCCAACAGTGCCAGGGAGCTCTGGTGGGGGTGGGTAGGGCCCAAGGCCTGATCCTCTCCCTTCTTGAAGGATTCCAGAGGCAGGAAAGCCCAGGAAGGAACTGGGGATGGAGAATGGGAAGGCTGCCCAAAGCCGATGACACCCCTGCTCCTTGCTGTCCTCAAGACCCTGGGGGATGTTGTTAAAGTCTCTTCTGCTCGGGGCTTCTGGGCCACTCCTCCAGGGGCCTTCTGGACCAGGGGTCTCCTAGATAGACCCTGCCTCTGCCCCACGGAGCCATCCTCCGTTCTCATCAGTGGTTCCAGTAGCTCCTTTCACAGCACACAGTTTATTCTTCGTTTTCGTTGGTCTCTGCTGCTAGCCCACAGATAATACCAGCTCCTGGCCCACACGGCATCTGGCCCATACCTAAAACCCCTTCCCTTCAAGTCAGTTCTGAGTCATAGCACCTGATATGGCAGAGTCGAACTGCCCTATAGGGGTAACTAGATCTTCAGGAGGCAATTTAATAGCTGCGGTGAACTATTAAGGAGACCTGGTGGGACAGTGGACTAAGTGCTGGGCTGCTAAGGGATTCAATGGCCTAACAACCATATACGGTCCCTAATTCTTCATCTCCCTTGTGTGGCCATGGGTTCCTACTTCAACCAGGGGATAATGCTGAAAGCTTTATGTTTCAACCTGATGTAATCTAAGTCTTCCTGAAGAGTCAGATCACAGCTTCACTCATTTCGCACCTTCTATGTGCCAGACTGCTGTGCGTTAGGCATCAGACATGGCCCGTGGTTCAAACCCACCAGCTGCTTTGAGGTAGAACAATGAGGCTATCAGCTTCCATAAAGATTTACAGCTTCCGAAACCCTGTGGGGGCAGTTCTCTGCCTCGTAGGGCCACCGTGAGTAGAAACCAACTCGATGCAGTGGTTTGGTTTTTTGGGGGGTTACCCTGACAAACATACCACCATATTTGTCTCCCACGCAGTGGATGCTGGGTTTGAGCTGCAACATCTTGCGTAGCAGCTGAGCCCGTAATCACCGTGCTAGGCCTCCTCTGGCTGGCACTTACCCAACCCACTGCCACCAAGTCAATTCTGACAGGGTCGGTGGCTGCGGCCCACCAGCTGCTCGGCAGGAGAAAGAAGAGACTGCCTGCTGCTGTACAGATCTACTGTCGAGGGCGTCTGCTGGAGGGTCACGAGGAGTTTGAATGGACTTGACTCTCCATGTCTAAACCATAGCAGTCTGGCACTAAGGGAAGCAGTAAGGGAATCCATGATCTGGCTGAGCAGGAAGGCATAGAGAGCATCCATTAGAAACATGCAGCTTTTAGCTTTGTCCCTGGGTCAAAGTTGAAACCCACAGCCACACGAGGGAGATCAAGAATGGAGGTCCACCGAGGGTGGTGGTTGGGTCTGTGCAGTCTGGTTCGACTCAATGACCCTTTTCCTAAAGGGTCCGGTGCCATCTTTATACTCGTTGTACTGGACTCAATGGTGGCAGCCGCAGTGTCTGCCATCCTGCCTCGTTTTCACTGACCAAGCGCGATGGCTGTTCCCAGGCACCGACCTCTTCCAACAACACGTCCAAAGTACCCGGGAAAAAGTCTCACCATCTTCACTTCCAACGAGCATTTGGATTATACTCCTTCCCAGACTGATTCTTTTTTCTTCTTCTAGAAGTATTTTCAGTGTTCTTCACCAACACCATAATTCAGATGCAGGCATGCTTCTGTGGAATTGCTTGTTCATTGTCCAACTTTCCCATGCCGAGGAGGCTGCGGAACATACTACAGCTTGTTCCGTAGTATGTTGGGTCAAGGGCACCTTAGTCCTCAGGGTGGCATCCTGGTTCTTTAGCACTTGAAAGAGATTTTGTGCAGCGGATTTGCCCAAAGCAGATGTCATTTGATTTCTTGACAGCTGCTTCCATGAGCATTGATCTTGATTCAAGCAGAATGAAATCCTTGACAACTTCCATCTTTACTCTGTTTATCGGTCCAGTTGTGAAGATTTTGTTTCCTTCACATTGAGTTGCCATTCTTACCGAAAGCTGTAGCCCCGATCTTCCTCAACAAGTGCTTCAGGTCTTCCTCACTCTCAGTAAACAGAGTGCTGCCATCTGCTTCAGTCCTGATGCATGCCTTTTCTTCACATGGTGCCGTTTCTGGGAGTATTTTCTCGCATAGATATTGAGTAAGTCTGGTGAAAGGATGAAACCTGACGAGCACCTTTCCTGGTTGTAAACCATGCGGTATTCCTGTGTTCCTCTTGGTCTATGTACAGGTTCCTCATGAGCGCAAAAAGTTGTTCTGGATTCCTGTGCTTCTCAGCGTTACTCGTCGTTTGCTATGGCCCACACGATCGAAAGCCTTTGCATAATCATTTAACACAAGGAAATATGTTTCTGGTATTCCCTGCTTTCAGCCAAAATCCATCTGGCATCAGTGATGATTTCTCTTGTGCCTCCTCGTCTTCTGAAACCGGTTTGAATTTCTGTCAGCCCTCTCTGGTGGTACTGCTGCAATTGTTGTCCATTTACTCTTTAGCAAAGTCTTATGGGTAGGTGATATTCGTGATACAGTTTGATACTTTTTGCATCTTTCTTGGGAGTGGGCACAAATATGGACCTCTTCCAACCAGTTAGTCAGGTAGCTGCTGTCTTCCAAATGTCTTGGCGAGTGAGTGCTTCCAGTGGCTTCGTGCCCCGTGGAAACCTTTCAGGGTCTCCCCGCAACTCCTCCAAGCCAAACTGTCTGCTGTCCAGTCAACTGATTCAGAGTAGAACTGTCCCAGGGCCTTCCAAGGCTGTGACTTGTTACAGGAGTAGAAAGCCAAGTCTTTCTCCC
>NW_022111379.1:18109296-18112642 GCF_000313985.2 Echinops telfairi
AGCTGGGCACCATCAGCTTTCTTCACCACATTTGCTTATGCACACATTTGTCTTCAGTGATCATATTGGGAAGGGGGGCACCCACTGATATGACTTTTTTGTTCTGATGTTGCCTGATACCTGGTCCCTTCTATACCTCGTAGTCACACAGGCTGGTGTGCTTCTCTCATGTGGGCTTTGATGCTTCTCAGCTAAATGGCTGCTTGTTTATCTGCAAGCTTTTAAGCCTGACCTTTTGCTTTTAAGACTGACTTCTTCATGTATGATATTCTTGATGTCATCCCCCGACTGGTTAATCTTCTGTTACTTGCATTCAGTGTGTCAAGTCTGTTCTTGAAATTCAGACTTGATATACTCAAGGTTGTATTTTGGGTCCTATGAGCTAGTTTTAATTTTCTCCAACTTCAACCTGAACTTGCATATGGTAAAGTGATGGTATATCCCACAGTGGGCCCCTGGCTTTGTTTTATCTGCTGCTACTGAGCCTCTCCATGGTGTCGTCCTACAGATATAGTCCGTTTGATTCCTGTGGATTTCATCAGGTGAGATCCATGTGTACAGTCATTGCGTATGTTGCTGGAAAAGGTATCTTCAGTGTAGAAGCTGTTGGTCTTGAAAAATTCTACCACGCCGCCTAAAGCTTCATTTCTATCACCAATGCCATCTTCAACTACTCGTTCTTCCAAAATGTTTACAGCTTTCCCATTCCAGTTGCCAATCATTTTCAATGCGTCCTGATTATGTACTTGATCGATTTCAGACTGAAAATGTTGATAGAATTGTTCCGTTTCTTCATCACTAGCTTTAGTGGCTAGTCTGTAAAATTGAGTAGTGGTGGCATTAACGGGACCTCCTCGTATGTTTGTAGCTATTACCCTATCACAGACAGCGTGGTACCTCCAGATAGAGCTTGAAATGTTCTTTTTGACAATGAATGTCATGTGTCATGACTGGCATAGTAAACCCGATGCTGGCTGAATCAAGATGGCTAGTCCCTTTCCATTTCAGCTCACTAATGCCCGGGACATTGATCTTTATGCATTCCATTTCATGTCTGACAACTTCAAATTTTCCCAGGTTGCAACTGCGTCATCCGATCTTGAGTCATGTCCCAGGAGCACATGAAGGTCCTGAAAATTTTCCCCCAGCCGTGTCTTGATGATTGACCCAGCTTTGAGGAGGCAACTCTTCCTCGGTCGTATTTCGTATTTGGCGTGCCTTCCAACCGGAGGGGCTTATCTATTGATACTGTATCTAGAGTGTTTCACTGCTATTCATGAGATTCCCTTAGAAGCGGGCAGCCTGTTTCATCTCTGTAGTCTGTTCTGAGTCTGGAAGATCTGTTGAAACACGTTGACCTTGGGTAACCCTGCTGACATCTAAAATACCAGTGACCCAGCTTCCGGCATCACAGACACAGGCAAAGGACTACACTACGACAAACTGACAGACGAGTGATGGGGCCGGGGGCATGTATCGCTGCTGTTAGTTGCCGTTGAGGCAGATCCGACTCTCGGTGATCCACAGACAACAGAATGAAGCATTGCCCTGTCCTGGGCTGTCCTCACTTGTGCCCACTGCTGCAGCCACTGTGTCAATCTGTTTTGTTCGGGGTCTTCCTTCCTTTGCTGCCCCTGTTCTTACCAAGCGTGATGTCCTTTTCCAGGGAAGGCTCTCTCCAGGTTCCAGCATGTGAGACACAGTCTCACCTAACTGTTAGACAAGTGGTGGGGATGGGTGGGGTCATTACTTGTACAGACATGTCACATTCAGCTTCATAGTAAGCGACAAGGGGAGTCATCCCCAAAGCCCCAAGAATAAAATCCTGCCTCTCGTCTCCTTGCCCCACCCCCCCACGCCCTGCCACAAAGGTACAGAGTACCTTATCATCCCAAGGGGGGCCCGGTCCTGAATCCAACTGGCCAAAGGGCACCCCCCACGCTTGGGTGTGATCGCCACAGAGAATGGAAAGAATAGGCTTCAGTGGGCAAACATGCCATTTCCTTATTTAGAGCACGCACATCTTTCCACACAACAGACTTCAGTAACTAAGGCAACCGTGAGCAGCTGTGGTTAAAAAGGAGCAGGGAGGAGGAGGAGAGTAAAGATTCTAGCAGGTGGACGGGTGGCTCCCTCTGCAACAGGGGGACTGGAAGCATCTGCCGGGACCTATCTCAGAGGCTCTTCTTCCTATTGGCACACTCAGCCCTGGGCATCCAAGAGGCTCCAAGCTGCTTGGCCCAGACCAGAAGCACTGTGGCAAGGAGAGCCTAGGGCTAGGCTGTGCCTCCCCTGTGGCCGCAGTTAAAATCTACACGCCTGGTCAGAAGCACAGAGATCAGCCCGCAGGTGGAAGGAAAGACCTGAGGCTGCCCATGTGGGTGGCTGAGTCACACCCCCCCACACACACATACTCCTCCCCAACATGTGTGCACATGAAGGCGTGCACACCTATGAACACATGCACCCACATATGCTCAGCACAGTTCCCATAAGCCCTGACCTCCCTGTCTGCTCTGCCTGCGTGCACCTGCTTCCAGCCCAGGCTGCACCTCTCTGCTTCCCAGAATTCCCTGCTGCAGGCAGCCCACAGACGACCCCGCTTTCCCCAATGATCGGTTCACATACGAGGGAAATTTTTCTCCAGCAAGACTGAATCTCACTTGGAGGCCACTGCCCTCCAGGCTGCCCACTTTGTCTGCGGTGCCCCTGTGGGCACATTTCCCACATGCCCATCCACGTGGAACCAGGCTCTTTGGGTGGGTCACCTCTCAGTAGCATTTGCCACTGCATGACAGGCCGGCCTCTTCAATGAGTCCCCCCAACTCCCGGGCTGGTGGACACTGGAGGGCAGGGATGCTCAATGCCAAGTCAGCAGGGGGGTGTCAGGATACCCACCAGCCCGGGCGATGCAATCTCTGAAGCAATCTCTAGGATGCCTGCCAAGCCTGCCGTTGTCGGGCCAGACCCTGTGCGGGAGCCATACAGGGGCCACACAAAGTAAGTCTCATCATCATCATCACCCCCAACTCACATCTGACCTGTTAGTCTCCACAGTGTGTCTCTAACTCCCTAAGCCCAGCACCCCCACCACCACCCCCCACCCGCTCACCGGCTCCCTGAGCCATAGGTGCCTGTGGGGAGACCACAGGCCACGTGCAGGCCCCACGCTGCAGGCCGCCTCTTAGCAGGAGTGTCCTGGATCAAGACATTGCCCTCTCTGAGTCTCTGCTTCCTCTGCAGTCACTTGGCTTTTAGGGAAACTGGTGACAGACTTAGTGCTGGTGACCAGCTCAGGGTTCCGCTGTAATCCAGAGGGAGCGTCCCTCGCCCCCTCTGACTTCCC
>NW_022111379.1:18112829-18115203 GCF_000313985.2 Echinops telfairi
TGGAGGAGGGTGTGTCATAGAACACATGCTCCTCTTTTGTGGGTGCAGGTTTGAGCCTATCACGGGGCAGTTTTGTTGGGTCTCTTCTCGGGTGGGTGGGAAGATGTCGTATGCATTCACAGATCCCTGGCAGGCGGCACAGCGGGTGCTGAGGAAGTTGGTGTATCTGGCTCTGTTCCAGCCACTCTGGTCCGGGGACCCGTTCCGACTGGTGCTTGTGCAGAGGGCTGGGCAGTGTATTAAAGTCACGGAGCCTGGCAGAGAATAACCAGGTGCTGCCAACCCAACTCAACCCCCGTGGTGCCAGGGGCCTACTGCGCTCCAACAGGGTTGCCCATGGCGGGTCTTTTTTCAGGAGCCAATCACCAGCTCTTTATTCCAAGGCGCGTCTGGTTGGAGGCCACCTCCAGCCTCCTGGCTAGCAGCCCCGCGCATTAACCACCTGCACCTCCCAGAGGACAGGTGTTTAATAAACACTTGGTGGGGGAAAGCAAAGTATCCTATTGCTACTTAAAGAACACACCATTTTCAAGGCTTAGGATAGAGTTTCCAAACAAATGCCCAGCTCCCCAGATGGCAGGCCAGCATGGCGGCCAAGCTGAGCACACACCCAGGGCCCCTTGACTCATTGGCCTACAGGGGTTTTGTCTGAGCGCCCAGGCCCTTGGGCCTCACTCATCACTGCGAATGAACTGGGTTGCGTGGCTTCTCCACGGAGCTCTCTGCAGACTGCAAATCCCAGAGGCTTAGCATTTCACAGACCTAGCCTCAAATTCTCAGCCCACCGTTTATTGGGCTGATGCTTTTACAGCAGTTAAGTCAGCGGGGCAGGCCCAGGGGAGAGGGTGTCCCAGGAACCCAGGCCTGCTTCCAGGGACCAGAATGTCCCACAGTACCTGGGGGGAGCTTGCGGTGAGAGTGAAACCTGGGAAGAACCTTTGGGGTCCCGAGACAAACAAACCTGTCTTGCAAGAAGTATGCTTCCTGGGAAGCAAGGCTGGTGACACTTCATCTCACGGACGTTGGATGTTATCATGAGAGACCAGTCCCTGCAGAAGGACCTCGTGCTTGGTAAAGTGGAAGGGCATTGACAAAGAGGAAGGCCATTAAATCAATAGGCGGCCATGGTGGCTGCCACAGTGGGCTCACACCTGAGAGTTGTGAGCGTGGCACGTGGCTGAGTGGTATTTTGCCACCTCACGATAACAACACTCATGCCCTGCCCAGCCCAGGGCCTAGTGGGGGAGACCCCATTTGAGAAGAGTTAAAATACTCCCTCGCAGGGCTGTAGGAAGAACACCCCGCTCCGGGCTCTGACATTCATGGGGGTACCTTACTCACTCTGAGTGCCGGCCGAGCACAGGCCACCGGGGAAAGAAGTAAACCCAGAAAGGAAGGAGGACTTTAGCGCCTGTCAGACCCTGAGTGGGAATGGGCGGTGGGCGGGCATCGGGGATGGAGGGAGGGGTTTACCAGCACCGTCCACAAACAAGGACGGAAACTATAAAGCCAGGCATTGTACTGAGTGCTGAGGAAGTGGAAAGGAATTTTTATTTATAATTTATACTCCACCTACTTCCAAAGAGAATTTGAAGGTGACTCACAATTAAAAAAAAAAAAAACAACACATACGCAGCAAGATCACTAAAATAGACTTCGAAAACCAAATCCATGGAAATGAGGAAAAGGAACCAGCAGGTATGACCTCCGCATGTTGAGCGCATTCCGCCATGTGCTCACGGACCCAGAGCGGGGGCTAGGACTGCCCTCGGTTTACAGGGAAGGGAGACCAGGCTCCAAGCAGGGGTTGCCCAGAGCAGACGTCTCTCCTGGGGCCCAGGAGACTTTTAAACTCAAAAAACTCATTGCCCTCGAGCCAATTCCGATTCATCTCGACCCTATCGAACAGGGCAGACCTATTCCTACAGGTTTCGGGCCGTAAATCTTTACTGGAGCAGAAGCCTCCTCTTTCCTCCCAGGAGCAGCTGGTGGTTGAAAGGCCGACCGTGTGGTTAGCAGCCTGACGAGTAAGTAACCCACGACACTCCCAGGGCTCCTGTGGTCATTACATCATCTGTAGTCGGTTGGAGCCTTAAGAATGAAGGGGTGGAGTTTAGCCTGCCAATCAGGTCACAGCTTGATGACCTCATTTGGAGGTGCCAAAGAGATACATAGCTGGCTGAAGGCAGGACGCAGACTCACTCTCTGCGAGACATTGCTGCTGGCAAGACACAGAGCTACGCTAGAGCCCTGGAGCTGGAGGAGCCACATGGAGACCCACATTAGTGCTCAGATGCTTCCACCACCACTGCATCCACAGACCTTCCACCCGTTGGCCTGTGCTCTTCCTGCATCCGGTGTCATTACATGTGTT
>NW_022111379.1:18116554-18119727 GCF_000313985.2 Echinops telfairi
ACACCCATTTGTCTTCAGTGATCTGTTCGACACCTCGTGATCACACAGGTTGATATGTTGTTCCATGTGGGCTTTGTTTCTTCTGAGCTAGATGGCCGCTTGTTTACCTTCAAGCTTTTAAGACCCCAGACACTATATCTTTTGATGAGGCTGTGAATCTTAACGGGAACAGACAGCCTCATCTCTTTTGAAAAAGGAAGACTGCTGCTGCTGTTGCTGCTGTTGCTGTTGTTGTTGTTGTTGTTGTTGTTGTTGTTGTTAGGTGCCATTGAGTCAGTTCTGACCTGAAGTGACCTTGGGCACAACAGAACAAACTGCCGGGTCCAGCGCCCTCCACACAGTTGTTCCTGTGCTTGAGCCCATTGTTGTAGCGGCTCTGTTGATCCATCTCCCCGAGGGCCTTCCTCTTTTTCACTGCCCCTTTCCTTTACCAAGCACAGTGCCCTTCCCTAGGGACGGCACTCCCCTGACCACATGTCCCAAGTGTGTAAGACAATGTCTTGCCATCCTTGCTTCTAAGGGGCACTCTGGCCATATTTCTTGGGAGGGCTCCTAGGGACTTAATTTAATTTGCCTCAGCCTCCAACTTGAACGTGGATATGAGCAATTGACGGTGCTTTCCGCCGTTGGCCCCAGGCCTTGTCCTGATAGGTAGAATCTAACTGATGCTATTGAGCGTCTCCGTTTTCCCTTTCCACAATAGTAGCCCATTTGATTTCTGTGCAGTATATGAAGGTAGTATACTGTATGTTCTTTTTAATAATTTGCTTCATTTTCCCAACATGTTGGAAAATCTTAGGTACAGCGATTGTTCCCCTGTATACATTTCCACTGCTGAGATAGCCTGTGCTTCAGGACACCAAAATTCCATCTATTTTGCTTATGATGGACATTTGAGCTGTATCCAGTGTTTGGGCTACATTGACAATGATTTTGATATAAGCTTTCTAGTCTCCTGTAAGGATTTTTTTCTAAAGGGTCTCTCCAGAAATTAAACTAGCCAAAGGCATGTGCACATCTTCAACATTATGAGAGGAGGCCAAACTGTTTTCCAAATTGGTTATAACAATTTATACCCCACCAGCAGTACCTTTGAGTGTCTTTGCTAAACATCTTTATCATCTCTGGGCATTGCAGATTGTTAATTGTCCCAATATGGTGGTGTCTCGTTGCAGTTTTAATTCACTTTCCCCTGGTTATTAATCAAGCCGAGTATCTTTTTCTAGTTTACTAGTTTACTTCTATTTCCCTCTTTCTGATTTGTCTGTTCAAGTCTTTCTGCATACTTTAAAATTTGGGCTAGCTGTGTTTTTACTTTCTTAATTTCTATTCCTATGCCTGGATATTTGTCCTTTCTTGGTTTTATAGGTAGTAACTCATCTTTCTAGTTTGTGGGTTTTTTCATGCGTTTCTGATCTCTCAATGTTACAGAAATCTCAAACATATACAAAAGCAGAGAGATGAGTAGAATGAGTCTCCTTATGCCCCTCACTCTACTTCAACAGTGATCATCTCCCAGCTAGTCTTGATTCAGCAATACCAACTTCTACTCTTCCTGTGGTATCTGAAGGAAAGCTCAAGTGCTATATTATTTCATCAATAACATTTTAGAATTTGGCTTTAAGAGATAAGGTCTCTCCTTCATAACCACAATACCATAGCAGTTTATTAATATCACCAAGTGTTGTGGTAACTTTAAAATGCCTCATGTTAAGACCAGTCTTTGTCAGAAGTATTTCTCTGCTGTTGTGTCATTTAAGAACTCTTTCCCTCTCTGGGGCCCAATACTGGAAGATTCTATGGGTAAACAAGTGGATGACACAGGAAGCATCAAAAGAAGATGGATGGAATGAAGTTCAGTCACTGGGAACTAACAGCGAGACATGACCTTCGAACCTTCTGATGTACTTGCCCCAAGACCCTTAAGGGATTTGATCAGGTGCCCCTGCTGCTGTGTATCTTGGTAGCAAAACATTATCCCTCTGCTTGGCATTTACTGGAGTCGGAATATACCAAAGGAAAAGATTGGAATCAAAACTAAACAAAGACTGGAGGCCAAAATGAAGAGGCATTGTGGTAGTTACATGATCGTTTGTCAATTTGAGAGGATTAATATTGAAGGGGTGGAGTCTAGCCTGTCAATCAGGTCATAGCCAGTGAGGCCTCTGTGCGGGCATGGCTTTCTCCTGAGGATTCTCCGAACTCTGGTATTCCTCCTTGGAGGCGGGAGACTCTCTCTCTCTCAGCTCACTCCCTGCCAGGGCTGAGATGCTTACAATGCCACTGGATCCACAAGACTTCCCACACATTGGCCTGTGCTCTTCCTGTTTTGTGAACCCGAAGAGGACTTTGTAGACTGGTTTCGGACATATGGGCTAATATCAGATTTATGGACTTGATATGGACTAGGCTGGGATGTTTTCTCGGTATAAATTGCTCTTTTATATAAAGCTCTTTCTTATACACACATGAGTGTCTCTGGATTTGTTTCTCTTGTCTACCCAGATTAACTCAAGCATTAAGAAAGATCATTAACAGAGAAACCAGAGTAACTCTACAAGGTATGTATAGTCTACAGATGGAAAAACAGTTCACGCCGTACATACTGATGAGCAGAACCAGACAATGAACATCTCATCACTGTGCACTTAGACACAGCGGTGGCCTTTCTGAATGTCTGGGACAGGGCTTGCATGAAGTGCTCAGTTCTTTTGCACATCCCAGGCAAAGAATGACATCCTCTGTCACCCACCCACACTCACTGGCCCTAGGGAGCTAGAGGCTCCTGCCAGGCAAAAGACATGGTTATTTTTCAATTTAAATGTCAGGTTGGGTGGAGTCTAGCTGAGCAGAAAGAAGACTTAATTATTGAATGATGTGTCAGAGGATAAATCCCCATGCTTTAACTTTAACTTAAAATAATATGAATTTTTAGATGCTTTTAAAAGAACCAGTATTTTTGTGCACCAAAATAAAATGTCTTTCTGGGGGGGGGAGGTCAGGAAAGAAAGAATGGAAATAATATACTGAGTCACTGTACCAACAAGAATTGCAACTGTCAACCATGTCAAGAGGTAGCACATGATCAAGAACTGGCCGGTGACAGGATTAATGGCGTTGAAGAAAGAAATCTAAGCTGCACGGGAGGCACTGGCACAAAGCAAGGTTCTGGG
>NW_022111379.1:18119827-18126140 GCF_000313985.2 Echinops telfairi
CTGTGCACTTAGACACAGCGGTGGCCTTTCTGAATGTCTGGGACAGGGCTTGCATGAAGTGCTCAGTTCTTTTGCACATCCCAGGCAAAGAATGACATCCTCTGTCACCCACCCACACTCACTGGCCCTGGGGAGCTAGAGGCTCCTGCCAGGCAAAAGACATGGTTATTTTTCAATTTAAATGTCAGGTTGCGTGGAGTCCAGCTGAGCAGAAAGAAGACTTAATTATTGAATGATGTGTCAGAGGATAAATCCCCACGCTTTAACTTTAACTTAAAATAATATGAATTTTTATATGCTTTTAAAAGAACCAGTATTTTTTGTCCACTAAAATAAAATGTCTTTCTGGGGGCGGGGGGGCGTCGGGAAAGAAAGAATGGAAATAATATACTGAGTCACTGTACCAACAAGAATTGCAACTGTCAACCATGTCAAGAGGTAGCACATGATCAAGAACTGGCTGGTGACAGGATTAATGGCGTTGAAGAAAGCAATCTAAGCTGCACGGGAGGCACTGGCACAAAGCAAGGTTCTGGGGATCGACAGACTATCAAGTGAGACGTTTCCACAAATGGATGCGATGCTGGAAATGCTCGCTCACCTGTGGTAAGACATTTGAAAGACAGGTACCTGGGCAGCCTACTGGAAGATATCCATGTACATGTTCATTCCAGAGAAAAGTGATCCAAGAAATGATAGGAATGAACTAACTATTGATATTGCATGCAAGTAATGTTTGCATGAGGATAATTAGAAAACAGTTGCAGTGGTACCTGACGGTGAACTGCTAGCAACTCAAATTAGATTCAAAAGTGAATGCAGAGGGAGGGCTACCACTGTTGATGCCAGCTGGATCTTGACTGACAGCAGAATTATATTGATCTGTGCTTTATTGACTATGCAAAGGCACTAGAGGATGTGGATCCTAACACACTATAGATGGCATTGTAAAGAATGGGAATTCCAGAGTAATTCCTTGTGGTGAGGTGGGACCTGCACAGAGACCAAAAGGCAGTCATTCCTACAGAACAAGGGGACCCTGTTCACAACCAACTCGCCTGGAAACAGCAGTCAAGAAATCCAGTCTCCAGCGAAGGGACTCTTTAAAGTGTAAAGGCAGGAGGCTGTCACTTTGAGAACCAAGGTTCGCCTAACCCCAGCCATGGCCTTTTCAATGACCTCGTAATGAGTCACGCAGGCCGGCATTGACAAAGAATAATGAGAAGCATCAGCACGTCTTTCTAAGAATGAGTATAGCCAAGATACTCCTTGAAGGGAGGATGCCAAGACTTTGTCTCCCGTAGGTTGGACATGGGATCAGAAGGGGCCAGTCCCAAGAGAAGGGCAGGATGATGCTTCGTAGAGTTTCGGCAAAAAGGAAGGCTCATCGAGATGGATTGACGCAGTGACGGCAACAAGGGCTGGAACCTAGCAATGACAGTGAGTGCATCGCAGGACCGGGCGGGCGATGGCTTGTTCTGCTGTACATAGGATGGCTCTGAGTCAACAACAGTGCAGAAGTGCTCTAAGGCCCTTCCGATGCAGCGCGTACTGTTATAAGCCTCGCTGTGCTAGCGAGGCATCCAGACGACAGCCCTCGGGATGAGTTGGTGAAGTGAGAATGAACAGGGCATTTGGAATATGTGGTTGTGTCCCTGTCTAACTAGGCTGCTAGGCCTTGCTCCTGACACCTGTCAGCCACCAGGGCACTTCTGTGCTCCACTCCCGATGGCTTCCGTCCCCTTGCAGTCGGTGGCCCTGGAGTGGTGTGAGGAGCGTCTTGCCACTTCGTGGGTGGCACAGTGGACAGAGTGATGAGCCAGGACTGGGTGGTGTGTTGGAAGCCTGCACGCACAGCGGGCCGCTGCCCTCCATGCCTGTCCCTGCACCCCTTCTTTCTCACCTTCTCTTTTTTTAAAAAAATCTTTTTATTAGGGGCTCATACAACTCTTATCACAATCCATTCATACATCAATTGTGTAAAGCACATTTGTACATTCATTGCCCTCATCATTCTCAAAACATTTGCTCTCCACTTAAGCCCCTGGCATCGGGTCCTCATTATTTCCCCTCCCTCCCCGCTCCCCACTCCCTCATGAGCCCCTGATAATTTATAAATTATTATTTTGTCATATCTTGCCCTGTCCGACGTCTCCCTTCACCCACTTTTCTGTTGTCCGCCCCACCCCAGGGAGAAGATCACATGTAGATCCTTATAATTGGTTCCCCCTTTCCAACCCACTCTTCCTCTACGCTCCCAGTATCGCCACTCACACCACTGGTCCCAAAGGGATCATCCGCCCTGGATTCTCTGTGCTTCCAGTTCCTAGCTGTACCAGTGTACATCCTCTGGTCTAGCCAGAATTGCAAGGTAGAATTTGGATCATGATAGTGGAGGGGGGAAGAAGCATTTAGGAGGAAAGTTGTATTTTTCATCATTGCTACATCGTACCCTGACTGGCTCGTCTCCTCCCTGAGACCCCTCTGCAAGGGGATCTCCAGTGGCCTACAAATGGGCTTTCGGTCTCCACTCCACACTCCCCACCTCATTCACTATGGTAAGATTTTTTGTTCTGATGATGCCTTATACCTGATCCCGTTGACACCTTGTGATCACACAGGCTGGTGTGCTTCTTCCATGTGGGCTTTGTTGCTTCTGAGCTAGATGGCCGCTTGTTTACCTTTAAGCCTTTAAGACCCCAGACGCTATATCTTTTGATAGCCGGGCACCATCAGCTTTCTTCGCCACATTTGCTTATGCTCCCATTTGTCTTCAGTGGTCTCGTATCATGGAGCTCACTTTCTCTTTTTTCCTTTCATTCTCTTCTCTCTTTTTCCCCCTTGCTTTGTCCCCTTGGTCTCACTCTTGTCCCTTTCTTCCACTCTCCCTCCAAACCTGAGCCCCACCGTCCTTCTGATCTCCTGATTTGTAGCATCTCCTGTCAGGCAGAGGATCAGATGGGCCCAGCAGCCTCCCCAGAGACCAGGTCTGGCTGGAATCTGGGGCCTGCATTCCCCTTGGAGACAACGTTGAAGGCTCTGCCTTCCAGAACCTTCCCCAGGGCATTCTTTCTTCACTGGCAGTCACCCCGTCCTCTGTGTGGTCTAGAACCCACTCCCCTGAGGACCACACAGCCATAGGGGCTGCCGCAGGAGCCCTGTCAATGCTGCAGCCGGGGAAGATGCCCTCACCCATGGCCCCGGGAGCAACCGGTCCTCTTTTTCCACACCCCCAGCCAACACATATTTTGGCTGCCCTTATGTTCACCCTGAAGAAAAGCTGCTTTGCAATCAGGGCATTTGGAGATTGTCGTCTGCCAGGAATGCAGAGATTTTTCTTCCCTTCTGGGCTGGTCTGCCCTGATGGACAGGGGAGATTGTGGAGGAGAGGGCTGGAGAGGCAGAGGGTGGGTGGTGGTGGGACACCGAGGGGAGAGGGAAGACCCCGTTCTCGAATTTTAGAACTAGAGGAGAAGGCGAGACGTCCATCACCCCATGGGACTTCCCTAACGCACACCCCGCCGTTTCTCAGAGGAGGAGACTGGGCCCTTTGAGATGGGCAGCGGGCTGCTCCTGTCCAGGTTGGTAACGGGCAGAGCCGGATCTCGCAGGCAGGTCTCCCACCTCAGACTCCCAGCCCGGCCCCTGCCCTCAGCCTTGCTCAAGGGAGAGAAAGCGGAGTGTCTTGGCAGCAAAAGGAACCGTCTGATTTACAAGGAATTCTGAGATGTCTTCCAGTTGACGGTCCTTGGAGAATCGCACACGCCCACACGTTTGTGGGGGCAGCGCTGAATGGGATGGATGAGAGTGGTTCGTTTTTCATCAAAGATGACTCAGTGCAGATCCAAAGATGCCTCATCTAGGTCCCCGCTCAGGGCTCCACCACCCGGTGGCCTTGAGTGGACAGGATGGCCAGGAAGCAGCTCCTTCCTGAGACGGGGGACACGCCGCAAACCAACCCAGACTCACTGCCGTCGGGTCAATTCTGACTCATTGTGACCCTCTAGGTCAGGGTGGCTTTCCGCGATGAACTCTTTATGGAAGTAGGAAGCCGAGTCTGTCTCCACGGAGCAGCAGGTTTTGAACTGCTGGCTTTTCAGTTAGCAGCCCAGCCTGCCACCCACTGACCCACCAGGGCTCCAAGGGGAGGGGCAGAGGAAGGGCCTAGCGCCTTCCAAACACCCACGGCCTGTTCACTGCCCCATGTAATTCTCACAGGCACCCCGGGCGCTGGGGATGGGGTAAGTACTCCCGAGATGCAGATGAGAAAACCCGGGCCCAGAGAGGGCAAGCAACACGTCCAAAGCTGCCCAGTGAGCGGGTGACAGAGCCAGGGCTGAAACCCCAGGCTGCCTTGGCGCCACCTCAACAAGCTGTCTGCATAGGATGGGAGGCCCACTGTGCAGGGCCCGCGGGAGTCCAGTGGTACAGACACAGCGCAGGGCGGCTCGAGCTGCAGACGCATAGTCCAGATGGCCACGCCAGAGTCAGGAGCCCCAGTGCCTGGCAAGGGGAGCCCTAGGCGTTGGGGAGCAGCCAGGCCCAGCTGGGCCACGGCCAACCCTGTGAAGTCCAGGGAGCAGTGAGCTGGGCCGGGAGAAGAATCCCAGCAGCCGCCCTCCTCTTGCCGCCTTCCAGCTCCCCTGCCCGGGAGCAGCCGGGCCTCAGCCTCCGATGGACGCCACAGTCAGGCAGGCCCCCGCGCAGACGCAGGTGGGATAAGCACAGGACTAAGCCTGCCACGCGTCAGCCATCAGACCCGACAAAGGCCCTCAGCCTCTCCTGAGCCTCAGTTTCCATGCCTGAAATAGTTCACAACCAATGTCCACCTCTCAGCCTTGTCATCAGGACTTAACCGTGGGGTTTGAAGATTCTGAAATTATATCATTGCCAACAGGTCTGCGATTTACCATTCGTCATGTATTGTTCACCAGTTCCGGGGGTATAGCAGTTGCACTTTGGCCTGTGAAGCATGGGGTCAGCTTTTCCAAAGCGCCAGCCCTTCCATGGGAGAAAGATGGGGCTTTCTACTCCCGGACAGAGTGACGGTCTTGGAAACTCACAGGGGCAGTTCTACCCTGTCCCACAGGGTCGCTATGAATCAGCATCGGCTCAGGGGCAGTGAGTTTGATATTATTGTTATGCGAATCGTAGTAAGAGGAGCTTCTGGTGTGATGCAAATGGTTCAACACTCGACCACCACCCAAAGGTTGGTGGTTCAAATCCACCCAGAGGCCTCTCAGAAGACCTGCCCACCCACTTCGGAGAGGCCAGCGGTCACAGGAACGCAGTTCCACTAGGAGACACGTGCAGGGTCCAGGTGTCGGGGTCAGCACCATGGCAACTGGGTCAGCTGCTGTTGTTTTTAACATAATAGTACCCTTCTGTGAGCAGCCAAGGACTTCACCCCGAGCCCTCGGGGTTCAATACTAATATCCACCAACACGGATCAGCCTAACCACTGGGCCATCCCGCTGATGTCTACTCTGTGCCCTTAGATGCTACCCACTGTGTTGGGCTGGGCACTTGGCCTCAAAACTCACCACTTTCCAGTCATTTCCCACCCATAGTACCTCATAGGACAGGGTGGAACTGCCTCTGTGGGATTCCAGCTCTTTATGGGAGTAGGAAGTTCTGCTGGGTTCCCTCAGACAGCCCTGTAGTGAGCATCCCATCGCACATCCCACTTTCCTTGGACAATCTGACAACCTCCGCTCCACTCTGCGCCCCCTTTACCAACCCACTGACAGAAGCACAGAGCAGTGAATGATCTGCCTGCTCTGACCACCCCTTCTGCCCATGGCAGGGTGAGATTTGCACCCGGGTTCTTTTCTATGGCAATGAGTCTGGGGGTTTTGGTCTGTATGCACCCCTAAGTGACTAGCAAGGCTCCCTCGAAAGGCAAAGGACTAAGCTCACAGTAGACCATCACAAACGGAAGTTCTAGTGCCTTCTCTCCCCACTGAAAATCCAGATTCTCACAGTGTCCTCAGGACCTTCTTTAGGGGGTTTCTGGAAGTCAGGAGAAAGCTGGAACAGGGACAGGGGACATCTCCCGCCCCCCTCCCCGTCCCCCAGCCTCTCTGCCTTATAGGGTTTGGCCAGAGCCATCACACTGGAGGCCTCTCTGGAGCTGGGAACAATGTGAGTTTATTTTGGCACCAACCAGAGGGCCGGATTCCCATCCTCTGGATGTCTCTGTGGGAAGAGGGCCCAGAGAACGTGACCCAGGCTCTGTCCCTTCTCGTTACCTCTCCCCTCCCCTGTGTCCACGGCATGGTCACAGCCACCACATGTGGGCTCCTAAGAGCCA
>NW_022111379.1:18127152-18143544 GCF_000313985.2 Echinops telfairi
GTGTCTTCCAAGTAGACCAGCGGTTCTCCACCTGTGGGTCACGACCCTTTTGAGGGTTGAATAACTCTTTCACAGGAGTCGCCTAAGACCATTGGAAAACACCTACGCCTCACAGAACTGACTCGGGGCTGTGGTCTGTCCGATGGTCTTAGGAACCGAGACACCACTCCTCTATTGGTCTCCAAGAGGGCCCGCCCACATGCAGATGCGCCCACAGACCAGTACCCGGCGTGCAGACTGTTACCCATGCTATGCCATGCCTCAAGACAAAATTTCATTTATTTTTAATTAGAAACAAATATTTCACAATATATAATTACATCGTTTTTGTGATTCATCACTATGCTTTAATTATGTTCAATTTGTAACAATGAAAATACATCCTGCAGATCAGATATTTGCATTATCATTCATAACAGAAGCAAAATGACAGTGATGAAGTAGCAACAAAAATAAGTTTATGGTCGGGGGTCACCACCACATGAGGAACTGTATGAAAGGGTTGCGGCATGAGGAAGGTGGAGAACCACTGAGTTAGGATCACCAGCCCGTGCAGGGACCCAGATGGGAAACCTAGCTAGTCCCTTAATTTCCAGTATATAGATATAATACAGGGGATCCTCTTGGGGTGCTGTGAGTCAGAATGGACTTGACGACTTTGAAAGCTGAGTTCGACGTACATCATATAAAATCATCATTGTCTGTGCACACACAGAGAGACTTCTCAAAGCATGTCAATGCGTGTTTTACATTAGATAAATCATATCCGCGGTGCAGGAGTGAAGGTGCCCCTGAAGCTTAGGGGCGGGAAGAGACTGATGGGACCATGACCCCAAGCACTCAGAAGCCCCAGGAGCCTCCCTGCCCTTGTGTGTGCCCTGCTGGGTTGCTCAACCCTCCCCATGCCCTCCCCCCCTCCTCTCTCATCCCTCGGGCCCGCTCTGAGACCTCTCCGGCGGAGCATTTTAGCCGCTGCCTCAGCAGAAGAGTGATGTGCAGCCTGGGAACCCCCAGAGCAGTTCTGCGCTGTCCTGGAGTCTCTGTGATGCCTCACAGAACTGACTCGGGGCTGTGGTTTGTCTGGCTTCTTACCTCGGCCTGGGCCCACTCTTGCCCTCAGCTCATCACGGTAGTTTTCTAATTTTCTAACCAAAGACAAGGGCTGGTCTGAGAGGAAGTAGGATGTCCAACCCAGGGCTGACCCAACTGCAATGATGAGAACCAGCCTCCGTGGTGGTTGGTCAGTGACGGTGGGTCACGACCTTAACAAGCCAGCAAAACCCATGGCTATCCTTGGAGCGCTACCCCAGGTCATTAAGTCATTCCTTTTTCATCTGCTCCGCCGTCGTCATCATTCAGGGTTCCTTGAGTCCTCTGTTCTCTGTGGCCAACAGCAAGCTCAGAAGAGCCTCGCCCCCCACCAAATCTAGTGAGAAAGGACCCATGGAAAGCAGCCCGTTGGGTACCTCCCATGTGGTGTGGGTCCCGCTCAGCTGACCTTCTGTTTCGGGGTCTGAAAGAGACCCCCATGGGACAGGTGGCCAGAAGAACGCACAAGACTGGCCCAGGGTCTTCAGATCAAGGCTGTCAGGGCGTGACTCAGGGCCATGGGACCTTGTAGAACAGTTCTCCCCAAGGTCACACCCAAGCCAGCTTCTGAGGGAGACTGCCCCTCCCTGGGCTGGTTGGAGGGTGGTGACAATCTACCTTCCAATGTACTGTGCCTGAGGGCCAGCGGGTTCACATCCCGAGTGTGGCAGTTAGATGTAGGTCAACTTGACTCTGTATGAACGTGCACGGGTGGAGTCCGACCTATCAGTCAGGTCACAACTGTGAGTCAGAATCCTATTCACGGCAGCAGGTTAATTGATTTTGTTTTGTGGGGTGGGGGAGAGCGGTGGGGTGGTAACTCACTCAGGCCGGCCCAGCATACTGACCTTGCCCCCCACTTACCCGCTCCTTCAGTGAAGTCTTTGAATAACATCTGGGCACGCAGTTCCTACCCAGGGTGAGGTTGAAACACGTATGGTTCCTATTTAAAGCGATACCTCATTCATCATCTCAACACCAACCAACAATTAAACCTGATTCAATTGGGAACTGACAACTAATTTAAACCGGGCCTCCAAATCTGGCCTGTCACTGGCTATTTAAAACTCTACACTGGCCTCTGAGGCCCTTTGGAACCAGAACTGTATGTCCTGCCAAGAGCAAAGCCCTGCCTGCCGTGTCCCGGGATGCATGTATGTGGAGTGCAGTGCCTGCACCGGGCGGGGGGTGGGGCGGGGGGCCAGTGGGCAGCCCTGTGATGGGCGGCTCCTGGGTAGGGCAGCCAAGTGCTTCTGGGAGGGGCCAGCAGGACGGAGCAGGGGGAAGGCAAGCAAAGGCCAGAGTCCACTGCAAGAGGTCAAATGGCCCTTGCGTTGGCTCTTCCCCAGCCCTGCACAGATAAGGAGGCAGCCCGTGGAGTGTCAGGACCCAGGGGCCTGGGTTTGAGTCCTGATTCTGCAATTCACTAGCCAGTTCTATAAGCTTGGCCAAGTCTCTCTATCTTTCTCAGCCTGACTATCTTGACCCGTGTCGTGGGGTCGATACAAGCTCTCTCCCGGATCTAGCCCCCTGGGTGTGGAAAGGTTCCCCCCTAAGCCAGACCACCCTGGGAATACCGTGGCTCCTGAAACATGGAGATGGTGAGTAGAACGACCGGAGCGTACATTGAGTCTGGTGCAGTGGGTGCCACGTGGGCTCCCGCACGCACACACGCACACGCACATACATACGTGCACACATGGTCATCGGTCATCATAACGTGACCTGGCAGACTTGTGGCATGGCTCTATGGCAGTGGGTCTCAACCTTCCTAATGCCGCAACCCTCTTTCATACAGTTCCTCACGGTGTGGTGACTCCCCCCAAACTTAAAATTACTTTCGTTGCTACTTCATCACTGTCATTTTGCTACTGTTATGAATCGGGCGACCCCTGTGAAAGGGCCTATAGGGAAGGTGGACCCAGTGTTGGTGGTGCCCCCTCCAGGAAATGCAGTGTACAGCGAGAACATGAGGGATGAGTCCAGACCGGGTGTGGTAGTTACATAATCTGGTGTCAATTTGAGGATTAAGAGTATAGGGGTGGAGTCTAGCCTGTCAATCTGGAGGTAGCCAATGAGACTTCTGTGTGGGCATGGCCTCCTGAGAATTCTGGGAACTGCTGATTTTTCTCCTTGGACATGGGAGATACTTTCTATCTCTGCTGACTTCCTGGGAGACATTGCAGCTGACAAGACACATGGAACCACCCTGATGCAACCACACCTCTGAAACCAGGGAAGCCACAGAGAGACTCCTGCCAGCGCTGAGATGCTTACAACGCCACTGGATCTACAAGACTTCCCACCCACTGGCCTGTGATCGTCCTGCATTTGGCGTCATTGCATGTGTTTCGTGAGTCTGAAGAGGACTTTATAAATTGGTATCGGACATATGGGCTAACACCAAACTTATAGACTTGGACTGGACTGGGTTGGGATACTTTCTGGATATACATTTACTCTGTGATATAAAGCTCTCTCTTACATCTGTATGAGCGTCCTGGATTTGTTTCTCTAGTCTACCCAGACGAACACACAGAGCTCCCTGGAGGTGGTGGGCCTGGGCAGAGCTTTCAAACTTGGGCAAGACCAGAGTGGGGGGCGTGGGGAAGCCCAGCCACGTGGGCCATTCAGAGATGGCAGGGCATGTTCATGGCCTTCTCCCATTTAATCCTCACCTGCCCACACTTGATGAACCACTGATAGATCTAGTGACTTGCCCCAGAGTGATTAAGGGGGCTGGGTGCTGGTGTGGCTGGTGCAGACTGTCCTGTCCCCCCCCCTCAGCCATCCACAGAGAAGACAGAGCCGGCCAGGGCTGGGGGTGGGGCCCTGGGGGCAGGGACTCTCCACAGGGCTCTCTCTTCTGGGGTCACCAGGGCATGCAGATCTCAAAGGGTTAGGGGCTGGGGGTGGGAGTGGGAGGGAGTACAAAAGAAGCCATTTGGAGGTTGAGATACTATGGGGTAAATTGTGGGGGATGCAATGTCAGGCCTAAGGCTTACAGGGACTGACAACCACCCCTTCCTGTGGACATCCCCTCAGGGGCTCCAGCTGCCCTGAGGGGGTGAAGGGCCTTTTGGGTCTCTGACTCTCCATGTGTGGGAGGAAACAATAGCCCCTGCTCTGGGGACTTTGGGGTGAGGAAGAGTGAGATCATGTCTGGGAGGGAGGGAGCAGGAACACAGGATGTGAGCTGCTCCCGGGAGAGGGCTTTCAGAACAGACGGCTCCACCCCCAGTTGCCCAAGGTCCTCTCCCAACTGGGTTCCTGGGTGCTGGCCACAGGAGAACTCTGCAGGGGCACAGAGACCCAGCCAGACCAGGGTCAGAGCTTCCGACCTGCCAGGGCTCAGCGCCTGGGTTCTGGAGTAGGGCAGGCTTGAGGCTGGGGGTCAAGGTCACGTATGGGCTGTGTGCTTTGAAGCTCTCCCTTCACTGTCCCTGAGATTCTCCTGTGAATAAGAACGAAAACAGACCCTTGGTGTGGAGACGAAACGGGTTAATCAGCCCAGCCGTGACATCTTCGTGGGTAGGCCCGCAAAGCAGCCGGCCGGATCTTCACATGGAGCAGGGGCTGGGGTCAGGCCCGAGGGGATACTGGGACGATGGTTGCAGCGCAGGGGCTTTCTGGGGCTTCCTTGAGGTCCTCTGTCTGTCTGTTGTGAGGGTCTCACGTCCCCACCCCCTTGGGAGATCTGAAGCCCTCTGACTCCACAGGGGACAGGAACAGAGCTGCCCTCCTGGGGCTGAAGCTTAGTGGGAACAGATAAGAGAGAAGTGGAAGCCCTCCTTCAAGCCTCACTCAAGGTGCTAAAGGAGCACCTGTCTGTCTCAAACCCGGGCTAGTCAGCGGTGAGGAAGCACCTTGTTCTTCGGCGAGCCTCTGGGGTCTGAGCAGGACTCGGCTCCACAGCAGTTCCCCTGGCTGGCTTTTCAGAGGCAGGTCTCCAAGCCTTTCTCCCGAGGCACCCACGGGCGGGCTTGAGCCTCCAACCTTTCAGGGAGCAGCCAAGCCTGTTCATCGTTGCACCGCTCTGCGACCCTGAGAACCGGTTTTTAAAATGCCCACTCTCTCACAGACCGCCTGATGCTTGTATGAAATATCTTTATGATAAATCAGTAGAAAAAGGAGTGCACCCAAAGCCCATTAGTAGGCCACTGGAGATCCCCTTTCAGAGGGGTCTCGGGGAGGAGATGAGCCAGTCAGGGGGCGATGTAACAATGATGAGAAATACAACTTTCCTCTAGTTCCTAAATGTTTCCTCCCCGCTCCCACTACCATGACTCGAAGTCGATCTTGCAAGTCTGGCTAGACCAGAGTATGTACACTGGTACAGATAGGAACTGGAAATACAGGGAATCCAGGACGGATGAGCCCTATAGGACCAGTGGTGTGAGTGGCGAAACAGGGAGGGTAAAGGGAGAATGGGTAGGAAAGAGGGAACCGATTACATGGAACTGTGTGTGACCTCTTCCCTGGGGGACAGACAACCGAAAAGTGGGTGAAGGGAGACGTCAGACAGGGCAAGATATGACAAAATACCAATTTATAAACTATCAAGGGCTCATGAGGGAGGGGGGAGCGGGGAGGGAGGGGAAAAATGAGGACCTAATGTCGGGGGTTTGGGTGGAGAGAAAATGTTTTGAGAAACGATGTACAAATGCGCTTTACACAATTGATGTGTGTATGGATTGGGATAACAGTTGTATGAGCCCCTAATAAAATGTTAAAAAAAAAAAAAGGAGTGCACCCTGGGATACGGCCGCAGTGTCCAACGGCTATAAGATTTTATAAATGTTCACTCTCGTGTCTAGGCACACGTCACTCGCCGCCTGAGTTAATCTAGATAGATCAGAGAAACAAATCCACAGAAACTCATATATGTAGAAGAGAGTTTTATAGAGAGGGTAAGTGTACGTTCAGAAAGCATCCCAGTCCAGTCCAAGCCCGTACGTCGGTCTTAGCCCATATGTTTGGGCACCGATCTACAAAGTCCTCCTAGAACTCACAAAACACACAAAGATGACAAATGCAGGAGGGTCACAGGTCAGTGGGTAGAAAGTCTTTGAGTCCAGAGGTGGTGGAAGCATCTCAGCGTTGACAGGGATCTCCACGTGGCTGCTTCAGCACCCAGGGCTGTGTCAAGGTAGGTCCACGTGGCTTTTCCTCAGGGTTGTCTCGCAGGATGTAAGTCTTGCCAGCTGAAGCAGGGAACTGGCTAAGGCAGCTGCACCCTGGTCTGACCATCAGAGAGCAAGAGACCTGAGAACTAGAAAGGTGAGGCTCACCAAGCCATTTATCTCCCCGCCCTTCAATTAATCCCACATTTGTTTTTTGGCCAGGTTGGCACAATAAACCTTAACCATTTCATCACCCACCAGTGACAAACAGCTTACCGAGAAGCTTTGGAAACCGCGGCGCAGAGCCGGGAGCAGAGACTGCGAGATTTAGTTTCCTCTTTTCCTTCGGAAATATCATCTCTTGCTGGAGTGGGAGGTAAGAGGGGACCTTCATCGGCTGCCTGGCGAGCCCGCCCCCAAGCCCTAGCTGGCCACCCAGTCCTGTAATTATACATCCTGGATTTGCCAGACAGTCCTGGTTATACGAGTTCATGTTCTGGGCCATGGCCAGTGTGCTCTGACCCCCATCCACCCACATGGCTGCCATGCTGCAGACACCCTTCAGGAAAGATGAGCATCCGTTCTGGGTGCATCTTAAGGTGGGTGTGGAGAACAGGAGCTGAGGCAGAGAGTGTAGGAGGGGAGGACCCATCTGGCGGGCTTGGGCTTGTAACACCTGCACTTACTGGGGGCTCCTTGGCTGTGCCAATGGTGAACTTAAACCCACCTGGAGGCACCTCGGAAGAAAGGTCCGGTGGTCTGCTTCCAAACCATCAGCCATCGACAGCCTCCGCAGCACGGTTCTACTCTGCCACGGCCACGGGTCAGCGTGGACTGGCTCATCAGCTCTGTTTTTCATTTGATGTTTGGATACTCACTATGTATTGGGATTGCTAATATAGACTTCACCCTGAGCTCTACAAGCAACATCTCTGTTTCTCCTGATGAGTCTACAAAAATAGATGTTAGTTTCTTCTGATTAAAATAAAGGGGACTTCTCCACCCTGTGGTGCCAGCCCTAGAATGAGCGACTCGGGTGCTGTGGAAACTGCTGGGTGCCATCAAGTCGGTTCCCTGTATGACACAGTACAGCCGCCTCTGTGGTTTTCTGAGGCTGCAGTTCTGTATGGGAGTAGAAAGCCTCATCTTGTTCCTCCGGAGCAATTAGTGGTTTCAAATCACTGACCTTTTAGTTACTAGCCAACAGCGTGACCTAGAGGACTTTTAAATAGTCACTCCTAAATGCTGATCCCCGAATGACTTTGGAACCCTGAGGAGCTTTTTAGACCAGCAGACTCAGAGTCCGTGCTAGACTCTGGTACAGGAAGCCTGGGCCTCTCCCTGGGCCCCCCAAGTGATTCCTATACTGTGCTGTGGAGGAGGGGCCTGGGGGGAGAGCAGGGCTCTGGAGCCTCTGCCTTTCCGAGCCGAGGGAGGAGGTGCTGCTGAGGGGTGCGGCTGCTGGCGGGACCCTCCCAGTGTCAGTGGTTTGTGTCAGTCCTTCTGGTCATTTCCTTTTTTATTTTATACTTGTATTTTGGAAAGGGGTGGGGGGGGCTACGTGGTTGAACTGTAAATACAGTTTTCTAATCCACCTGGTTTCCTTGACATAGCCTGAGTGAGTTCCTGGGTCATTAGAAATTCTGTTCTGGCAAGGGCTACAGAATAGATGGGGTTTCAGCTTGCCTGGATCCACAAGCAATGCTCATGGCGGCGGCGGTGGCTAGGAGCTCACAGGACACATCCCGTTGGGTACATCTGCTGCCAGAGACCTCTTTGAAGAGGTAAGAAGCAAAGATGTGACTTTGGGGACTCAGCCGTGGTATTTTTAATCACCTCAGATGCATATGAAAGTTGGATGTTGAATAAGGAAGACCAACAAAGAATGGATGCATTTGAATGATGATGCTGGCGACGAATATTGAAAGTCCCAGAGACTGCCCAAAGGACCAACAGATCTGTCTGGGAAGAAGGACATGCAGAGTGCCCCTCAGAGGCAAGGATGGAGAGACTTCATCTCTCAGACCTTCTCCATGGGGTCAGGGGAGACCGGTGCCTGGAGAAGGGCCCCGTGCTTGGGAAAGTGGAGGGGCAGGGACGCTGCATTGACCCCAAGGCTGCACGGCGGGGCTCCGGCCTAAGAACAAGCAGGAAGGTGGGGCAGGACCAGGCAGCGCCTCCCTCCCTCTTCGACCGTGTCACACAGCACCTCACAGCAACACAACAGACTACACCCAAGCCCGCTGGTTCCGACGTTCGGGAAAGAATGTTGGCTGTGTGCACCGAGAACCCCAGACGTGCTCACACTCTTCGACTCATTCACTTCTCTTCCAGAGACCAGTCCCGAGGAGACCAGGAGACCGTGGAGAGCAACTTTGTGCGTGAAGAAGGACATCACCGCATGATGAGAGCAAGCATAGAAACTCAGGGGTCCGACCATAGGGAAACTAAGTAAACTTGATACACTGATAAGGAGCTGTGGGTTCAGTGTGGACCTGCGGAACATAGCCGGTGGTTCAAAGCCCCCGGCTGGTCCCTGGGAGAAAGCAGAGGCTGTCCGCTCCCATATAGATTCACATCTCAGAAACCCTACACGGGGTCACTATGAGTCAGAACTGACTTAATGGCAGTCAAACGACATACTCAGACAATAGTCTATTCTGCAGGCCTCAAAAATGCTTAATTTCCAATCACACACACAGCAGCTCCCATTTGCTATGCCAAGGAAGCAAGGTGGTTACTAAAATGATATCTACAGTTCATCTCTGTAGCCTTCCCCCAACCAAAAAGACTCAAGGGGACAATACAAAATACCGACATTGAAAGCATTATAAATTATTGTTTTCTTCTTTATACTTTGCTACCATCGAGGCTGGATTGCCTTTATAAATAGAAAACGTAATCAGCATGCTTTCTTTGGAAAGAGAAGCTTCCCAATCTCTGTTGCCCCAGCCAGAGCATGTCAACTCTGGAGTTAGGCAGAAATCTCAGGGGTTTGGGAGGGGGGGCGGGTTTCTTCCCTTGGAGAACAAGAATAACCATCTCCAGCCGAGACCCCTCTCGGAGGAACAGGCCCCGAAACATCCTGACTGAAGACGCAAAACAGGCATGAAAACACTCCTCACAGGGCCCTCGGTGCCTGACCTGCGCTCGCTCCTCTCTGCTGCCTCCTCTCTCTCCACCACCTACTCCATTCCAGAAGGGACCATCTGCACTCTCTTCTGAGGGTCTTTGTGCTCTACTGCCCACTCCCACCCACTATGGATTGAACTCTGACCTCCCCCCTGAAAGAGATGTTCAAAGGCCTAGTCCCTGCTGCTTGTGAATGGGACCTTGCTCGGAAACAGGGTCTCTGAAGCTGACACCAGTTAGGTAGCGCGAGGTCATGCGGGAGGGAACAGGGCAGACCCTGATCCAATCTGAGTGCCTCCGTCTAAAGGAGAATCGAGCCAGAGAGAAGACGGCTGTGGGAGGGTGCACAGCAGAGGAACTCTGGGCGACCAGAGGATGGGAGAGACCAGGAAGACTCCACTAGTCTTCCAAGAGAGCGTGGTGCTGCCGGCTCCCAACTCCAGCACCAGCGCCATGAGGTAATGCGTTTCTATCTCATCCACCACCTGCTCGGCGGCAGCCTGGGTGGTAGCCCTGGCAAAGGGATATGCTTCAGGAACTTAATCTAAAGAGCTTAACTATCATCCTGACCCACCCAACTCACAGCTCCCCGCACCATCCTCGGTGTGCATCGTCTCTGATGGGCTTCACTGACCTTCAGGACTGAGCGACCCCACCCCACCCTCACCCCCGACCTGGAGCTCTCAGCTCACCCTGTGCCCCCCTATCAGAGGGCGTGCCACGTCCCGTTGTACCCACAAGTGCTTCTGTGCTTCATCAGCCTTTGAACCCCATGCCGGTTGGGATTCTAGACATATTCCAATGCCCTGAGAGCCTAGTACCCAGTAGGTGCTCAATAAATGTTTACCGGAAGTACAAACGCACCCCGCCTCAAGGTCTGTGGCTGGGTCTCACCCCAGAGAGCCTTGGAGTAAAGTGCTCCCCCACCCCCACCCCACCCCCACCCCCGCCCCCTCCATAGTTGTTCCTGTTGTGTGACGTGTCGTCAGGGCTGGTGCCACGTGATCAGCAAAACCACCTCCGAGACCCTGTGATGCTTGAGACCAGGGGCTGGCTCAGACCTTCTGCCCAGCAGGTGTGCTTGGTATGGGCTGGTGGCTCACTGGCCACTCAGCTTGTTCCTTGGGAAGAGAGCGCAGGTGTTGAGCTCTGTCCTGAGCCCCTGAGTTTCATTTGGACTCTCAGCCCGAAAGTTCTCCAAGGTGGACCAAGGCGGAGCCCCTTCCCTCCCCACATCCCAGCGCAGAAGGTAACCCCTGTCTGTGTCTTCCTGGGAAACTCAATTCCATACTGTCTCTCTTCGTCCACTCCTTTTATAGAGCCCTTCTTTCTTGCTTTGGGGGGTGGGCTGCTCCCCTGTGCCAGGGGCCTGACTCAGCTGGCCGCACACAGCGTGCCAAGCATCAAACCCCAGACTGGAAAGGAGGCTGTTGAGTTCAGAGCCCTGCTGTTCTGCTTCCCTGGCCTCCCTTGTCTGGGTATACGTGTGTCTGTGTGGTGGGGGAGCGGGGAGGGGAGGGAAATGTGACTGGGGCCCCTCACACACACGGCACCCTGACAGAGCGGGGAAGCATTTGGCACACAGGCTCACTGACAGGCTGGGGTGAGCTGCATCAGGGGCCTGGGCAAATACTAGGAGCATGTTGCTGATGCCCCTGGGAGCAGGGGTGGCATCCTGGCATCCTGCCGGGCTGCTCCTGTCCTTTCTCCCACCTATCTTCACCCTTTTCAGCACTTTTTCTTCACTTCCTTTCCTTCCCCCTCCCTGGAGACCAGCACCCTCATGTTTCTGGCAGCCACATGTTCTGGCTATGAAGGGTAACTCAGACTTCAAGCCTTCCGGCCCCACAGTGGGGCATGCGTCACTGTGGGCTGCTGCCCAAGCCCTGCTCCAGAAGGCCAGTGGCTGGTGCTCTCATCCACCCTGAGGCATTGGCAGGGGACCCAGGGACAGAGGGAACAGAAGGGAGACAGAGGATTCCTCGGGGGCCCAGCAGGGGAGGTTGGGGAGAAATGGGGAGCTAATAAAGATAAGGACAAGATGGAAGAAAATATTCTGAAACTGCTGGTGTGATGATTACCCCACTCTCCGTGTTGTATGGGATGGAACGATGGAAGAGTCTGCTCTGTGGATGGAAACGCCAACAAAACCATTTAAAACAAGAAGAAAGAGCACCCCCGGAAAGGAAGGCTAACCCCAAAGAAATTAAGTTCTGCCTAAGAAGACAAAACAGAAAGGGTCTGCCCAGGGCAGCAAGGTGGAGGGAGTCCAGAGCCCAGCCCCCAGGCCCTTCCCCCTCTGAAACTGCAGCGCCGGGGAAGCTGGGAGGAGCCCTAGGCTGGCAACCCCGACCTGAGTTCTAGCCCCAGCTCGACCTCTGAGGAGCCCTGCGATGTTGGACAAGACGCATCCTGGGTCTCGAGGTCCTTGATGGTACAGTAGGGATGAGCCTACCTACATCTCAGGGCTGCTGTGAGGATCCCTGGGACCTGTTAGATAAGAGGCGGTGGGCGGGGTCTGAGGGAGCCTGAGGGAACAAGGCAGGAGGCGATGGGCTGGCTATGTCCCTGGTGGTCCTGGGCAAGTCCCTGGCCCTCTCTGTAACTGTGGGAATGAAGCAGCCCTTCTCAAAGGAGCCTCGCAGCTGGCCTCCCGTCACCATTTTCCACTTCCTGTGGGGGCTGCCCCTGCAGAGGGCCTGGCTCTGGGCTTTGAACCCCTGAGGACACACGGGGAAGCCCAGAGGCAGAGGGAGAAAGGAGGCCTCACCCCCACTCCCATCCCTACATGGGCCCGGCCCTTCTGCCCTGCCTGGCCACTCCTGATTCTCCGACAAGCCCAGTGTTGGGTGCCCAGCCAAGCTCCTGCAGCCCGGGGCTCTACTCAATGCTGGAAGGAGCAAGGGGCGTTGGCTTCTGGAAAACAGCTGGCCCCACCCCCAAGCCCCTGACAGTCTCAGACTGAGCCCTGACCTGTTGGAATTGCTCCCGGGTCAGTCGGGGTGGGGCTGGGGGTGGGGGGTGGCCTGGCATGGACCTACTTTGTGGCTTGGCATGTGTCGAGACATCTGGTTCAGGAAAGCCCCGGTCGCTGGAGGAGAAGGCAGATCCTCTGTGATGTTCCGAAGGTACGAGAGCAATTCTCTCTCCAGCTCCCTCGTCATGTCAGCCCTGGGGTTCAATTTTATCTTCTTCCCGGCAACAAAACCAGCAGTCACTCCAGGGAGCACCGGAGGTCTGGCTGATCCGCACCCACCCCCTACCGGCCCCACTATCCCCCCGCCCCCCAGTCAGTCATCCGTGGGCTCTGAGGGACTTCCAGAGGTGCCCACCCCAGCCTGTAGGCCTGGCCACACTGCCTACCTTCCCAGGCCCCCCTCTAATCTGGTGACCTGCTCAAAACCCCTGGGGGGCCTTGTCCTGGCTCCTACCACCTCTGCCTCTGCTGGGCTGGGTGATAGGGGTGGAGGAGAACCCATCTGCCTTCGCCTCCCTTGGGCCTTTCCCCTACCCCCTCATGGGCCTTGACTAGCCTCTAGAGCAGGGATCCTCAAACCTTTTAAACGGGGGGCCAGTTCACTGTCCCTCAGACTTGTTGGAGGGCCGGACTATAGTTTAAATACAACAAACAAACTATGAGCTAATTCCTATGCATGCTGCACATATCTTATTTTGAAGTTAAAAAACAAACGGGGCAAAAACACCCGGCGGGCCGGATAAATATCCTCAGTGGGCCGCATGTGGCCCGCGGGCCATAATTTGAGGACCCCTGCTCTAGAGCCTCACCTTACAGAAACCTGGCTGCCCCTCTCCCTCCTACCTCTGGCTCCCTTTGATCTTGTATCTGTGTTGTCCCTACCCCTCACCTGTCCAGGCCGCCTCTACTGGTCTCTCCTGCTTCAGCCCTGTTGGGGTCTCTGGCCCACTCTCTCTGGCCCTCCCTCTGTCTCTCCTGCCCCTTCAGGCCCCCCTGTCTGCATCCATCTTGTGGGCTCTGCAAAGGATTGTCCTGAGAGAGGAGGAGGAGGGTGAGGAGGGAGGAGAAGAAAGAGCCAGTTGGTTTTTGTCATGTCATGAAGCTGGGTGGCTTGGAATGCAGCGGCAGGGCCTGCCCACCTCGCTGTTGCTGTTGCTGCTGCTGCTGCTGCTGCTGCTGCTCAGCCTGCTAGCCCTCCGTGCACACCCAGACGCTGGCACAAGCCAACAGGGCAGCTCTGTGGAGGCGCAGAAGAGAAGTGTGCCAGCCTCCAGGCACGCCTCGAAGGCAGAGTCCCATGGCCAGATGGAGTTAGGTGTTTGGTCCCCCAGGGATGGGGACTCCTTGGTCAGCACTCCTATGCCAGCATTTGTGACCTCTGACTTCTGCTGCAGGGGCTTCTGCCTGACCCCACTGGAATGAGAAGAGGTAGGCCATCCCCCAAAGGACCCTGTCTAAGGGCTTCCCCCTACTGGGGAACTCAGGGTCCTAGTGCACCGGGGTCCAGGACTGGGTCCTGGCTAATACAAGAAACTGACCACTGTGTCCCTTGATGGGGAGCAACGTGGGCACCACCTCCACTTCTCCAAGGCATTGCCTTGCATTCTGGGGGCATCTATGTCAGTGGTTCTCAGCCTTCCGAATGCTGCGACCCTTTCATTTGTGACCCCCCAACCACAAGATTATTTCCGCTGCTACTTCATCACTGTCATTTTGCTACTGTTATGAATCGCACAGCCCCTGTGAAAGGGTCGTTCGACCCCCAAACGGGTGGCGACCCACAGGTTGAGAAGCGCTGGTCTATGTGCTTTGCTCGTGCCAACGAAGATTTTTGTCCCACCATCCACATCCCCACTCAGAGCAAGTTTGTTTGTTCCCAAACTGTCGGACAACAGGGAGGAGGGCTTCTTGGCCTGGCCCCGCTGAAGTAGCAGGTTCAACACCGGGTTGCCTATTCAGACACAGCAGACCTTCCATCCAGAACCCACCAAGCTGTCTCTCCCTGGCAAGATTCCCAGCCTCAGCAACCCCAGACAAGCCCTCCTCTGCCCTGGAGGGTCCTAGGTGCCCCGGGAGCGTAGGATTATACACTGGGCAGCTGACCACAGGTCAGCAGTTTGAGACCACCAGCCACTCGTTGGGAGAAAGAGAAAGCCTTCTGTTTAAAAAAAAAAAAAGATAATTACAGCCTTGGAAACCCACCGATGCAGTTCTGCCCCGTCGTATGGGATCCCCGTGAGTCAGAATTGACAGGAGTGCAGTGGGCCCAGGTACAGACCCGGCAAGGCATTGAGAATCCAGGGGAGAGGAAGCCAGCTTCGCTGTCTGTCCTCTAGATGGACGCAGTCGTAGTCCAGTGGAGGAAACAGACTAATGAAAACCTTGCAGTGTGATGATGATGGCGATGTGGCATCCACTGTGAGGAGGACTCTGTATCATCAGGGAGAACGCTGCCATCAAACTGGGGCTGAAGGCCTTAACAATAGTCCCCCAGGACACTTGAACCAGGAACACCAGTTTCCCACTGCCGTGAAACGTTCATTATCGATTCCAAGGGACTTCACCCTTCTGCCCTCATTTGTCTTGCTTGACATCTTGCCAGACAATCTCGGGAACGAAACAGAGCACACCTTCATCTATTGGTACCTTTCTCCCTTGTTCTCTGGAGCCCTGGAAGCGTAATGGGCTCAGCTTTGGGCTGCTAACCACAAGGTCAGCAGTTCAAAACCCGCAGCTGCTCTGTGGGAGGAGGAGGAGGCTTTCTACTCCCGTAACGAGTTGCAGTCTCATGTGCTTGACACAGTGGATGGATGGATTGTGATAAGAGTTGTATAAGCCCCCCAAAAAATGAACTTTTAAAAATTACAGTAAGTAGGAAATAAAAAAGAGTTGCAGTCTGGAGAGTCAAGAGGGGCAGTCCCACTCTGTTCTGTGGAGTCGCTATGCATCCGAACTGACTTGAGGCACTGGGTGTCACTGGGTTCTCTTGTCCTGTACATACCTGCTTGCAGCTTTAGCGGAAGCACCAACCCACAAACGCAGCCCCACTGCCAAGGAGGCAAGCCTAACGCATCGCGACTCTACATAGGATTTCCCAGGCTGCACATCTTTACAGGTGCAGACACTTCCTTTATTTCTTAGAGGATTTGAACCACTGACCTCATCATTGGCAGCCTAATGGTTATCAGACACATATTTTGCTTCCTTAATATAAAACCGAGACCCTGACACTCTGGCTTGCACCTTAATATAAAACCGAGACCCTGACACTTTGCTTCATCTTGAACACGTGTTCATCTCTGTTGAATCACAGCCTTCTCGAGGGCACTTTCGAGGGCAGTTGACCGTCACACTGCAACTAAATAAGAATGCCACAACTCAGCTGAAGGGGGATGAGCAGGGGGTGCTCGTCGGGACAGTGACTACCAGGTTCCCACTGTCACCTGAGAAGCAGTGATTGGAAGATGCTTTTGATATAAACACATCCAAGGCACACCGATGTGAAGATGGCGGGGTGTTTGTCTTTAAGACGGATGAAGATGGTAGTTGTTATTTGAACATTGTTCGTTTCCAGCGCTGCCCTGAGTACTTTACAAACGTGGTGGTGGTGGCAGAACTACCCCAAGAGAGTTTTCCTGGCTGTAACCTTCACAGAATAGATAGATCTTCAGGTCTCTTCTCCCAGGGAGCTGCTCGGTGGATTTGCATGGCCACCCTTTGCCAAGCACCCAGTCATTGGGCCACCAGAGTTGCTCCTTCTATCCGTCATGTGTGTAATCTGGACAACAACCTGAGAGCATAGCCACTAATAAAAACTCATATCTGCTGACTCCTGAGCAATCAATGACTTCTGAAAACTTACCGCCTGAGGTAGTTAGTTTATTGTGCCAACCTGGCCGATAAACACACGTAGGGTTAATTGACGGGTGGAGAGCTAAATGGCTCAGTGAGCCTCACCTTTCGAGTTCTCGGGTCTCTTGCTTTGTGATGGTCGGACCAAGGTGCAGCTGCCTTAGCCAGTTCCCTGCTTCAGCTGGCAAGGCTCACTTCCTGCAAGACATCCCCGAGGAG
>NW_022111379.1:18143644-18152205 GCF_000313985.2 Echinops telfairi
GGACCTACCCCGATGCAGCCCTGGGTGCTGGAGCAGCCGTGTGGAGACCCCTGCCACCAGCGCTGAGATGCTTACACATTCACTGACTCAACTTTCCTCCTGCAGTCGGCGTCATTGCATGTGTTTTGTGAGATGGAGGAGGACTTTGTGGATTGGTGTCGGACATATGGGCTGATGTTGGACTTGTGGGCTTGGGCAGAACTGGGTTGGGATGCTTTCTTGATGTGCACTTTTTATATAAAACTCTCCCTTAACATATGAGTTTCTGTGGATTTGTTACTTTAAAGTACCCAGACTAAAACAACGGGGGTCACCCAGTTCATAACAGTAGCAAAATGACAGTGACGAAGTTAGCAACAAACATCATGTTCTGGTTGGGGGGGTCACCGCAACATGAGGAACTGTATGGAAGGGTCTCGGCCTTAGGAAGGTGGAGAACCGCTGCCATGGAGGAGCCATGTGGCCGTCTGCCTCCTTAAACATAAGTCTCCGAGACCCTGTGGCTCAGCTCTCGGCTTTCCTAGGCTCAGTGTGTCACCACGACTGGGGGACAATGGCTTTGGGTCTATCTACGTTCTCTGGCCTCCCGTCATCTCAACAGGTGGTTCAGAATGCCTCTCCTCTCCATGAGGGTACCTTTGGGGGTTTCTCTGAAGATCTTGAATCTCTAGGGATCTTTGACCCCCGTTCTTATGACCTGAGTGAATGCCTTAAAGATCATCCCCACCCACCCCCGTCCCCAGCCCCAGGGAATCAGTCTAGCCATCCATTCTCGTGCCTGCTGAGGTCCGCTAGCTCTGCGGGCAGCCCTGTGAGACACAATGTCTTAAGGGTCCTGCTTCTAGCTGTCCTCTGTCCCGTGGTCCTTGGAAAGCACCCGTGTCCCCTTTTCCCAGAAAACCAGGGCTTTAGGTTGCTTTCAGCCCAGGTGCCTCTCTTTCCGTTCATCCACTCACCACCGGTCAGCCCTATCTCCCCTGCAGGGTTCTCAGCAAGGCGCCAGGCACCTGTGCACTAAGCCGCCCGGTGCAGGGAGGGACCCCAGACTCAGCTCTCTGAGCAGGTCCCACGAAGCTCTCCTCATTGGCTCAGTGGGAAGGGCAAGCCCCCTCCACTCCTCGTTCACGCCGGAGGAGGAGAATGGAGTCAGAGAATGCAAATGATGCCTGGACTGGGAAGGAGATCAACTCCCAAGTAAGTCTGCAAGTCGAGTTTCTATGTTTGCCGGAACAGACACACGGAGTTGTGGTTTTAGCCTCACTTTAGTGCAGTGATTTAAACTTTAAGCACTGTTCGCGCAGTCAGTGAAGGTGAGCGTGAAGAAGAATTTGATGTGAGAAGAGGCTGGGTCACTAGTTTCAAAGTGGGGTCAAATAGACATAGCATTAAGGGGCCAAGGGAACCTGTAAGTTGGACATTGTGACCTAGGGACTCACTGTAAATTGTTTACTCTGAATTCACTCTTTAATACCTGACCCTCAACCCGGAGGAGGGTTGTAAACTTTGTAAAAACGGGTTTTAAATAGTTCCTTGTAAAATTGACCTTGTGTTCCAGTGGCCCTGGTAGCTGATACAAATGTGAGCTCTCAATGGAAACTTCCATTGAATTTCCTGTTACACCTGGTCCTCCTGCTCCCTTCGAAGTTCAGCCCCTGGCGGACCTATCTGCCTTAGGGCACAAGGGCCAGACCACAGCCTACAGCCACAGGCCCAAGGAATTAGAGCCCAAACAACCCTCCACAAATGATCTTCCAGCCTGGTCAGGCAGGCCTGTGTCAGGGCAGAGAGGCTGCTGGGGCTTGGCAGGTCAGGTCCCACCCTGCTCTGTGGATGTCTTCACGGTTCACAGAGAGCTGTGTGGTGGGGGAGGAAGCAAATCCCTTCCTCTGCCTGGCCAGCTGTCATTTTCTCCATCACAACGTGCAGGTTCTAAAGATGAGAGCGCCGATCTCCCAGACCCATTGTCAGAAGCAAATGTATTGAGTGTCATCCAAGTGGGAACAAGTCCTTCACTCAGACAGCGAGTCTTCAAGAAAGTGCCCTGCGTCCAGCAAGAAAGACTCCCAGCTATGGGAGTCTTGACCTCAGAGGGATGAGCCTCTAGTTGGGCAGATAACGCGTGCACGACTGAAACGAAATCAAGAACAGCTACCTCCTGCAATAACCACAGGGAGGAGTGGAGGCTTTGCCACAGTCCGTAGTGGAATTCCTGGCCCGGTCTAGATCTGTTGTTGGCCGGTTGTGATTCCTAGAACCCTGTGGGCAACAGAACAAACACTCCCAGGCCTGTGCCAGCCTCACAGTTGGTCAGATCCAGCCTATTGTTACAGCCACGGGGTTGAGCGATCTCTTTCATGGAGCATCAGTGGAGGTGGGAAGGACATCGATGCTGGAGACAGACGGCCCAAGCAGAGTCCAGTGCATGCACGCACACGTTTATTCCTAACAAAACGTGCGGGAACATCTCTCCGAGGTTCGTGGATGGCTGTAGACCAATCCTCTCAGTAGTGCACCTGATTCAGCCTCCTTAGGGCCCCTCCCCCCAAACTAAGGTGGGTGAGTGTAGCAAAGGTGATGCACAAAGCCCAGCTAGCTCAACTCTCGCCATCCATCCGTTAAACAAGATTGAAGCTAAGGAGGACCATTTTATGGAATGAGTTGCAATCAGAACCAACCAATACGATTCAGAGAGCAAGACCCAGTCAGAACAGTGGTTCCGGAGGGATCTTATTGCCTGGGACAGTCCACTTCAAGGCAGATAGGTCACCTCAAAGGGTTGTGGTGACGTTTTGTTTTTCTTGGTGGGGTGGTGGGGGGAATTTTCTTTTTTTCTTCATAGATTTTCTTGAATGTCACAGAACAATCATAGAAGCTTATTAGGAAGATGTTTTAAGAAAATTGAAAACTGCATTAGTGAGAAAAAGACCAGCAATTTGCACCAAGGGATTTTTCCCATCCCAGCAGCACACCTGCTCATTCTTAGAGGGCAGTAAGGGCTGTTCTCCGGAGAACTTCCTCAGGAAACCTCAGCCCCTTCGCTCTACAGCCTTGATCTTGCCCTTTCTTTTTGATGCCCAAACACAAAGAGCATTAAAAATGGACACAATCTGAGTCCTTCCAAGACACCCAGACTGCTATTGACATGGTGCAGATCAAAGAGTGCAGAAATCCTCAGGGAAGAGTTTAAAAACAAAACAAGACAAAAATACTCACCGCCATCATCAAGTTAATTCTCACTCCCAGTGACCCCATAGAACAGCGTAGAATTGTCCCTGCTTATGTCCCTAGAATGTGACTCTTTACAGGAGTAGAAAGCCTTGTTTTCTCCCAAGGAGTGGTTGGTGGTTTCGAACTACTGGCCTTGTGCTTAGCAGCCCGACTGGAAACCCACTACACCACTGGGGCTCTAGGGAGTAGTTGAGATGCTAACACTGCCTTCAGAAGTATATAGACCTGGGGGAGGATGTGTGGAGAAACTATAGCTTCCTACTTGGTATTTTTGCCTAATACAGGTTTCTATGCTTCTGTAGCATTTCTCATTGATGTCTCCCCGAAACCCTGACTCCTAACTCAGGAAAGTTTCTTAGCAGAGAGGAGCCCCAAGGAAGATTACACTGGGGAAGGGGGGGGAGCTTTTCTCCATGGCCTCCCACTCAAAAAGACCTGGACAGGTGTGGGGAACAGAAGGACTTCTCTTAAGCTGTCTCCCCAATAATATGTACCAGACTTAGCTGCTTGAGGATGACTGTTCACTAGGCGGTCAGCGAAAGTAGGTCAGAGGTTATTCTCCTTAACATCAGCCATCTAGAGTGGACTGGGAGTCATTCTCACTGAGAGGTATCAGCTGTCTAGATCAAGCAGACACCACTGTTTATCCCACAACAAATAGGGCCCATTCCTTTCTGTTATTGTTCCCTCGAAGCAGTGCCCATAGGCAAGCCCAGGACCACTCTAAGATGACTAAGCTTAGGCTGCCATCTTGCCACACATGCCCCCTTATTCCCTCCTCTTACTATTGCGCGTTCACCCCTAGGTCATCCCCTCCTATTGCTTGTATTGCCTAGGTTACAACCCCTCTCTATGACGTAGGTTGTTATCTGCTATCCGGGGGCTTGCATGCCTCCCAGGATAGTAATTGTCTGTTTTATTGTATGAGATAACCAGAGTGATCAAACTTGTTCAAGGATGAATTGTACTGCCCCTCTCTGTGACACATAATGCTGTGGTATATCCCCCTAAAATAATATGATGCGTGGTTAGCAATAAATAAGGAGGCTCCCTGGTTCTCAGGAGGGCGGTGGACGAGAGGGCTGCTCCCTCAAGGGAGGCGGCTCCTGCTCTGGTGGCCGGGTTCCCCCACAAGGACCACCAAGTGGAGTGAAGGTGAGCAACGCTACCATGTAATATGTCTGACTGTATTATTGTGATATCTCTCTTGCCCTCGATGACTTTAATATAATGCTTATATATCTCAACCATACAATTGTGCTTACTGAACCCGTGGGTAGTATTAGCAGCAGCGGGTGGGGGCTGGCACCCCACTCCCCCATACGTTTAACTTAATACTGCAGACAGGTCTGTGCAGTGAGCAGGATGACGCGTTGCTCGTGTGTTTATGTGTGTAAGATTCATGGACCGGCTCACACAGAAATGCAGGGGCTGGTGGTTCTCAGCCATGGCGGCTCAATAGACTCACCTGGGGAGTTTTCAAAATTACTTCTACCCAGGTCCAGCCCACTAAAAATCCCCTGTAATTGGCCTTGGTTTGGGCTGGCCGCTGGGATTTTAAAAGCTTCCAGGGGATTCTTAAGTGCAGGTTGGGCTAAGAACCACAAAGAGTTCATCTTTTTGAAAAAAAGAAAAGGAAAAAATAAATTTTTTTTTTGGTTAAAAGATAATGGTTTGAGAATGATGAGGGCAACAAATGTACAAATGTGCTTGACATACAATGCATGTATGGATGGATTGTGATAGGAGTTGTAAGAGCCCCCAATAAAATGATTTAGTTTTTAAAAAGATAAAGTAACTTTATTTTCTTTTATTTAAATGCTGGCCTGCCAGAATGGGATGGGGGTGTCCCCACCACCTTCGCGAGCTTCTAGCCACTGCCCACCTTCTTCCCGCTGCCCCAGTGGGTGCTGGGCTCCTGCTGGAAGAATGGTTCCCTTCACGGGTACCCGGGACACTCCCTCCTGACTTTGGGCCAGCTCGCTCTTCCAGCTTCTCCCTGTTTCCAAAGGACTCTGATTCTCAGACATCATGCATTTTTATTCAAAGGTCATCATAATGCAAAGAACTTTCCAGAAGGGTCAGAGGAGGTTTTCTCAAGGAGGCCAGAGAGTCCAAGGGGGGAGGAGCTCCAGATTGGCAGCCAGGATCTCCCCTACCCTACCCCCCACCCTCGCTAAGTTATGACACTGTTGCTAACTTGTTCCCCTCTCTGCCCCCTGGTCTCCAACAGTGAAATGGGAGTGGTCGGGGTGACCCCTGAGGTTCCTCCTCCCCTGGCCCTCTGTACCTTCAGACCCTGTGCCCAGCTGAACACAGCCGGGCCTAAGGTGCGGCTCGGCCCCCAGGCTCTGCTTCATGGGGCCTCCGCCAAGGCCTGGGCTTCCTGCCTAGCCATCCAGAGGCACAAGGGGCCTTCACAGAAGGTCCACGGTGGTTTTCCTGGGGAGCGGGGAGCGGGCAGCAGGGAGTCTTTCAAAGCCAGCACAGAGGCTTGTCTGTGTCCAGAGCTGAGGGAGGAGTGAGTAGTCTGAACAGGCCAACGGGACACTACCTTGGTTCTGGATTTTTCCAGAGCCCTTTTAAAAGCCTTTCCACTTGATCATCAAAGAATCCCTCATCAGTAGAGACTGACCAGGACAATTGGCTCCGTGTTCCATGTGAAGGGGCGGAGAGACAGAGTGACTCAAGAGATGAGACCCATCCAAAGTAACGACAACTCTGCTGTTTGATCTTTCTGCTCCTCAATCTGCTCGCCTAAAATAGCAGATGCCCCTGACGGCCCTGGCAGGCCTGCCCATGCTCCTCAGAGAGGAGGCTCAAGGACACCACCTTCAGACACAAGGTGGGACTCAGGAGCCAGGTGAACCAGGCACAGTGCGAGAACATTGTCTGCATGACCTCATCTCACCTTCCCCCACAACCCTGCACACACACACACACACACACACACACACACACTACACCTTGCAGAGGGAGGGCTGGAGGTGGACAGTTGACACACAGCCAGGGCTCTGAGCTTGGTTCTTCCCACCTCCTGGGCTCCCCTCCTCAGATGTGGGCTGAGCTGAGCAGTGTTGAGAAAGAAGCAAGCTCTGGGTCTGCCTTCTCTCCCTGGCAGGAAGGTGGAGAGCAAGGGTGGCCGGGCGTGGGCCCTGGTCGCTAACGTTGACAGGAATTGAAGCCTTAGAAGAGACTCTGCCAAGTTTGAGAAACCTATGTTTTTGAATCACCAGACACCACAGAGAAATTTTACATTGATTAAAGAGTTAGACACTCTTTAAAAACCCAGTCGGAAGAGAGAGACTTGAACATTCATTAACTCTCTTGGGGGTGGATGTCTTTCATTAAACTTAGAAATGATTGATGAAATCACAAAGGGAAGATGAGCAGGTTTGACTACAGAAAAAATGTGGATTTTCTGTATTAAAAACATGACAGAAAAGGAGCAAGTAGAGGAAAATATTTGCAGTACATAAGGAAGATATAAGGTTATAGTTTATATTTAAATATTTCCTTTTATATTTATTAATCATTTTATCGAGGGGGAGGCTCTTAGAAATCTTATGACAATCCATCATTCAATTGTATTAAGCACACTTGTACGTATGTTGCCGTCAACATTTCCAAAACGTTTTCTTTCTACTTGAGCCCTTGGTTTCAGTTCCTCTTTTTCCCCTCCCTCCCCCATCCTCCCGCCCTCATGAGTCCTTGATCAATAATGTATCATTGTTGTTATTTCATGTCCCACACTGTCCGTTGTCTCCCTTCACCCACAAGTCTGTTATTTGTCCAGTGTGTTTCCGTTTATTTATACTCCACTTCCTGATAAATTTTGAGCCAGGACTATTTCATAAAGAGTTTAGACAAATGAATAGCTTAAAAAAACCAAGATCCCAATGTATAAATTGGGAAGGGGTTTGAAGAAGCAAGTCACGTGACACAACTATAATTAGTAAATGAGTTTACAGAAAAATGACCCATCTTGCTAATTGCCAACATTTTTTGGCAACGTGAAAGGAAAACACGCCCTTCGGTTGACACCTCCTGCCGTGAAAGCGTTAAAAGAAGCCCCATGTTTGCGAGGAGCCGAGCAAAGTATCGTTCTTAAGGGAAACGATGTGATAAATATCAAGAATTACGTATAAGAATATTGGTTCTCATGGGGCGGACCCTACCTCCTGTGCGAGGGGAGCCTGGTGCCACAGAAGCACCCGCAGCCTGACCACCTCGTTGCCTGCGCTCCCAGCGGTGCCCTCACCCCGGGACTCCTTGCACTTCTTCAGCTCAAAGCGAGGGCCAACCTGACTTACGCTCTCCCGAGATGACCAAGCAGCCAGACTACGACCTGGCGCCCATGGAGAACCAAACAGAACCCACCCTCGCCAAGCTTCAGTCCTGCAAGGTTTCATGAAGACCCCGGTCCTGGCCATGCGGGTGGAAGAGCAGGCCAGCCAAGAAACCAGCAGCAAGAAATAGCCCTAGTGATGACTGCAAATAAATCTTAAAATAATGGACATTTCCCACAAACTTTTTGTGTATATCTAGCACACCACTTTTGCCTGTTTAGTTATTTACAGGTTTAAGCCTTAATGACAGCAATGACAAGAATCTGTTTGCAAGCTAACATTCCATGATCCGTGTAGTTTTTCCATCACCCCTTCCCTCCACCCCCCACTTCTATATACTGACCCTAGTAACCACTAATAAATTTTGATATCTATTTTTAAAAAAAGAATGTTTGTTCTCTTTATAAGAGCAATCTTGCCAGAAGATTACTAAAGGGCAGCAAGAGGTATGTGCCCCAAGATACTTGCTGTCACGTTTTTTTAAAAGGTGAAAATTGAAAATCACCGAAGTGTTTTAAGGAAGGGACACGGTTAATTAAAGTGTGTCCTCGCCGTGCAGTGGAATGCAGGTTTGCCCCGCTATCTGGAAGCAGAGCCTTCTTATGGGACTTTTCATCATCCAAAATGGCATGAAGCCAAGAAGCCATTATCATTAATTAATTTGTAAACGGTTTTTGAGCATTCTAGCTCCCCCCACCCCAAATCTACCAAAGCAATGCAAATAAGCCCTAAAGCCTAAAACAGCGTTAGCGTAGAGCAAACAGACCGGAAACGTGCTGTCGTTGGTTGTTGTGTTGCTCTGACCTGTGTCCAGCCTGTCCCATCCCGCGGCATCTTCATGCACATTGACACGGGAGTTCATTGTCGTGCACAATGGGCCTGTCTTCCGACCCGGGGGACTCATCTTCCAGCCCGGCATCTGTTATATTCTGCTGCGATCCACAAGGTTTTCATTGGCCAACTTTCAGAAGCAGATCAATCGAT
>NW_022111379.1:18152305-18156501 GCF_000313985.2 Echinops telfairi
GGGACTCATCTTCCAGCCCGGCATCTGTTATATTCTGCTGCGATCCACAAGGTTTTCATTGGCCAACTTTCAGAAGCAGATCAATCGATCTTTGTTCCTAGTCTGTCTTAGTCTGGAAGCTCCCCTAACGCCCATCCATCATTGATGACCCTGCTGGCATTTGAATGACTGCCAGCCACCACAGTATAACCAGCTGACAGATGGGCTGTGCAGTAGGAATATTGCTACAAGAGTAAATGTTCTGTGTGCCATCGAGTGGATTCTGACTCATCGTGACCTTATGCTGTATAGTACTTCCAACGCTGTAATATTTATGGAAGCCGATTGCTGCATTTTTCCTCTCAAGAAGCAGCTGGTGGGTTTGAACCTCCACCTTTCAGTCAGCAGCTGAGTACTGAAGCATTGTACCACCAGGGCTGCTTACTGACCAGCTCCTTGCATATAGAAATGGGAAAGACAGGCCTGCCCACAACATGTGCCAAGCCTGGAGCAGGGTACAAATGGGGACTACATACAGAATACTGGGACAATGAGTTTATCGATCAAGTGAGCAAGCTGTCAAACACAATGCCTTGTCCTTATTTTTCCATTAAGATGCCTATTATTATCCCTAGGGCAACCACTACGAAAATAACTGAACAAATAGAGTTTAAAAAGTAAGCAATGGATTAAAATAGTATATTAGAGGAGCCTTGGTGGCGTAGTGGTTATGTATGGAACTGCTAACAGGAAGGTCACTAGTTCAAAACCACCAGTTCCTCCACATGAGAAATATGAGGCTTTCTACTCCCATAAACACTTACAGTCTTATCCCTATGGGGTCACTCTAAGTCACCACCAACTCGATGGCAGTGAGTTTGAGGGTGTTTTGAGTTTTAAAAAAATAGTATATTAGAAAATAACTAACACAAAAGAAGGCAGTAAAGGAGGAACAGAAGAACGCAAGACATATGGAAAATAGCAAGGCGGTAAGATGTAGATCTAACCACATTACTGATTCCATTGAGTCATAGCAGCGTTGTACACAGCAGACCCAACCTGGAACCAACCCAGATGCGTATCAACCAGCGGGTTCATTAACAAAATCTTGCATATCCATGAACCAGAAGCAGCCATTTAAAAAGAGCAAACAGTGGTGCCTCACTTAACTGCAATGATAAAGTTCTCTGAAACAGGACGTAATGTGGCCGGTGCGCAAACACCCGATCACAGTCCAGTGTACTTTCTCTTCAAACATTCAAACAAGCAAAGTACCTGATCAGTGATCGTCAGCGTAGTGAGAGGGATTTGTTTTGTGTGTTCTCCTCAATCCATGCTACTAGCAATTTCTTCTTATCCACTATAGCTCCTGCTGCTTGCTCCTGAGCCTCAGGGGAGCTGATCCTTTAACAGGTGGGAAAACGGTTTCTTTGTCTTTTGTGCATCATTTCAATGGTCAAGTGTGCCTGTGCTTGAGTTGCAGTCAATAGCATTCACTGATTGTCCTCCTTCACGTTCATAAGCCTGGAAGAGAAACTAAAGGGTTCAGTCGCATTCTATGTTTGGCAGCTCAGTCATGTTTGTATACAAGAGACATGAGACACATTTTATCCATTGATCAGAATTTCTGATCTCTAGTATTATCTAGGGGACCACAACGAAGAGACAATCAGACATTGCCCAAAGGGAGGCTATGTTGGGCATGACTGTACTGATTCATGCTACTACATGGATAATCTCAAACACATTATATCAACTGATAGAACCCATTTGCAAAAGACCATATTTTGAATTAGTCCATTTAAATGAAATGTCCCAAATGGGAAAATTTAATGATGATGAAGTATAGTAGTGGTTGTTTTGGGTCTTTTACATAGTGTGATAGTTATATAATCTGGTGTCAACTTGAGACTATTAAGAGTGAAGGGGTGGAGTTTAACCTGTCAATCAGGTCCCAGCTTGATGACCTCATCTGGAGGCGCTAAGGAGATAAACAGCTCACTTGAGGCCAGACACATTCTATCTATGAGACTTTCCTGTTGACAAGCCACATGGCAGCCAGGGCCCTGGAGCTGGAGGAGCCACATGGAGACCCACACCAGCGCTGAAATGCTTCCACCACCACTGGATCCACAAGACTTTCCACCCACTGGCCTGTGATCTTCCTGCATTCAGCGCCATTGCATGTGCCATGACAGTCTGAAAAGAAATTTGTAGACTGGTATCAGATATATGGGCTAACATCAGTCATATGGACTTGATCTGGACTGGGCTGGGATGTTTTCTCATATTCAGTTGCTCTTGTATAAAGCTCTTTCTAATACACATATGAGTGTCTATGAATTTGTTTCTCTAGTCTACCCAGATTGACACACATTATGAGTTATGAGTTGCGCTGCTGACCACAGGATCAGTAGTTTAAACCCACCAGCCACTCCGAGGAAGAAAGAGGATACTTTCTGCTCGGGTGAAGATTGACAACCTCAGAAACCCAAAGGAGCATTTCTACACCATCCTGTCGGGTCACTGTGAGTCAGAATGGGCTGTATGGACAGTGAGTCTTTTTGAGGGCTGATGGTGTAAAGGGGTTGACAGAAAATTACCATAAGGGGTCCCCCCGCCCTTTATTGTGACTTCAGTGAAGCTTTACAGATCAGATTAATTTTCCACTCAACAATTCTTTCGATCGCATCATCTCATGCACCAGAGTTCCTAGTTCTCTTCATTTCTCAAACACCTGGTATCCTTTGCGTGTTTTATCACGGCCATCCTTGCGTGATCACTCTCCCCTCTGGACAATGATTGTCTCCACCCCATTGACTCAGAGTACCCCTCCTCACTCTGTCCAATAGGAAAGCATTTCGTTTGGTGCAGGAGGGCTGACACAGCTCTTCCCAGAGTCCCTGTGCCATACTCCTCTGCCCATGGATCCTCTCCGTGGGCACAGAAGGCCAGACCGATGTTGTCAGGCACACGAGATGATCTGCATCCCCAGAGGATGCCCTGGGCCCTCCAGTTTTCATCGCATCCCTTTGACTCGTGATGCCCTATGTGTGTGACAGTAGAACAGAGATTTTCATGGTTACTTTTCAGAAGTAGATCAACAGCTAATGAAACACTGGAAAAGCTGATGTATGCCAAGAAATTTGGAAGACAGCTAGTTGGCCAACGGACTGGAGCAATTTATATTTGTACCCCTTCCAAAGAAAGGTGGCCCGAGAGCATACAAAATTATTGAATAATATCATTAATATCACATACAACATTTGGCTTTAAATCACTCAACCATGCTCACAGCAGTGCATCCACAGGGAGTTTCTAGAAATCAAGCTGAATCCCAACGAGGATATGGCAAAAGGCATACCACTGCGGATGTCAGAGGGTCTTGGTTGAAAGCAGAGAATACCAGAAAGATGTTTCCTTGTGTCTAATGGACTCTGCCAAGGCATTCTACTATATGGATCATAACAAACCATGGATACCTTTGAGAAGCATGGGGATTTCAGTACCCTTCATGCGCGCATACAGAACGCCTGCAGGGAATGCTGCGTGGCTTAAAATCAGGAGAGGTGTGTGTCAGAGTTGCATGTTTCGCCACACTAATGCATCCTGTATGCCAAGCAAAAAATACAAGAAATTGAACTGTGTAAAGAAGAACACCGCATCGGGATTGGCGGAAGACTTACCAACAGCCTGCAATCTGCAGAAGATGTAACCTTGCTTGCTAGAAGGTAGGTCTTGGAGCACCTGCTGATGAAGATCAAGGACTTCAACCTGCAGCATGGATCACAACAAAGTGAAGAAGACAAGAATCCTCACCATGGGGCCCATTAGACAACATCGTGATAGAACAGAGAAGAAGATTGAAGTTGTCAAGGATTGGACGCTGATTGGATCCACAATCAGTGTGCAAGAAAGCAGCAGTGAAGAAATCGAATGACCGATTGTGTTGGGCAAATCTGTTTCACCAGACTTCTCTAAAGCATTGAAAAGCAAGGATGTCACTTGGCGCTGTGCCTGACCCAAGCCATGGTATTTTCAATCGCCTCATATGCATGTGAAATTTACACTGTGGCTAAAAGGAAGACCGAAGGGGAATTGTTCATTTGAACAATGGGGCTGGTGAAGAATATTGAAAGTTCACGGACTGCCAGAAGAACAGTCAAATCTGTCTTGGAAGAAGGACAGGGAGAGTACTCCTTCGAAGTGAGGATGGG
>NW_022111379.1:18157195-18166161 GCF_000313985.2 Echinops telfairi
CCAAGCCACAGCAGAGGCTTCGTCCAGAGAAGAGCCAGACTCCCAGACTCACGCCCTCCTCCTGGCCTCCCAGTGCCTGGCATCCAAACTCAGCCCTGGCTGGAGGGAGTGGCTCATACTGATTACAATCTCCGTGGGTTTGGCCTGAGCCCAGCCACATCGCCAGCACATCTAGACGTGGGCGCCCGCCAAGTTTCCATCTCGGTAGAAAAATGAAAAGATTTCAGGGATGCATGTTAATCCCAAGTGTGAGTGGGAAGGAGTGGGGAGGGGCGCTGGCCACAGCCGGAATCTTTGGGGCCACGCCAGCCCAGCAAGAGCTCCAGAGGGAGCCCCAATGCCCGCTGCCAGTGGAGAACAGGCCAGATCTGGGGGCAGGGCTGCCAGCATCGTGTCCAAGGACCATTTCAACAGCAGTTACAGTCGTGAACCCTGCTGCTCCGGACCCACGATGGAGCTCAGCTGGCGAGAGAGATGTGGCTGGTGGTCCCAGGCTTCCATCCACCCTGGTGCTAAGCATCTGTTTCCCTGTGCGTTTCTCCCCTTTGCTTCAGCACCCCCGCCCCCTCATAAGAAGAGTCATTTTCTCTATCTCCCAGATAAGGAAACTGAGGCACAGCGGTGCCAAGACTGGCCCGAGACCAGACAGCTAGCGCTGGACGGGCGAGAACTCACGTTCTGGCTGGCCCATGGCAGACTTGCCCTCTGCTGCTGCTGCTGCCGGAGCTCTCTTGCTTCCTCCTGCCACGGCCACCCAGTGTCGTCCTCTGTCCCATACTGGCTGCCAAGTGGTGCCCCCCTAGTGTGGCCCTCTCACCTCCTCAGGGCGTCTAGACAGCTGTTCCCCAGTTCCTCCACCCTTCAGTCGAAGGTTCCTTTTTCTCTCCCAGACTTGAAGCATCCTATCTTGCTTCCGCTTCCAAGAACTTTTCAACTTCTGACCCATGGTCTATGTGCACCGACCCTTAGGCTTTGGAGGACGCAGGTGTGCCCGACTCAAGCCCACGGTCTTGCCCATCACCTCCTACGCAGGTGAGAGCTGGAACAAGGAAGACCAGAGAGGAATCGATCCCTTTGCATGCTGAGGCCGGTGGAGAATGTGGAAAGGACCGTGGACTGCCAAAAGAACGAACATCTGTCTTGGGGAGAAGGCCAGCCGGCACGCTCCTCAGAAGCGCGGCGGGTGAGGCTTCCTTCGTCTCAGACACTTTGGACATGCTATCGGAAGCGTCCAGTCCCTGGAGAAGGACATCATGCTTGGTAAAGGAGTGGAGCAGCAACAAAAGAGGAGGGCCCTGAACAAGACGGAGTGACCCTGTGGCTGCATGGCGGGGCGCCCGCACAAGAACAATTGGGAGGTTGGTGCAGGACCAGACAGTGTTTCCTTCCCTTGCACAGAGCGCTGCTACGGCATCCAACAATGACCCTGTACCGGGGGCTTGTACCCGATTAACTGGACAGTGGATGAGCTGCCACCCTCTGCCTTGGGGGCCAAGAAACTCTACTAGCGCCTTGCAAAGGGCTAGAGACCCTGCGGGAGACCAAGCCCAAACCAAACTCACTGCCAGCGAGTTGAATCCACCTCCTAGCGACCCGGTAGGACAGGGTAGAACTGCCCCGTGGGGTTCTGAGACTGACCTTCTGGACAGGCGTAGAAAGCCTGGTCTTTCTCTTGCAGGGCACTTGGCAGTTTTGAAACGCTGACCTTGCGGGTAGCAGCCCAACGCGTGGCTACTGTGCCACCAGGACTCCAGCAGCCATCCATTAAATCGCACCGTGCCCTGTGGGGAACAGCTGTGGCCCCACAGCGGACAGTGGCCTCTGTGATTGCTGATGCCCCTGAGGGGATATAGTTCCCTCAGGGAAATGAGGTCGGCCGACAGACATGTTCTGGGGTACTGAGTGGTTACAAGTTGGCAGTGAGTTTTGTCTGAGTGCCCACCCACTGCCACTCAGTCCATTCCGACGCCTAGCCTTCCTGAAGAGGGTTCCTAAGACTGTCCATCTTTATGGGAGTTGACAGTCTCATCTTTCTCCCGAGGAGCTAGCTGCCGGTGGGTTTGAACCACCAGCCTTGTGTGTTTGTGGTTAACCATGAGGTTGACTGTTCAAATCCCCCAGTCGCTCCCTGGGAGAAAGATGAGGCTATCTATCCTGCAGAGACATACAGTCTTGGAAACCCTAGGGAGCAGTTCATCCTCCTCTGGCCTATAGAGGCGCGCTGAGTCAGCATCCACTCCAGGGCAGCCGGCTGGGTTTGGTTTGTGAGGCTGGCTGAGTCCCGTCCAGGGCCGAGCCCCAAAGGGCCCTGGAGAAGATATCTTTGCAAACCCCACAGCGTTATCTTGCTTTGCATCTCTTCTAGCCATCAAAGCCACCGCAGGGGCTGCCTTCCTAACCAACCAGCAGTGGGGTCAGGGTTCAGGGGGAGGGATGGTGGCAGGGGACATGGAAATGAAGTATTATTCTCAAAAGGTCATCTCTTTCTTTCTTCTGCTTTCAAAAGGTCCAAGCGATCACTTTGTGTTTAAGCCAAGCTTGCTTTTTCAAAGAAATTAAGAAAGGAAAAGATGTTTTTCCAAGTCTAATTATAAAAGCCTCAAGGCTGGAACGATACGGAGCCAACATCTGCCTGCACTAGGTCTCCACCCAAGCCCATAAGAGGGGCAGGGGTCGGGCTTCCTTCAGAGCCTCGGTCCCAGACACCCCCCACCCCCTAGCCCCCACCCCCACCCCACACCCAGTCTGCCCACAGCCCACGCTGGAGTAAAAGGCTCTTCCTGTTGCTTAATCTGCAGAGATGGGAAAGTGAGAGCCGGGAGTTTGATTCTTTCTGGAATTTCAAAGAAAGCAGTTAGGGTCTCTCCCTCACCTTGGAACACCCAACCAGGAAAGAGTCTGCTTTCCCATGAAGGGGCAAGTCCTTGGCCCCAGCAGGAGGGCTGGCTGGACAGCAAGCAAGCCGCTGAGAGTTCCATCTTCCTAAGCCAGCAGTTCTCAACCTGTGGGTCTCGTCTCCTCTGGGGGTCGAACGACCCTTTCACAGGGGTCGCCCGATTCATCACAATAGCAAAATGACAGGTAGGAAGGAGCAACGAAAATAATTTTCTGGTTGGGGGCGGTTCCCACCACATGAGGAACTGTATGAAAGGGCCCGGCGTGAGGAAGATTGAGAACCACTGTCAAGCCATCTTCTGGGTTTGCTCTGCTCAGAACAACAGGGAGTGCCCCTCCATTTCCGACCCCATGAAAGTTCTGGTGGGGGGAGGACAGGGGTGGAGAAAGCATCCCTTCTCTCCCTATCTGTAAAAGGCAAACTTCAGTTCCCCCCGGGCAGGCAGGGCTGGGCAAAGGTTGTGGGCAAAGGAACGGCTATCTGTCAGGATTGGCTGGTCTCTGAGGCCCCTCCACCTCTGACAAGCTTTGGCTCTGAAGCCAAAGGTGATGGTGGGACCCCATCACCTCACAGCAAACCTCACCTTGCTCCCCAGCCCTAGCTGCTCAAGATGATGTTTGCTAAACCCTGGAGGCCAAGATGAGACGCCAACTAGAATGGGGAAGACCTGGGAGCTGCAGCCCGCCGGGGAAGGAGAACGTCCCTGCTGAGATGAGTGGGGCTGCCAGGCAGGGCAGGGTCTCAGCTCTCGCCTTTGAGCAGCATGCGCAGTGCGGGTCTACCAAAGCAACCTTTTGGCCCAGTCAGATGTTCACTGGTCAGAACACGGCAGCCTCCATGCGCCTGAGCCGCCCTCCCTACAGGCCTGCCCAGACCCGGCCCGAGCTAGTCTACTCCCTAGTCTTTACTTACACCGCTCCGTGGATATCGGGGTACAGAGTGAGGGGCAGTGGTCCGCTTCCTGAACTGGACTCAGTTCCCCAGGGATGGACTTTCAGAGGGACATCCAGAGGTCCTTCAAGGCACAAGGTGGAGACCAGGCTGGGCACAGATGGTTCGCACGGAGAGATTCGGATAAGCTGACGTCTCTACCTGTTCTTTGGGAAGTCGTTCGACTATAACAGCAAACCAAACTCACCGCCATCGAGTCTCCGCTGACTCCCAGCCACCCTATGGGACAGGGTAGAACTGTCCCTGTGAGATTTTGAGACGGTCACTCCCGGTGGCAGTAGAAAGCCCTGACTTTCTCCCAACTATGACACCAACACTCGGAAGATTCCGTGCCACCAGGATGCAGAGGGGAGGGAAAGACCTTTCTGTAAACAAGCCACAAAGGGTCCCTCTCTGCCTGGTACGCATGGAAATCTAATCTTGGGGACACCCCGGTCTTTGAGAAAGAGAAGGTGGCATGGTTGCAAGGGGCTGAGCAAGGAGCCAGTTTCTCAGCTCTGATTCACTGACGAGCTGGGGGGTTCAGATACATAGGGAAAAGCGCAGGTGAGTTCATGTGCATTCATCAAAGGAAGTGGGGCTCAGATGGGACGCGTTGAACTCACGTGTGCCACGCAGTTGCTAACTTGCTGTGCAGGCGCACAGGAGGTTTTGCCCAGCAGTTTAACAAGTTGGTTCTGTTGGCTGAAAGGCTCTGCCCGGGCTGGGGGGTGGGGGTGGGGGGCAAGCTAGTAGGGCCTGCTTTGGGCTGGTTATCTTCTGTGTGTGTCTGCTGGTGTCTGAACCACAACTAAAGCAGAAGGGATCCAGTGCCACGAATGAGCACAAGAATGGGGCAACCTTACCCCAAGAGGTGGCATCCTGGTGGTGTAGTAGTGCCAAATTGGGTTGCCTGCCATCCGCATGGTTGGCAGTTCATAACCACCAGCAGCTCTGTGGGAGGAGGAGTGGGCTTTCCACTCCTGGAAACAATTACAGCCTCGGAAATCCAGCGGGGGTAGCTGTGAGTCAACATTGACTCTATGGCAGCGAAGGAGCCTCAAGATGTGGTTTTATTTTGGTTTTAAGAGCACCTCTGCCTCCCACCTCCCCCGCTCCACCCCAGCACCCTGAAGACTTAAGTCTTTCTAGACCAGCCCTGCAAAGGTCTCCTGTCTCCCAGAAAGAATGTTGCCAGGATTCAGTTGGGAGAAAGATACCACTGGCTGCTCCCATAGAGTCACAGTCTTGGGGACCCTCAGGAGCAGTTTGACTCCGTCCTCTGCAGTCCTCTGGGCTGGAATCAACTTAATGACCACGGGGAGGAGAACTGTGCTCCATGGGGTTTTCAGTGGCCAACTTATCAGAGACCAGCAGGTCTTTCTTCTAAGCACTTCTGGGTGGATGTGAACTTCCAACCTTTGGGTTAGTAGTCAAGAGGGCAAACCATGTGGACCATCCAAGGCCCCTGCATCCTGTATTAGCATGTCAGCCCTCGCACACTTGGTTTGTGGAAGGCCCATCCCAGGGTGAATTCAACCTCCAGGTGCGCTCATTAACCAGCAATATGGCAGCTTTGCTCGAAAGCAAAATGTGTTTGGAAGTGGATTACATCAGCCCCAGAGCAGGGAACTTGTCTGGGCATGCCCTTAATGACTTACAGGGTGTTTGTCTCCTGAAAAGAGCCCTGGTGGTGCTCTGGTTAGCCATTGGGATGCTAACGGCAAGGTCAGTGGTTCAAATCCGCCAGTGACTCTGTGGGAAAAAGACGAGGCAGTCTGTCTCTGTTAAGATTCACGGCTTTAGAAACCCTATGGGGCAATTCTGTCGGAGGAAACCAGCCTCCAACAACTGAAGGGCCAGTAGGGGCAATTGTATGGTGATAATATGTAAAGATTATAGTAAAGTATTAGAGGATAAGAAAGATAGGAGAGGAATTAAAATAAAGGAGTCAGACACATTTTATGGTAGCATGCTCACCTCAGCTCCTCTTGATGCACCACGTGGAACTGGGAGAAGAGAGAGAGAGACTTTACTTGGGACATTTATAGGTAGCCATAAGACACACATATTCAGTAGTTACATGCATCACAAGGTGGTGGTATCTGCAGTAAAGTTCCTGAGCCACAGGTAAGGAAACCTAATACCTGCATTGGGGGAAGGCATGAGGGGGGCTGGGTGACATGATGGTGGGAAGAGAGAAAAGGCTGTCTGCTTCCGTAGGGAGATAGAATCAACCATGTGCTCACTTTAAGACAGCATAGCTGGTAAGGGGAGAATCTGTAGGAATGATATTTAAAGCAGGATAATGTACTTGGTCTTTACCTCTAACCTATCAAACCAGAGGCTTTCCTACCATGGAATACCAGCTTTCCAGATTCCCTCTGACATAAGTTAGGGAATATAGTCCTCATCATATTTCCCTCAGTGTTATTTTCCCACAATTCTACTCTGCTCTCTAGGGCCAGCAATGAGTAGGAATTAACTCAACGGTGGTAGGTTTTTAGGGTTTGGGCGGGGCACCTGGAAGTTGGGGCACCATGGATATGACTCAGGGCTGCAGTTATGAGTCATATTCCAACTACCAAGTAGCCAGATGGAATGTCCCAATCTTGATCCTTTCCTCTCTCCTGGAGTCCCCACTGTGACAGTGATGAATTGGCCTGCCACCAGTCAAGGTTTGGTGACAATCTCCTTTGTTTCCATCCTCTGTCATTAGCCCCATGGCCTTGAGTACATTGGACACCATGACAGTCTCCAGCGGAGGGATGACTTTTCTTTGCCTATCTTTGTCCTGTTCAGGACTTAAGAAAGAGATCTCCAGGAAATAGGTTTGATTTGAGATCTCCATCCCACCCCCTAGGACAAGCACAGGGTCTCCGAAATGTGCAGGCTGGATGAGGGTTTAGGACCAGGCTCCTTCAGACCTTCAGACTTCCAGAGACAATCGAAGAGCCCCAACTAGCACCCCGTGCTGCAAGGGAGGTCTTCATAGCTCCCACATTCTATGACTGGCCTTTAGTTTCCCCTCTTGGCCTTGGGAAACCATGTCAAATACAGCATCCAGCTGCCACCCAGAACCACCCCTACTGTCTCAGGTCAGAAACCTGGAAAAGAATCCCAGCTCCAGCCAAGAAAAATACCAGTCAGGTCCGGCTAAGCCAGGTAGCTCCTCTCTCCTCACCATTTGTAACCCCACCACCACCCTCTAGAGCAGTGGTTCTCAACCTTCCTAATGCCTTGACCCTTTAATACAGTTCCTCCTGTTGTGGTGACCCTCCCCAACCATAAAATCAGTTTCGTTGCTACTTCATCACTTTAATTTTGCTACTGTTATGAATCGGGTTACCCAGGAGTCACGACCCACGGGTTGAGAACTGCTGCTCTAGAGCCAATTAGCTCTTGGGGTAACCCCAAAGCTCCACTCTTACACTGCCTGGAGCCAAAAAGGGCTGCATTCCAGCAGGATTCTCAGACCTTGGCATGGCTCTGAGGCACTGCCTTGGAAAGCGTGGGGAGAGTGTGGTCCTGGCTCCAGAGGGCAAGTTCCCCTTAAGACAAGAATAAGAGCAGCCACCACTGCTGCCTGGCCTCCCACCTGGCCTGCTTTCTCTAGGCAGCAGGCCCTTTGGAAGTAGGTGGTTGTTCTAGAAGGAGGAGGCCACCGCTTTCCCGGAGCAGCACAATGACAGCTGCCCTGCACTTGGTGTAGTTAGTGACTGTCTAGTCAACTCTGGTTCAAGGCAACCTGTGGGTAACAGACTGCCGTGTTCCTTAGACGTTTGAGTCCACTGGCAAGTGCCTTCCAACCTGAGAGGGTCATCTTCCAGCACTAAGTCAGGCCCTGCTCGGTCATGATCTGTGGGATATAAAAATACCTTCCCCCCTACCCCCCACCCCCGCCTTTGTCTCCTCCAAATATATGCCTAACCTAAGAGGCTGTTTGCCAGCACAAGGTGGGAGGTCAGATGCTTAAAGATCTTCTCCCTGCAGACACTCAGCCATCCAGAGCAATCTGACACTACTGTTTATCCCACCATAGGGGGTCTCACTCCCTGCTGTGAAGAGCAGTGGATTCCTTTCCGGAGAAAGCTTAGCATAAGTCAAGTCTCCAGCTCAAGGACAGTCAAGGTTATGCTTCTTCTTGAATCTAGGATGTGCCCCTCTTGTCACATGTGTGCCCCTGATCCCTTCCCTTCCTATTGCATGTAGACCCCTCGATCGTCCCCCTTCAGTTACTGTATTGCCTTTGTTACAACCCCTTCCGGTGACGTAGGTCATTACCTGTAATCAGGGGACTTGCGCGTCCCCAAGGATAAGCTTTGGTTAGAAATAAATCGGGCTCCCTCGTGCTTCTCTTGGTCTCTGGATCTTCACTTGGACCATCAAGCAGGGTTGAGGTGAGCATGCTACTATAAAATATGCCTGACTCCTTCATTTTATTCTCTCTCCTGTCCCTTTTATTCTCTATGACTTTACTACAATCTTTACATAGTATCGCGGTACAGTTGCACCTGCCGGCCCGTGATGATGTGGTTGGCTTCCCTGACAGCCACATTCAGAAACACACTGCCACGCCCTTCTTCCTAGTCCATCTTAGTTTAGAAGTCCCACTAGAACTTATCCACTGTAGCAGTAACATAATCTACAGTCAACTGGAGGAAGGGGTGGAGTCTAGCCTGTCAATCAGGTCATAGCCAATAATGCCACTGTGTGGGCATGGCCTTCTCCTGAGGATTCTGGGAACTCCTGTCTTCCGCCCTGGAGGTGGGACACACACTGTCTGCTAGACATTCCTGTTGACAAGCCACATGGAGCTACAGCTAATGGAGCCAGAGCCCTGGAGCTGGAGAAGCCATGTGGAGACCCCTGCCAGTGCTGAGATGCTTCTACCACCACTGGATCCACAAGACTTTGCACCAACTAGCCTGTGGTCTTCCTGCACTTAGAGTCATTGCATGTGTTTCATGAGTCTGAAGAGGAATTTATAGACTGGTATTGGACATATGGGCTAATATTGGAGTTATGGACTTCATCTGGACTAGTCTGGGGTGTTTTCTTAATATACAATTACTCTTTATATAAAGCTTTTTCTTATACACATATGCATGTCTATGGATTTGTTTCTCTAGTCAATCTG
>NW_022111379.1:18167079-18168000 GCF_000313985.2 Echinops telfairi
TCACTGTGAGTCAGCATCAACTCGATGGCAGTGTTTGGGGGTGGGGTTTTTTTTGTTGTTGTTTCAGTAGCTAAGTGAAAAAAATAAGTGGAATGAGTTGTGATAATACATTTTTCTTAACCCAATATATCTAAAATGATGTCCTTACAACATGTCATCAACCTAAGGAATATGAAGGGGACATTCTACATTCTTTTTTTCTCACAAAGTTTTGGAAACCAACACACAGTTGACACTGACAACACTTGGCAGCGCCGACCAGCCTCCTGGTGATAGTGGTACACGCTTGGCTGCCGACCCAAAGGTCCCTGGGTCAGACCTGCAGTCCTGCAGGAGAAAGACCGGTTGATCTTCCACAAAGACGGTATCCAGGCAGGCTGGTGGGCGGTTGTCCTCGCACACGTGGTGGGGCTGGGAGTCCCAGTCAGCTTGATGGCACCCAACAGTACCAGGGGCAAGAAGCCAGGCGTGATGGACAGGGGTGCTGCCGAGAGGGCTGGCAGGCCCATCTCCCCTCTCCCATCAGGTGGATTCCTACTCAGTAACCAGTTCTCAGCAAGTAGAACTGCCTAAGCTCCCCCGCACCCACCCCAGGTTTCCAAGGCTGTAGTCCTCATGACATCAGATATCCACATTTTGCTCCTGAGGACCAGGAGTGAATTTTAATGACGGATTTTGGAGCTACTAGCTCACCACATGACTCATTGAGACACCAGGACTCCTTGGGTGCGTCCCAGGTCTGGCATTTACCTAATGGCATCACCCCCCAAGCTTGCCCCTGATGATCTTGCCTCTGTGAGAGGGTTGAGGTGCTGGAGGAAGGATTCGAGAGACAAGCTCCCAAGACAGCTGTACCGAATGCATTCACGCCCTAACAGAACAACCCTGAACTATGCTCTGACCCTTCCTGCCAAGAGACGG
>NW_022111379.1:18172117-18173062 GCF_000313985.2 Echinops telfairi
GTGAAGCCATCTGGTCCAGGGGATTTTTATGTTGGTAATCCTTTGACTACCTTGTCTATATCTTATATTGCTATGGTTCTGTTGAGATTCTTGATGTCCATTGGGGATAGTCCAGGGAGGGATTGTTTTCCCAGAATTTTTCCATGTCTTCCAAGTTTTTTAATTCATTGGAGTACAGTCTTTCATAGTACTGTGTAGTTATCCTTTTGATTTCATTAGGGTCTGTTTTAATGTCCCCTCTTTAATCCCTCATCCTTGCTATTGAAATTTGTCCCCACCCACCCCACCCCCACGCCTTTTTTTGGTTAGGTTTGCCAGCAGTCTGTCAATTCTGTTTATCCTTTCAAAGAACCAACTTTTAGCAGCATTAATTTTTTCCATTGTTTTCTTATTTTTGCTCTCCTGAATCTCAGCCCCGATTTTTATTATTTATTTTCTTTTGCTCTTAGTAGTATTATCTCGCGCAAACAGCAATCTGCCCCAATGATTTCAATGAAAAAACAGGAGAAACAAAAGGAACGGCAGAAGATATCTTGAAATTAACAATGTGCATAGAAGAAGCAGATATTGATCTGCCATAGAAAGAAATTTTCAGAATGCTCCTTGGAGCCATACAGGATATGAGGGAAGCAATACAGAAATAGGATTAAATGATAGAGGAGATAACACCATACATCAAAGGGAAACACAAGAGCTTAGGGAGGAGATAACAAAAACCTGTAGCAGACTCACAGACTTTGCCAATCGACTGGAGGAGGCAGATATCTGCACCAGTGACCTAGAGGACAGCCAAGCAGACTTTAACAAATGAAAACAAAAATCTAATAAGATCATCAGAGAAGCTGAAGAAAACCTAAGAGCTATGTCTGATGCTATGAAGAGGAACAACATCAGAAAAATAGGACTACCAGAGAAAGACACACCAAAGAAGTCATCTGCAACAAT
>NW_022111379.1:18173415-18184935 GCF_000313985.2 Echinops telfairi
ATCAAGATAGATGGAGAAGTAAGAGTCTTCGCAGACAAGGAAAAACTCAAAGAATACATTAGAAGAAACCCAGCCCTACAAAAGATCCTTGCCGACTCAGTATGGGCAGAACAACTCTCATCAAGAGACTGCCACATAGAACAACCCCACCCAGAGGGCAACAAAGAGAAAACAGCCCACAAGATAGCATTGGCTTAAGGGTGAAAAGAAGTCTAAGAATAAACCACACACACACACACACCACTAATAAGAAAGGAAGGTAGGAAAACACCCAACACAAAAGGTATAAGATGACATCACAGAGTCCACAGATGGAGATAATAACCCTGAATATCAATGTACTGAACTCAGGCATTAAAAGACTGAGACTAGCAGACTGGCTTAGGAAACAAAACCCATCAATCTGCTGCCTATGGAAGACACAGCTCAAGACTACAAACAAAAATAGACTGAGAATCAAAGCTGGAGAAAGGCATACCAAGCAAACAGAAATTCAACAAAAGCAGGGGTTGCAATCCTAATCTCATATAAAAAGCACTTCAAAGTGCAAACCATAAAAAGAGATAAGGAGGGACACTATATAATGCTCAAGGAAATGGTAAACAAAGAACCACTAAGCATTTTAAACATATGTTCCCCGAATGAGAGACCCGCTGAATACGTCAACCAAACATTCCAAAAGATGGGAAAAGAAATCACAGCCTCAACAATTATAGTAGGTGACTTCAATATACCACTCTCTGAGAAAGATAGATCACAGAGAAAGAAAATCAACAAGGAGGCTAAAGATCTAAGCACTATAATTAGACAATTTGACCAGATAGATATTTACAGAGCTTTTCATCCAAATACAAAAAATAATCATTCACATTCTTTTCAAGCCCACATGGCACATATTTGAAGATAGATCACACGCTGGGGCATAAGGCAAATCTTCATAAATTTAAGAACATCGATAGCATACAGACCTCTCTCTCGGACCACTGTGCAATAAGGTTGGAAATCAACAAAAGGAAGTTGAAGGAAACAAGAGGAAACAATTTGAGGATGAATAACCATTGCAAAAGGAGTGTGTGTGAGTTCATTTTATGGTCACACTTTCAAAGAGCAGCCTCGTTCCCCAGAGTATGTTTTTATTCCAATGTCGGTGCCACCCAGTCTATTCAGATCATGTCGTCCTCGTTCACAGCTACCCAGTGTGCAATAGAATGAAGCCCACTGCCCACTCCTACACCATCTTCACAGACGCTAGGTTTGCACCCATTGTGGCAGCCACTGTGTCGGGTCATCTTGTCAAAGGCCTTCCTCTTTTCCCCTGTTTCTCTACTTTACCACGCATGATGTCCTTGTCCAGGGACCAGCCCCTTAACAACACGTCCAAAGTATGTGAGAAGGAGCCTTCTGGCTGCACTTCTTCCCAGACAGATTCCTTTGTCCTTCTAGCATCCTGTGTTAGTCTGGGTAGACTAGAGAAACAAAACTCACAGACACTAATATTTTATAAGAGAGTTTTACATAAAGGGTAAGTGTACATTAAGAAAGCATCCCAACCCAGTGCTGTCCAAGCCTACAAGTCCAACATTAGCCCATATGTCTGACACCAATCTACAAAGTCCTTTTCCATCTCACAAAACACACGCAATGATGCCAACTGCAGGAGGAAAGCTGAACCAGTGAACGTGTAAGCATCTCATCGCTGGCAGGGGTCTCCACGCAGATGCTCCAGCACCCAGGGCTGCATCAGAGTACATCCATGTGGCTTCTCCTCAGTGATGTCTTGCAGGAAGCGAAACTTTCCAGCTGAGGCAGAGAACTGTTCCTCAACTGGCCCGACCATCAGAGAACAAGAGACCAGAAAGATGAAGCTCGCCGAGCCATTGATCTCTCGCCCTTCCATTAAACTGCCCTTCAGTTCATCCCACATGTTGGGACCAGGTTGGCACATTAAACCTAACTATCACACGGTCCATAGTGCTTTCAATATTCTTTGCCAGTACCATAATCCAAATGCATCAATTCTATTTTGGTCTTCCTTATGCAAGGTCCAAGTTTGCGCACATGAGGCAATTAGAAACATCCTGGCTTGGGTCAAGCACCCCTTAGTCCTTGAAATACATCCTTGCTTTCCAGCCCTTTAAAGAGGGGTCCTGCTGCACAGAGCTGAGTGAAAATGCCCCACAAGGTTTTCTAGGTGGTCATCTTTCCAGAAACAGATGTCCAGGACTTCCTCCCACAGAGCCCCCATTAGGGCTCAAACTGTTGACATTTGGCTTAGCAGTCAAGCATTTAACCCCCGAACTACTGGGGATCCTGTTTCCATTTGCTCCCTTGAAATGCCTGCAGTTCTGTATCCTCCGGACCCTGGTCTACACTCTGAGTTTCTCTAAAAAAACCAGAGATCTTTCATCTCCGGGGCTGGAAGCTGCTCCTCACAGGTCTTCAGCACCTTTCCAGCTCTGGGGCCTGGCACTTGGTAGAGGCACAGCCACAGCTCGGCGTGAGCACTGGGGCCTGGGGCTAGAGGGTCTCTCCCCTCCCTGGGGCCTCCCATTCACAACATCTGCCCAGTGCTGGAGTCACTGGCATGGGCCCTGCACCCCGAGTCCGGATGGCAGGGCTGTCCTGCTTATTCTGCAGAGGGAAAAGCCAGCTGGGAGAGACAGAATTGGACTGAAGATGGAGAGATGGCTGGATGGATGGCAATCAGAGAGGATGAGGACTCTCTGAAGGCAATGCCTCTAGAGCTGCCGTCAGGCTGTGACACTGCCCATAGCGAACACCATGGGGGTCTCTCTGCGTGTCTCTCTGCCCTGTCTCCCTCTTACACACACACACACACACACTTTGAGAACCTTGAAATTGTGCTCAGTTTTGCGCAGACCTCACCGAAAACATGACTCTGTCTTACATAAGAGACAGGAATCTGAGGGGCACCAGAGCCGAATGACTCACCACCTTGAAATTTCTAGAGCATTACACGTGCTTCCTTAACTGATTCTAAATGATTTAGCTTTCATGATGGTGAAAAGAAAGAAAATTAGCTTGGGAGGCAGAGTGGGTGAAGATCTGTCTGACCGCAGAGGACAGGAGGCTGAGGCCAGGCCCTGGAAGGGGAAGACTTGGAGCATTTCAGGGAAAACCTTACAGTTTCCCTCGGATGGCCAAAACCAGCCCCTGGGACAGAAAACATCTCAGCTTAGGGAGGTCTGACTAACCTCTGAGATGGCCTAGTGCACGAGTCAGTGTCTGCTGGCCTGCTCACCCACAGCCATTCTGGGGAAACAGAAAAATCTATCTGCTCCCATACAGAGTTACAATGTTGGACACTGTGTTAGTCTGGATACTTTAGAGAAACAAATCCACAGAAACCCATGTATAAGAGAGAGTTTTATATAAAGGTTAAGAGCACATCAAGAAAACATTCCAACCCAGTGCTGCCCAAGCCCACAAGTCCAACATTAACCCATACCCAACACCAGTCCACAAAGTCCTCCTCCATCTCACAAAACACATGCAATGATGCCGACTGCAGGAGGAAAGCCAAATCAGTGAACGTGTAAGCATCTCAGCACTGGCAGGGGTCTCCACATGGCTGCTCCAGCACCCAGGGCTGCATCGGGGTAGGTCCATGTGGCTTCTCCTTGGGGATGTCTTGTAGGAAGTGAGCCTTGCCAGCTGAAGCAGGGAACTGGCTAAGGCAGCTGCACCCTGGTCCGACCATCAGAAAGCAAGAGACCCGAGAACTAGAAAGGTGAGGCTCACCGAGCCATTTATCTCTCTGCCCTTCAATTAACCCCACATGTATTTATGGTCCAGGTTGAAACAACAAACTAACTAACTCAGACACTCTACATAGAACTGCCACAAATAGGAACTGAGTCAACACTAGTGGGTGGGACTCACTTCAGAGGAGCCCGCAGTTCAAACCTACCAGTCCCCCTGGGGGGGGAAAAGGAGGCAGTGTGTTGCCATAAAGATTTATAGTCTCAGAATCCCATTAGAGCAGTTGCATCCTGTCCTTGCAATCTCAGAGAACTTCAGGGGGCAGTTCCACCTGTCCTGCAGGGTCACTCTGAGTCAGAATCAGCAAGACACCCATAGAGTGGATTTGGTTCCGTTAGTGACCAATGTCAATGTCACTGCTGACTAAAAAGCTGTTGAGTGCTCCAAGGGAGTGCTTCTCTGCTTTGGTCCTGCATGAGAATCACCGGGGATGCTAATGAAAACCAGATGCCCAGGCCACACCCTGAACTGACTGCATCGGCTCCTCTGGACTTGGGATCCAGGCATCCATCAGTTCTTCCTGCCCCTCCCCCCAGGTATCCCAGGTGATTCCAATGGGCAGCCAACATTGGGAGCCACTGCTCTGAGGCCTCTGAGCCCCACCCTGTTGGAGAGTCTGAGGTCCTGAGGAGATTCCTGTGGTTGATGTTCACCCTGACTTTCCCTCAACTTTCAGAGACAACCAGATGTTTCTCCAGGAAGCTGGAGATGTTTCTCCCTTTTTAGCCATGTGTAAAGATAGTCCACAGGATTCTGTTTGGGGTGATGAAAAGGTTTGGGGAACTAAATATTAATGATAGTTGTACACAACGATACACATTGAGCAACGTGGGAAAGAGTGTGGAATGCCGGAAGCCTTTAAGAAACTGGATAGCGCAAGGGAACAGAACCTCCCCAGAGCTGGTCCCTCCTGATAACATGTTCAAGGGACAGATGGCAAAGTCTTGCCACCCTCCCACCTAAGGACCATTCTAGCTGCACTTCTCCTAAGACGGATTTTCGTGGCGGTGCACCATATATTTGGTTTTCTTGGCCATCACCATTCTTCAAGTGAATTGATTCTTCTCTGGTCTTCCTTATTCCTTGTCCAGATTTCTCATGCATAGGAGGTGATGGAAAATACCATGGCTTAGGTCAAGTGCACCGTAGTCTTCAAAGTCACATCTTTGCTTTTCAACACTTTAAGGAGGTCTTGTGCAGCAGATTTGCCCAATGCAATGTGCTACTGGGTTTCTTGGGCACTGATTGTGGATCCAAGTAAAATTAAATCCTTGGTCACTTCATTATTTCCTATTTATCACTAAGTAGCTTATGGGTCCAATTACAAGGAGTCTTATTTTCTTTATGTTGAAATACAAGCCAGACTAAAGACCATAGTCTTTGACCTACATCAGTAAATACTTCAAATCCTCTTCATGTTTGTGGTAGTTACATAATCTGTTGTCAATTTGAGGATTAAGAGTGAAGGGGTGGAGTCCAGCCTGTCAATCATTGTTTAGCCAATGAAGTTTCTGTGTGGGCATATCCTTTTCCTGAGGATTCTGGGAACTCCTGGATTCCCCCTCTGCTCACTCCCTGAGAGACACTCTACTGACAAGACACATGGCACGAAGCTGATAGAGCCTGTGCCCTGGGAACTGAAGGAACCACGTGGAGAGCCCTGCCAGCACTGAGATGCTTACACTGCCACTTGATCCGCAATGCTTTCCACCCACTGGCCTGTGATCTTCCTGCACTCGGCGTCATTGCATGTGTTTCATGCGGCTGAAAAGGACTTGACAGATTGGTATCGGGCATATGGGCTAATATCAGACTTATGGACTTGATCTGGACTGGCTGGGATGTTTTCTCAACATTCAATTGCACTTGTATATAAAGCTCATTCCTATACACATAGGAGTGTCTGTGGATTTGTTTCTCTAGTCTATCCGGCCTAACACAATGTTCCACAGGCAAGATTGTGTATTCTGCTTATTGAAGGCTGTTCATGAGTCTTCCTCCAATTCTGAGGCAGCATCTTTAACTAGGCCCAATCTAAAGATAGTTGTGAGAACTTGAGTTTACATTGAATTGTAATCTGTAGATGTGTTAGTCTGGGTAGAGTAGAGAAACAAATTCATAGACACTCATTTATATATGAAAGAGCCATATGAAAGACTCATAGAACTGCCCCTATGAGTTTCTGAGACTGTAACTGTTTGTGGGCGTAGAGAGCCCTGTCTTTCTCCCTCAGAAAGGCTGATGGTTTCAAACTGCTGACCTTGTGGATCACAGCCCAATGAGTATCCTTTATGCCACCATAGTCCCACCTTAATCAGCTGCTCCCCCAGGCAATGTGCTGAGATGGAGAGTCCTTCATGGGGGAGTTCCTCCAATATCCCTTATTAGGAAGATAGGGATCCTCTACAGGGATCTTAGAGTCCTATCTATATACATTCAGGGAGCATAACTCATTCTGAAGCTTATGGAGACAGGGAATGCTTCATAATTCACCCAGATTGCTCAAGACGCACCGGTATGTAAAATATCTTACGGTTCCCATTGAGAGTGGATCCTGAGGCGAGGCGCTCATGAAACCAGTGATGAGCGCACTGTTTGAGATGTTTTGATGTGTGCCTGCAAAGGGCAGCCAGCTCATTGAGGGAGACGTGGCTGTGACTTGAACCCACCCATCTTCCTAGGCTTGATGTGTCTACACCCTAGAGGGGGGAGGCTTGCTAGGTGGAAAGCTACAAGAAAGCCCCCTCAGGGTCCATGCAAAATAGCGATGGGGTCTTCTGGCAGAGGAGAGAGCACGCACCCTGCCCACGCACTTTTCAGCGACACAGGGAATTGCCAAGGGCACTTTTAACTGCCGTTAACAGAAAACCTGAGTCAAAGCGGTGTCCAGCGTAAGAAATGTACGCCTATTAGGTCATTTAACAAAGAGTCATAGGCAGGCTGGCTACAGGGGTGGTTCATTTCGAAGAAGCTCAATGACATCACCGATGACTCGGGGTCTTCCCGGCTCTCTCGGCTCCATTCTCCTTGGTGCTACTGTCCCCTTGGAGCCCCTGGGGGGTGCCCACGGTTAGTGCACTCAGCCGCTGATCCAGAGCCACCCTGGGAGATGAGGATGGGGTCCACTTCCCCAAAGCCACCTATACCAAAAGCTCTGGGGAGCACAGGTCTACTCTGTGGGGTCACACACGGGGTCTCCAGGCTGGAGAGTCCTCTCCGCTGGTTGAATGGTCACCCGCAGGCTGCTGGTTAGAAGCCTGCAGTTGTCCTGGCCCAAAGTCCCAAGAACTATACCTGGAGATTTAAGGAGATCACCCCTTACCCTTCCTTCCCAGAAGTAGTAGGTGTCCCCTCGTATCTAATTGGCCAGAATTTGGGTCACCTAAACCAATCACAGACAAGAGGAGTGAAACAGGCGCAGAATGGCTTACCCTAGGTTCCGAAATGTATTTCTCCTACCGCCCAGTGCTCCCCTGCCGATGAAAAACTTGTCCTAGCGCCCTTACGTCATCCAGGACAGCGTGCACCTATCTGCTCTTGCAACGACCACCCCTCGTTCCAGCACCCCCCCTCCCTCCCGGGGGGAGCAGTATCACCCACTTCTAGGAAGTACTGGCCCCACCTTACCCAATCCTGATCCACCTGCTGAGGCAGAGCCTGGGCGCAGCCCGCCCTGAAGAAGGGGATTGGCTGCGGGAGGGCAGACATCCGTATAAAAGCGGTTCTGGCCGGAGAAAGAGGAGGTCAGCCCCAAGGTTGTTCTATGTCAGGCACCCAATCTACACAGTCTTTTCCTTTTAAGAGACTTGCCAAAGGGCACAGAGTTAATAAGGCAGAACCAGGGCGCACGCGTAGACGGAGAAGACAAAGGGTTGTCTTTGAGAAGAGACGGTGACGAAGGGGCTCCTTCGGCCGGACCCCTGAAAGCGAGGTTGGTGCTTCACAGCATAGCTCCACCCCCACAAAGGCCGGCTTCTGCAGCGGCCAGTCCGTCAGGCTTTGCCCCCCAGCTGCGTTCTTCAGCCTCCTCTTTACAAAACAACTCCCAAACGTCTGACAGCTTTTCCGCTGTCCATGTTTGATGTCTGGCTACAATTTCAGGCTTTCCTTCACTCTGTCTGCATGCCAATGGATGCCTTTTTCCAGTTGGAAGCCCTGCCATCCCAGCTGCTTGCTCAAATTCCCCAGCATGTGTCCAGCAGAGCGCTCTCGGCTCCAGACTGAAGGAGACCAGGCCCTGACCGCCCACCCACCTGCCCTCCCGCCTTTGGCTGAGCCTGGGAGGCCTGCCTTGGAGTTCAGTGATGGGTGGGGTGGATATGCTCTTCCAACAGAGACCCTAAAGGAGAAGAGAGTAGTCCTCCACCCCAAACCCACCTGGGATGGTTCAGAGAGCAGCCTGTCAACAGTCGGGGGAGCGGGGGGTGGGAAGGCCTGGGTCTCCTCCCCACTGAGCTCTTGGCCACGTTTGGAATCCCCAGCGCGCTGCTTCCTAAAATACCCCTCTGGAGTCGGTGTCTTGGGTTCCAATCCTAGCTTCCCTTCCGTCGAATTAGGTGGCCTTGAGTGTGGGAGTCTGCACATGTGGGAGTCTGCACGTCCCTCAGCCCATGGCCTGCGCGGTCCGCTGTCTTTAAGCTTCCCATTCCCGGATGTTCCCTGGCCTATTGTCCTGCCTGAGTTTGGCCTTTGTGATGATTGGTGCTCGGTGGCAGGCAGCCGCCATGCTCATGGGACACCTCCGCCAGGCATCCAAGTGCACCTCATTTACATGCGGACTGTCCAAGTGCACCTCATTTACATGCGGACCTGTTTGAGGACTGATACCTGCCATTTCTTCCATATTGTAGCTGCATGATTATTGGATACTATTTGTTACACTTTATTAGCATATGATGCAATGTCACCCACCATTGGGTATTTGTTACACTTTATTAGCATATGATGTAATGTTACCCGCCCACCATAGGGTATTTAAGCCCCTGCCTTCTGCTCAATAAATCGAGGCTTGATCAGACTCCTGTCTTGCCTCCATTTCTCGCGTTTCTTGCTCCTCTTCATTCCCAGTCCCTCTTTCAGGTATCCACGTTGTTTAATGGCCCGCGGGATGGGTCACTTGAGCAAATTTCTTCCCCGTTCCCTGTTTCTTCTCTGAAATGAGGGTCATGATGTGACTCGGAGGAAGCACGGTCAGAATGCAACTTAGAAGTGAGGACGGTGAGATGAAGTCTCACTATGGATTTAGCACGAATTATCAGGAAAGACCTGGGGTGGGGGTGGGGACAAACAAACCAACCTCACTGCCATCGAGTCCATGCCGACTCATGGCAACCCTAGAAGGGGCGTCCTGCTGGGTAAAGTAAAGGGGCAGCGGGACAGAGGGAGACCTTCAAAGAGATGGCTCAACCCAGGGGCTGCCATGCTGGGCTCCAACATAGCCAGTGCCTGGAGTGTGAAGGGTCCTGGCAGGTAAACTCTGTTTATTGTCTGAGCTCGAGATACTCGTTGGCCGCTCCCTGAGCCTCGCAAGCTACACAGGCATAGTCCCAGGGCCATCAGTTATCCTCACAGCCAGCCCGGACGACGACGACGATGCCCCATCTTGCAGATGAACCAACCCAGGCTCCAGGCCCTAAGGGCTGGTCCAAGGCCTCATCTCACAGGCAGGAAGTGGAGACGCAGAAACGAAAGCCTGGCTCTGTCTGAGGCCAGAGCCCACGCACGCCTCTTCACGACACCAACCTGCCTGGCAAGTTCGTCTTCTCTGCCTGGTGTTGGGGGAGCGAGGATGTTTGCCCAGGCCACCAACCCCCCAGGCCTCCTCTGAGGAATAAGAGATGGACAGGGGGGTGGGCGTGGGGGTAAAGCCCCCTTGAGACAGTCCCACTTTGTGACTTCTATGGCCTGCCAACAGTGGATTCCCCACAGTCATCCTGGGAAACCTGGTAGCAGAAGCTAGGCCTCCAGGATCATCGTGGGCTCCCATAGTCAGCATGCTGGGCTATAGAGGCACCCACATTGCTCTCAAAGGGAAAGGAGGTGCTACCCTCTCACCGCCCTCCCGGGAGACTTCAAGAAGGTCCATTGACCCAATGGAAGCGGCCACTGCACCTGTTTAAAAGTCTCCATGGAGGTCAAGCTCAATCAGGACCGACCTGATGTGGGCTCCTCATCCTTGCTCTGTGGAGTCCCAGCCCAGGGACCACTCGCCTTCCTCTCCCCCCTGTCCCCCGGTGCCTCTGGTCCCCTTTCGTCATCTTCTCCCCTATCACCACTTCACCACCGCCACCCCACCATGTATTTGAGAGTGTGTCCTTCCACTGGCCTCCAAGCAGCCCTAGAAGTCTCCGCCTGAGTCTTCTTGCACCCTCGCACGCCGCCGCCCGCTCCCTTCAGGTAAGGTGAGCCCGCGTCTGGTTCAGGGGGCACCGGCAGCTTCTCACTCCTTTGCTGGCACTGACAGTTGTGTCCTGAGCTGGCCTTTGCGCACCTGAGACTTGGGTGTGGGCCCGGGGGAGAGACAGACACTCTGGTTCAGGGCTCTGGGGCCTGGCTAGCGTAGGAGAAAGGTGACCCAGGAAAGCGTCTCGGTTTGCGGTCAAAGCCCCAGCTAGCAGCACATCTCCTATTGCTCTGCTCCTCTGGTTTTGTGTGGGGAGAGGCTCAGGGGAATTGAACTGTTCTGTCCCCTCCTGTTGAACTTCCTCCACCTCCCTGTGGACGCTGGAGTGGATGCTGACCCCAAACCAAACCCAACCCTCTGCCAGCGAGTGGATTCCAACTCCAAGTGGCCTAAATAGGGTTTCCGAGGCTACCCATTTGGACAGGAGCAGACAGCCTTATCTTCCTCCCACTGGGCGGCTGGTGGGTTTGAACCACCCATCTTGCTATGAGCAGCCCAATGTTTACCCTATAGTGCCACCAGGGCTCCTTAGGATGCTGGTGTCTGTACTGGAAACAAAAGGAGTCTGGGCCATGTTCTGGGGCCTTTGGCAAACCCAGGTACTTCTATGGACCTGACTCCCAGCCCCACAGGCATTTGGTTTACCTGTGCAGGAAAGTTGGATACAGTGGAGGTGGGCGGGCAGATTCTGGGGAGACAGAGGGCAGAGGTAATGGAGAGGCCGAGAGGGCCCTTGCCTTGTGCTCCGTGGGCCTAACGAAGCTTCTGGGGTTGGGTCAGGCCATCCCATACCCTGCACGACACGCCCTAATGACTCTCAGGACAGTGCTGGAAGAAGGCTAGGAGGTCACCCCTGGCAACTGCGGGTGTGTCCCGAAGAAGACCCCCAGTCTGCGCAGACCCCTGGGTCTCAGAGCGAGGATGGGACTGCCAAGGGCCGGGCCCAGCTGGCGGTAACTGAGAGAGCAGAGATGGGAGAGTGTGCCAGAACTGGGGTGGGGTGGGGGGGGTGGCCGTGGGGGGAGGTGGACAGGGCTGCCTCTGGGAACATGGTGTTCTCAAGAAGCAGCCGTTCCTGCTGTCATCCTGGCTCCTCGCCTCTGACAAACTTTCCGGTTGTGCACTGTCCGGCCCTCAGTACTGGCACCTTCCCCACGCAGAGCAGGAGAGGGTGGGAGGAGAGGCGGCTTGGGTGAAGACCCACTGCGTGTGTGCACCTTACTGAGTCACCACACTGTCTCCACTGGGCAGACCCACACACAGGGGACGGCAGACTGCAGGGTCCACTCTGCCGGACTCAACCGCCCCACGCTCTCCTTCCCAGCCCACTCCAC
>NW_022111379.1:18186928-18187942 GCF_000313985.2 Echinops telfairi
GTGCCACCTTTCTTGGTGGGTTCACCCACCCAACAGGGCCTGTATTTGCTGCGGTTTGGGTTCTCCCTCCGACCCCCAACTCATTCCCTCCGCTGTCTGCAAAGCACCCCTTCTGCTTGCTCACCCCCTGCACACACCCAGACCATGCCCAGCGCCTGCAGCCCCACCTCAGACCCCAACGCAGCTCCTCTACCGCTGGCCTCTCCCCTCCACCCAGCCTGGGCTCCAGGCTACAGTGTCCGTCCGGCCTGAGCTTGGCAGCATCTTCTGTGCGCTCAGGACTTGTTGGCGCTCACTGAGAATTTCCATCGGGCGAGAGTTCGTGTGGGCACTTGAGCCCAGGCCTGTGAGCCCTGGCACCCTTGGTGCTGTGACCTGGGGCAGCCCCTGCACTCTCTGTGAAGTGGGGTGGGGGTCGCGCGGCTGTATATGTGAAGGAGCTGCTGTTGCCTCGGTGTTTCCCGTGGGAAGCTGGGTGCTCCTCCTGCTCTTTGTCTGCAAGGAGTTCCACAGCTCTCCCTGTGCAGGGGTGAAGACCACCCCTCTTCCTGGGTCTCCCCCTCACATACCCCTGCCCCTGACGCTTCCCTGGCCAAGCTGCTTCCATGATGACAGCACAAGTGAGCTCCGCTAGAGACACGGTGTCCTCTCTTCTAATCCACGCTGCACTCTGAGCAGGGTTCACACGGCTCTGCCCCCCCTGGGGCCTTCCCAGGATGTGTGCTGGAATCCTCGCCCTGCGCCCCCTCCGCCCGCCAGCCTCCCTTCCTTCTGGACATTTGGCAGGGCTGTGCTTTCCCACCCATTGAAGTTAGGTGGGGCCGAGCGAGTGGAAATGTTGAGTATCCTTTCTAGGTAGAGGCACTCCCAAAGTCAGTAGATGTTTTCTCAAAGAATGCCTGTTCTGGCTGCCTGGGTTCCTAATGGTGACAAGCTGCAGGATGGGCGTGTGACACAATAAATCTTGGTTGTTCCTGCAGCATAATCAGGAGCAGCCCTGGGCCCCCCAACCCA
>NW_022111379.1:18190810-18192137 GCF_000313985.2 Echinops telfairi
TCTCAGTCCCATAGTCTTGACGCTGCTCCTCTTGCACTAAGCCATGGTCTCCACGCCACCGTCTCTGGTGTCTCTGGTCTCTGCCGCCACTGCTTCAGACAGAGACCTGGGATGGGCCCATCCAACGGTCCTGGGCTTTTCCTCCGTGTCTGGGAGGGCTCTTAGCCCCAGAGGACTGGTGTTGACTTATAGCTTTTGTCTTTCAGCAGACCAGAACCCCCACCAGAGGAAATAAGGGGTGTGACTTGGTTTATACCCTCTACTATGTTAGAGACTGGATCCCACCTTAATCCCGTCTCCGTTCACGTAGCAGACACTTCCCTCCACGCGGGGTCACAGGCAACAGGCAGAGTCCAGAATGATCAATCAGCCCTTGGGCGTGATGGGTGACAAGGGCCGTGTGAGTTGACTCCATCGAACTGCTAATGAGTCCACATCTTGTCCATCAACTAAAGCTTTGCCGCCCACACGGCAGTCTGTCTCCGCCCACCACCCTGGCGTCCCTGGGCACAGCCATACCCTGAATCCCACCAGCTCACAAGAAGTGTTTGACAGCCACTGAGAAGAGCAAAAGAACCAAGCCACCAACAAGACCAGAATGGGCACCCTCCCTGGCCAGCCCGGAGCCCAGGGTCAAGTAGGAGGAGGGGCATAAAGGAATGTCAGTGGGATCCACAGAGACCCTGGTGAAGGTACAAAGTGGTCTCCGTGGTCTGGGACCCTCCTCCCCCTCCTCCCCCAGGGGATTCCTCACCCCCAGCACTCCTGCCACGTTTCACACACTCAACGGATTCCTGAAAAGCTGCCAGGAATTCCGGTTTAGGGAAGGCATGCCCTGTTCGAAGCGCCCAGTGGGAAGCTCTGTGTTGAAATCTATATCTTCCGCAAAGTCACACTCCTCCCCTGCTGCCAGGACCACCTCCTCCCGCTTCCCACAATGAGTGAGTCACTTCCCCTCCAGGCTCCCCTGTATAGAGGTGGAAGCCCCTCCATCTGAGAGGGTCTGACTAATGAGCCGTTCACCCCTTGCCAGCAGGGACCTCAGGACGTAGGGCTGAGTCACAGGCATGAGTCACCTCTGCACGCTGTGCTGATGAGCTTCCAGGCAGCCACCAGGCTGCACTGGGAGAGGTGGGCTTCCTTTCATTCTGGGAGGAGAGAAAGAGAGAGAGAACACGTGTGTGCGCATGCATGTGTGGAGATACGTGTGTATGTACATGCACACACAAAGGCCCCTTGAGTGCACATGAGGCAATAGCAGTGAGTGTCGGGGAAGTCCCTCTTTCCTAAGGCACATGGGGTAAAAATGATTCTCCTTCCATCACCC
>NW_022111379.1:18192704-18195684 GCF_000313985.2 Echinops telfairi
CCCAGTTGTCCTTGGGCCCTAGGAGCACAGAGCGCTGCATGTGATGTCGCTGCTGTGGGGGTTGACGGCTCGGAGTGCCATGTCCCTGGGGCAGCCCTGCGGACTGTTTACTACGGCTCTTCTAGCCCTGACGTTTGCCATGCCCGCCAACGGCCTTCCCTTTCCCGATGGGTCTGGGTACCAGAGTCGGGGAAGAGACTGACTGGATTCGATTCTAGTTTCCCTAATGTATTTGGCCAACACTCTCTTTTCAGAAACAAATATGACTCAGTGTCCCCTGGCAATTAAAAGCTTGTATACAATAGCCCATAATCCAGGGAGGGCATAGGTATCTGCCTTTGCAACCCTCCTGGATCATGCCAGTGCCCTTCGTGCGCCACCACCCCCCCCCAACCCCTGGGTGGTATCATGCACTTTGGGAAACAGCTGTGCCTGATTGTTTACAGGGTTAAATGGGCGTGCCATCCTGCTGGGCACAACATCAGCCATCTCAGAAGCAGGGAAGGAAGAAAAGGGCCAGGAAGGGAGTGGTCCTTTGGACCCCGAGATCCCTGTGCAGTGACCCTCCTGGATCCAGGAGGCGCAGCTTTGACCCAGAGGAGTGGCAGGCGAGCAGCAGCTGCAGCAGGGAACCAAGAGCCAGAGCCTGAGACAGAGTGGCCATTCCCAGCCCATGGAGCAGGTATGGCCCACGGAGCAGGTACAGCATGGAGTGCTTTGGGGCAGGAACCAGCTTGTGGAGTAGGGTGCCTCTGGGTACTTAATGGGGGTGGGGGGGATACCTGGATTTGCTGACCCTCGGTGCTGGGAAGAGTGCCTTTGGGTTGAGGCTCATAGAGGAGAGGCACGTCCTTTGGACATTTATTAACAGCCCTACGAGAGCTTTGTAACCTGACCAGAGGAGGACAAAGGCAAGGCCAAGAGGCTGACAGTTCAGAGAGAGGCAGGCACAGGAGAGAAGAAACAGTTCTGCCTGAATAGCTATGGCCTGAGCCATTTCCAGTGGAATTATGACATGCTAATTCTCCTAATCAGCCCCATCCTTGTGAGCATTGTGCGTTCTGTGTGGCACTGCAAGTTCTAGAACCCAGCTGGCCTGTAGAGAGAGCTGTGGAAGGGGCGGTGGTGTCAGCAATGGCAGGAAGGGTGGAGGGTGGGGCATCTCTGAGGCCATCGTCCAGGTCCATGTGGCCTCCGCACCGTTTCTTCGCATGCTGACCCCACACACAGTGGAGGCGAAAACTTCCCTGGTCTTGGGGAGGATGATTGGTTTCAGGTCAGATCAGACAGACCGTTGCCATCGGGTCGGTCTTCCTTGGCTGATTTGGGGGAGTAGGGGGGTTTTTGACTAGTCAGTCTTGGTCTGTAAGCTCCGCTGGAACCTCTTAGGCATCGTAGTCACACAAGAATCTCCACTGGCAGATGGCAGTGGCTGGGGATGCAATGCACGGTCCAGGGCTCAAACTCAGGTGTCCCGCATAGAAGGTGAGAGTCTTGTCACTGAACCGCTCCGGCCCTCCTGGCACAGGAGGGGTGCTCCATACATTCTTTGGGACGGGACACCTCCAAACAGCCATGCGGGGCCAGTGCCTACCTTGCCTTTCTAAGTGCCCGACTTGGGAAAGTGAGGATCGTGGATGTGACCTGGGTCCCCCTGCTCTGTGGAAGCTGGAAATTCCCTCGGCTCCCAGGGTGGAGAGGGGCCCCAGGCTAGCAGGAAGGGCTAGGCGCTCAGCTCCCAACCAAAGGTGGCCTGGCCACCTACTCCCCAAAGATTGCCGGCCACTGGGTTGGGTTGGTTTTGCTTTTTAATATAGTCGAAAACATTTAGTCTCCTCCAGACCCCCTCCTAGGGAAACTGAGGCATGGAGGAGTCTGTCTTCTGATGCGGGGGTAAGGCAGTCCAGAGTGTTTGGGGGGGTGGGGCTAGAGCACACTGCCAGCAGAGGGGCGTGTTCCTGGCTTGCTTGTGTCATGTTGACTACAGGAAGCTAGAGCCCCAGAATGGACTTTAGGGAGCTCAGCTGAAGGAACCCCGTGTGTGTCTTTGAAGCCCAAAGGAGGAGGGCAAAAAAAAAAAAGGAGGAAGGGAGGGTGTTACAAGCCTCCCCAAATGTTTTCTATGCAAATATGGGTACACATCATTTTTTTCAAAATTATTTTATTGGGGGCTCATACAACTCTTATCACAATCCATACATATATCTGGTATACATCATTTTTAACAAATAAACATGAAATCAAGCTGTCTGTTCTCTTTTGCAATCTATTATTTTCATCCAAGTCATTGCATTCTTTTTTAATGAGCATACACCTGGATTGAAAACTGTCTTCCTTGCTGGTAGCATTTTCAAGGTAAGAGTATGGCCGAGTGGGGGAGGGCGGGGGGGAGGGCCAGGGGGGCACCCAGCTTTCCCGTCAGTTTCACATGGAAAGCAGCCCTGTCACGAATCCTGTCGGCGAGTATCTGGAGAAAAGTGCCCACGGCAGGAGCGCTGGGCTGACTGCAGAATAGGAACCGAGCTTGTTGTTGGTTCCTAGTTTTGAAGCACAACACCTCCCAGTTCCCTGAGAAAGACGTGGGGGCAAACCCCTCGCTCTCCTGGCCGGCAGCCCCCGCGGACCCTCACTGCCACTAACACTGGGCTCCATGAGCCTGCAAGTGGGTTACCGGGAGTCAGCTGAACACCCAGGAGACTGATCGCTCAGTATAAACACATTTCCCTTCCTCCACTGAAACCAGGGCCCCGTGGGAGAAAATCCAAAGTCCTCAGGAGGGACTGGTCGTGAAGGGCTCCTTCCAGTGTGGACACACACGCTGGCTCTCCTCTCCACTGCGGGGCAGGGAGTGCTTGTCCCGGCTCGTGTCCCGTTCCACCAGTGGACGCTCAGGAAAGTTGGCGACGTGTCCAAGCTCACGGGGCTGGGAAGGGGCAAGTGTCAGCCTCTGACCCGGGCTCTGAGGACCAGGTCGGAGATA
>NW_022111379.1:18197219-18204777 GCF_000313985.2 Echinops telfairi
GGAGGGAGTGGTAGGTGGGTGGGGGTGTGGCGGCTGGCTGGCTGGCTGGGCATATGGCCGGTTAAACAAACAGTGATGTAGATGCGTGCATTGTTGGGCCCTGCATACATAGACCTGGCTTCTTTGGAGGTCAACACTATCAAAGTAAATAAAAAATCATAAGGATGCTCAAACCCTGAGTCCTCAATCCCATCCTTAGGATGCTATTCCAAGGAAATCGCTCAGAGGAAGGACATTACTCTGCTGCCCACAGGACGCGGGGCCATTATTCTTCCTTGGACAGCCAGCGAGCCAGGTGGCTGGGTCGGTTGCCGGGAATCCATTCGAATGACCTGACGACTGGCAGGGTGGAAAAGGGCAACCAGACTTCGAGGTTGCACGGCGAAGGGAATGTCAAGCGTGGGCAGTGATGGAGCGGTGGCGAAGCCTCAGGACCAGTGTCTTGGAAAGAACCCTGCAGGCCTGGGTGTCAGGAGATTGCATCCAGGTCCACTCGCCTCCCTCAAAGCCACTGTCTGGTCTTACCCTCGCCTTGGGCCTCCGTGAGAGAGGGCGCCTATAAGCGGGAAAGCTCAGGCCACACGTTTGTCATGCTGATGCTCCGAGGCGAGAGAGAAGGAAAGCAAATGGGGTGCGAGCGCATGTCCTGGGACATGCCACTGCAAATGAAAACAGCACAGTCTGGCCAGGCTGGCCAAACAGAACGACACCCCGGAGATGGCCACAGCACCTGACTGCATTCAAGCCTGGCCTGGGCTGCCCACCTGGAGCAGGGGGTGCAGGCATGGAAATGGAAAGGAGGGGAGGAGAGAGCACCTGCGATCCAGGACTCTGCAGTCCCCTGCTCCCTGAGAGAGGACCAGTCCCTCCGAATTCACTGGACACCCAGGACTTCCTGCGTGCTGGCCGGCGCCCCGTGGAGGTCAGCCCTCATGTGGGGTTTGCTCGGTGCTGGGTACTTCTCTGGAACTTCGTATAGATCAGCTCCACGGACCCTCAAAGCAACCCATGGAGATCGGTATTCTCAGGAGCCACACTCTACAGGTGGGAACACTGCCGCCCTGAGCAGCTCGGCCCTGATCACCCAGCCAGTCAGTGGGGAAGCCGAGGTGCTGAGCCCTCACTGCAGTCCGTTCTTTGTGGCCACTTCTTCCTAAAACACCATCTTCCGTTTCCCGGGTGCACCTGTGACCACGAGCTGCTCGCCAGCCTACTCCAGCTGGTGGCGGCCGGCACCGCAGAGCAAGCCACTGCTCGGTCACGGCATCCAATCTCTCATTGGATGGCCTTTGGGTGGTTTTGGAAAGAGATGGCCAGGCCTTTCCTCCGGGCCCCTCTTTGTCTAGTAACTGCTGAAACTTGCTCGGCCTTTCCTCCGGGCCCCTCTTTGTCTAGTAACTGCTGAAACTTGCTCAGCCTCATAGCGGCGCACAAGCCTCCACCGACAGGTAAGGTGGAGGGGGCTGTGCACAAGGGGCATTGGCCAGGAATCACCCCTGGATCTTCATCCTGGAAGATGAGACGGCTACCAAACTGCAGGGCCTCGAAGCCAAATGGCAGTGCTTGAAGCCACCACGCTCTGTCTCCATTCCCAGGCTCTCACCAGGAACAGAGCCCGCTTGCTTTCTGGGGTGGATTGTTTTCCCTGTGCATTGGTGTCTTCGAAGTACTGGAACAGTGGGTCTGGCCTGAACCAACCCTGGCTCCTTGTGCCCCAGCCTTTCTATTCCCTTGCCCCCTGCTCCCCCAACTCCAGTCTGAGGGCTCTGAGCTCTGTGCCCTGACCCTGAGGAGAGCAGGCTCCCAACAGGACACAGGCTCTCCTTCAAAGACTGCTCCCGGGAGGATCCTCAGAGGACCTCCATCCTCCACAAGGGCAGAGGCCTGGGGACCTAGGGACCATCAGCCAGGCACCAGGTCTGGGGGAAAATGCTTGGAAAAGAGGAATTCCTGCTTCTGCCATCCTGGACAAGGAGCTCAACATCATCCCAGGTCTGATGACCAAACCCAGTCACTCCTGGGGAAACAGACAAGGCCCGTATGGATTGACAGTCTCAGGAACACTATGAATCAGAATGGATTAAATGGGGTGGGTCTAACTGTCAGATGGCTGCTGAGCAGACAAGTGACAAGCCAGGGAGGGGATTGATGAGTGCTACCTCGCGGTCCCTAGGGGGTGGGATGGGGAGGAAGCCCTGAGTGAGCTGACAGGAGGACAAGGGTTTCTGGGCAAGTCAAAGCACCAGGCACCTGGAGGCCCCACCCCAGTGATATCGATGATCCTACACCACAGTTGTTTGGCATTCAGTTGACGAACTTTCACTGCTGCACACACAATTGGATGGGTGGGTGCCGCCTACGGAGCCGGCTGGGAGAACATGGGGAGGCTGTGGACCAGGGGCAACAAGCAGAGGTGCCTAATTGAACAACTGCTCTCTGTTGGCATTCATCCCCCCCTTGAACCATTGCTAACCCCTAGAAGGGAGTCCGTGCGCCTCCTACAGATGGGAAAGCACAAGCCCCTCCCAAGCCTATCCCGCTACTCCACCACGGTGATGACATACGGAGAGTGCCAAAAGGGCACCTACATCCGTCCTAGCAGATGGACAACCAGAGTGCTCCTTAGAGGCCAGGATAACGAGACTTCCTCTCACCTGCTTTGGACGTGTTGTCCGGAGAGACCCAGACTCCACGCTTGGTAAACGAGAGGGGCAGGGGAAAGAGGAAGGGCTCCCTCTCAGTGAGATGGACGGACACCGTGGCTGGAGCAATGGGCTCAAACATCAGAGCCACTGTGAGGATGGTGTTGGATGGGGCAGTGTTTCCCTGTGATGGACACAGGGTCTCTATGAATTGGAACCAACGTGTGTTCGTCTGGGTAGACTAGAGAAACATAGACACTCCTATGTGTATAAGAAAGAGCTTTATGTACAAGAGCAATTGAATATTGAGAAAACATCCCAGCCCAGTCCAGATCAAGTCCATAAGTCCGGTATTAGCCCATATGTCCAATACCAGTCTATAAATTCCTCTTCAGACTCATACAACACATGCAATAATGCCAAATGCAGGAAAGTCGCAGGCCAGTGGGTGGGAAGTCTTGTGGATCCCGTGGCAGGGGAAGCATCTCAGCCCTGGCAGGGGTCTCCACGTGGCTCCTTCAGCTACAGGGCCCTAGTGTAGCTCCATGTGTCTTGTCCATAGGAATGGCTCTCAGGGAGTGAGCCTGTGTCCCGTCTCCAGTGGTAAGCTATCTCCTTCGCGTCTCCAAATGAGGTCATCAAGCTGTGACCTGATTGACAGGCTAGACTCCACCCCTTCACTCTTAAGTCTCCAATTGACAACAGGTGATGTAACCACCACCACAATGAAACAGCACTTAACAACAACGATGGCAGAGCAAGCAAGCAGGAACAGTTGTCATGGCTCAGACTCCTGGCAACCCCGTGTACTCCACAGGGTTTTCTGTGGAAGGGGCTCTCCATGCCTTTTCTCTGGGCAGACCTGTGGGTAGGATCAAACCGCCGACCTATGGGTTAGCTGTTGAGCCCGGTGGCCCTTTGCCTCACCCAGGAACTCCACGGAGCTATCTGCAGCCAACCTGAAGCTTTCTTCTTAGGGAGTCACGGGCCTTCGAACATGCAGTCTCCCAGGTTAGTTCTCTCACCTTGAAGGTGACTCGTTTCTTCAGGATGTACATGTCGGGCAGATCCTTCCCTCCCCCCGCCGCACAGGGTGACTTTGTGATCTGCAAATTGACGTCCTTGTTTCCGGAAACATTTCTTCTGCCCTGTATTTTCGCACTATTCTGACCATCCCTCCAGGCTTTGTTCTTCTTTTTTATTTATTTTTTTTAAGAAAGTGACTATCCCTTGTACATCTTCTCTCTGTCAGGTTTATATCTTTGTTCTTTCACTCTGCCTTGCGTCCTCACCTGCCCCTCCTGTCTCAACCTGCTTCTGTCATACCTGCCCCTGATTTCTGGTGGTTGCCAACGTTAGCAGCTGCCCACATTAACTCGACCCCCCAGAGACCCCACTCGAGGGAGTGTGTGGGGGCAGCAGAAGCACTAGTGCTGGGGGAGAAGGTGCTCACTGAGGGCAGGGCTCGGGGTCCCTGCTGAATGATTGGGTCTGCAAGTTCCGTTCACATCCTCTCTGCTCCTCCCTCCCCAAGAATATTACTTCAGGCCCCGTAGGGAGTAGGCACTGAGCATAGGAGGAAACGGATAATGAGTGTGACACAGAAGCTAAAAGCCTCAATTACCATTGGCAACAGGGATGTGGGACACTTTTATGAAGGGAGAAATATTTGCCTCATAAATTGCTTTTGTGAGAAATCACCTCATGCTGCCTGGTGACCATGGTGACATCTCTACATCCAGAGGCTGCCTGCCACTGGCGGGGATCCCCTCCACCCCACCAGCTTGCTGAACCCCAGGAAAGCACTCGGAGGGAGCGCTGAGAGGCCACCCAGCGCCAGAGCTCAGCCAACCTTGGCAGCAGGCATGATGGGGATCATTTATATCTGTGGCTCTCGGCCTGGCTGCTCCTTGGTGTCAATTGTGGGTCGTGAGGAGGAAATCTTAGAGGTTCTGATTTCCTGGGTCCCACTCACAGCTTCTGAGGGCAGAGGAGAGGGCTGAGGGCCTGGGAGCTTTAAAAGCTTTCCAGGTGTAGAGCGGAGAATGAGAACCACTTAAGCCTGGACCTTACTCTGCCCTGCCAATCAATCAGCCTGCAAGCTTTTAGCGAGCCGGACTTGATGGAGGACACCAAGAAACAGGGCATCCTTCTGCCCGGGAGTTGCTCTTGGTGACAGGACTCATTTGTTAAGAGTCGCATTACTGACCCTGCATCCCTTGGGCAACAGAGACCCCAGGGGAGGGGGCCAGGGAGTCTGTGTGCTGTCCTGTGGGAGGACACAGCTGTACCTTGGTCCCAGCTGCTATGGAATGAATTGCAATCCCCCCCCCTCTAAATTTTATGTTGATTCCTGGTGGCAGTGGACCACTAACCAGTAAGTCAACATCTCACACCCACCAGCTGCTCCTTGAGGCTGTCTGTTCCCAGAAAGATTTACAGCCTCAGAAACCCCCGAAAGGGTCTCTATGCATCAAGATCATAGACTGGCTGGCAGTGGCTCAGGTTTGGGGAGGGCTTTTTATATTTTACAGTACCTATGAAGCTGACCTTGTTTGGATAACATCTTTGAAGATGTTATCAAGTTTAAATGACGTCATTAACCTGAGGGTGGGTCCAAGTCCTGTCCTCATAAAAGAGGAACGCAGAAAGAGACAAAGGGGGTGTGGGGGTAGGGGGGACCACAACCCTGTGAAGATGCATCTACAAGCCAAGGAATGTGTGGAGCTACCAGAAGTTAGCAGAGACCAGAAAGGGTCTTCCCCTGTGGTCTTGGAGAGAGCGCGGCCCGGCTGACACCCAGATTCATGCTTCCAGCCTGTGAGACTCTTGGTTTCTGCTGCCTAACGCCCCTCACTTGTCGGGAGTTTGTTGTGGCCACCCTAGGACACCCATCTTCCAGCCCAGAGACCCCAGAGGCCCTCAGGAGTCACATGGGATAGCACCTCATTTCTTTCCTCCCATCCTTCAATGGAGGGAAGGCCTGCCGATTCAGCAACCAACTTGTGACCGACCGCACCCCTTTCCCATGGGATCCCCACTCCATCCCTCGCTCCCACGCTGCCATGCCCCAACGGTGCCTTTCTCATAGATGACGAGGCTGCTCTTGGGAGCTCCCACCTGCACACACCATCATTTTCGTCCCCCTTCCTGAAGGTCCCCCGGGCTGCAGAATCCCTGCTGGCGTTCTGCTTACAAGAATCTACAGAGCACCTCCATGGTGCCGCCGCACTGGTTACTACTGGGCTGCCAGCCCCTCTGAGGGAGAAAGATGAGGCTTTCTAGTCTTGTAAAGGGTTAAAAATCTCAAACCCACAGGGGCAGTTCTACCCTGTCCTCTGAGTGGAAGTTGCCCCAAAGGTAGTGATTTGGGGTTTATGAAGTACCTCAGGCCCACATAGAGGATGGGGCCCTGTGCCAGGCGGGCCCTGTGTGCTGCTAAACTGTACCAGGGACACGGGTGTCAACAGAGACCACTCCACATCCTCCAGGACACAGCAAGGCTTAGGACGTAGCGGACGGAATCCACTCTTCAGATGAGCAGACTCCGGTGGGTACCAGGTGAGGTTCAAAAGAGGCTCCAGCAACTCGTGTTCCTTTCACACATTTCCGGCCATGTCCATGGCTTCCCGGTTCTCTTGAATAACCATTAAGGATCTCATCTTCTAAAATAAAAAATCCCCTCTCCACTGACCGCCAACCCTCACGCCACGTCAACGTCACGCTGCCCCTCTCCCTGCCCGATCAGCCCTGAGGCAGCTCCGACGCCAGGCACTCTCAGCCCCGTCGGGTGTGTGCATGCTCCTCGGAGACCCCACAGCTCCTGGACTCGGCGGGGTTTCCTCGTGAAACTGGTGTGACAGGGAAACCAAACCAAAGCGTGTCACTCTCAATTCTGCCACCCGTCAGCTCCTGCGTCAATAAGCAGCATGGGCCATACAAGTCAGATCTCGAGAAAGAAACGAGAGACGCGGTCACCATTCGCATTCCCACCCAGGCTGGACGGCCTCGGCGCTCAAGAATTTGGAGTTTGTCTTGGAGAAAACCGAGCCGAGGCCAAGGGAATGCACGAGTACTCGGCCTCCTCTCCCTGCGCCTTGGAGCCCTGACCAGGGACATTGGGACACTTCCGTGCGACGTGGGGCAGCGCAGTTCGCAGTACTTGCCAGCCTGGCAGAGCCCCCATCGTGTGCGGAGAGCGGGCACCCATGCGTGCTGATTCCGGGTCCCCCTCTGGGGGTGCAGTTTTCCAACGAGGCTGCAAGCTGTGGGCAGGGGCCTCGTGGGGCTTGGGGTCTTCTCTCTGGTTTACCCCGCCCCCTCCCCAGGGCTCTGCACACAGGCTATAATGTGACAGACGGGAGAAAAGCAGGGTCGTGGGCATCTTTGTTCCATGGCTCTGGGCACATCGCTTCACTGTGAGCCTTGGAGACAGGATGGCAGCATGGTATCCATGGCCACGTCCGATTGGACCAAGGTAAAAGAAGCCGTTCCCCACCCCCCCTCTCCTCCTGCAACCCCCAGCACGCTGCCCTGCTGCTGTCCGGTGCCCGTTCTGAATCACCACGAAGGGTCACTGGGGTGGACCCCTCAGTAGGGTTTGCTTGGCTGCCATCTTTTTGAGGTTTTTTGTTTCAAAATGGTTTTTAAAGTGTTTGTGGTTTGCTCTATTAACTGACATGCATTTATAATTTTGTCTACATTGATACGTGGCAACATTTCCTACATACTTTGTTCATGTGTTAGGCCTCGTCGACTAGAGAAACAAATTCATAGACACATTCGTATAAGACAGAGGTTTATCAAGGGCTCAAGTAGAAAACAAATGTTTTGAGAATGATGATGGCGACAAATGTACAAATGTGCTTGACACATGGATGGATGGATGGATTGTGATAAGAGTTGTTTGAGCCCCC
>NW_022111379.1:18206458-18209098 GCF_000313985.2 Echinops telfairi
TAAAGCTGTCCCAGCCCCTCGCCTGTGGCCCAAGGAGATCTGCCAGACTGCTGCCATCTAACAGAAGCAAACCCGCAGGCCTTTCTTCCACAGCTCTGCTGGGTGGGTTCGAACCACCAGCCTTTGTTAGTGGTCACCGCGAACCATTTGTACCACCTGCAGACCAAGGTAAATACAGTTTGTTAAACTCTTGTCAGCTGCCAAGGAATTGGCTGATTCCGGACAGCTCTATGCGCAACCGAATGGAACGCTTCTGTCCTGCACCATCGATGAGCTTACTGTGGATCACGCAGTTGTGATCCATCGGAATTCTGTATGTTTCTCATTTTTTATTGTGAGTGGGGTGGGGGCTTATGGGTCCATGGGGTCTTCATTGCCTGGTTTCCAGAAAGAGATCGCCAGGCCTTTGTTTCTCATCAGCCTTCGTCTGGAAGCTCCACCCAGACCTATCCATCATCAGAGCAACCTGCAGGCCTCCGCTGACAGACGGGCAGTGGCAGCCCAGGGGTGTGCTGGCCAAGAATTAAACCCAGGCCTCCCAGACGAAAGAGTAGGATTCTACCGTTGCCCTCGCCAAACCCCACCTGCATCGAAGCGCCTCTGCCACCTGACTCATAGCAACCCTGCAAGGGTGAACCCCTTTGGGGTTCAGCGACCTTAACTCTTCACAGGAGCAGACGGCCTGCCTCCTCTTTCCCCCAAGATACAACTGGTGGGGGGGTTTGAAGCCCCTGACTTTGTCATTAACGGCTCAATGTGCAATCCACTCTGCAGCCAGAGCTGCCGATGGCGCCGCATGGAAGTGTACGCGGTTGGAGAAGGCTGGTGACTCCGTGTCCTGGCAGTTCAGTGCACCTAGAGATTTCATCTGCAGCATGAAGAGCTTTGGTTCAAGGTCATTCACTCCCGGCCATGTTTCCTCGGAATGTGCTGAGCAAGAGAATAAGGTGCAGGCTCTCTGCCCCCCCCCACCCTCCCTTGTGTCATCACAGCCACGCCCCTGAGACACCCTGGGGGAGGTCAGAGACGGCTGCCTGGGGCTCCCAGTCGCAGGAGCCCTGGTGTCCCAGTGGGTTATGTATTGGGCCCCTCACAATAAGCTCAGCACTTTGAAACCTCCCGCTGCTCCACCGGACAAAGAGGAGATTTTCTGCTCCCACGTGGACTTACAAGCTCAGAAGCCCACAGGCGCAGGCCGACTCTGACCTGTCCAGTCCCTATGAGTTGGAATGGACTCGCTGGCCGTGAATTTGATTGGTTTGTGTTTCAGCCCCTAGACACCTGGCTGCTTTCAATTCTGCCAAGGGGGACGTTGTTGCCATCAACGGCCTCTTTCAGACCTCACGTACCCGATCCACATGTTCCTGGATGACTATACCGCGGCAAGTTCAATGGCACCAGCAAGGCTTAGAACAGGAGCTTGTCAGGAAGCCTATCTCTGTCGTCCAGTATGGAGGGTCTGCGAACATCAGGGAGGGTGAAGCTGACGCAGAGGGTATCGTAGGCTCTAATGGTGTCTCCCCAACCTCGAAGAAGGCTGGGACCCAACGGAAGCGTGGTGTCCAAAGGGCCGTCATCTCTGCCCGTGTGCAGATGCCCCCGTGTTTGTGATGGGCATGAACCACCAGGCATGACAACTTCCTCGGGAGGGCCAGCAATCTCTCTTGTACCACCAATCGGTTGGCCCTGCGGCCGAGGTCCTTCCTGGCAACTGGATTCCTTCACCAAGACCTCGCCACCGGTCACTGCAGGGCCGGCTGGGCACACGCTCCCACCTGCCTTCCCTCTCCTTGTCATCACGTCCCCTTACCTAGAGAGAGCCCAAGAGTGTCGTTCGTTCTTATTCCTATTACATTTGTGAACAGTTTTGTTGTTTTGGGGGGGATGTGTGTCTGGCTGTACATTACAATAAAGTTTGAAGAGGAGCGTAACTCATCCTTCTGCCCGTGTAAAGGATCGTGTGGGCGGGAAGGAAAGTCAGAGTCCGATTAAAAAGCCCATATGGCTGACCTTGAACTCCGCTGCTCTGGAGTACATGGACGGGCCTGATGTCCGCCAGCCGGCTTCTTGGGTTCGAGAGTCTGAGGCTTGGTTCCACCAGCAGCAAACAAAGCAGCTGGCCCGTGTGGAAACATGCCCTCTTCCTCCCAGTTGCAGTGACCCACACACCAGAAGGTCCCTCTCCAGGCCTGTTCCATCTAAGAATAACGTGTGTAATAACTCTGGGGGATAACTTTTGGTCCACTTCTCACTAACACCATTCGTTCTGTTTGCTTGTCCCCCTTTTTGAATGCTGTCATTTGAAAAACCAAGGTAAGGACAACAGAATGGAACATTTTGTGTGGAGAACATCTTGGGTGAGGCAGGATCCTCCCTGGAGACTACTGGCTTGGTGTTTGCATGTTAATTTCGAGGCTTCCCACACAAACATCTTTTATTTAACCTCGTTGCAATCACAGAGTCTGTTACAGACTACATTTCCCTCGTAGGGTGATTGCTCATGCCAGCCCGGCTTTTCATTGCAATTCCAGCGTCGGTCTGTAGGGGGTGCTCGTACAGAAGACGGTTGTACCGTAGAACCCGGACCTCCCCTTGAATCTGCTCTAGACGGAGCATTGAGATGCGATGCAGTCGAGTTCC
>NW_022111379.1:18209557-18211768 GCF_000313985.2 Echinops telfairi
CTGGGGTCTGCTGTTGGCGTTTTCTTAACTGTTTCCTAAAAGGGCTTACTAAATTATCATCAGCAATATCGATAACATGATTAACCAGTTCCTTATCATGATGGTTCCTTTCCAAAGACCCTTTCTTAGGACCCGTGTTTTTTAATCTAAAAACAGTACAAAAAGCCACAAAAACTAAGACGATGATAGCAAAACACTTGGAGGACAGCCACAAAAAGTTTAAACAACGCTTGCTAACAATGCCAGCTAATGCTGAGTGGCCGAAACACGAACTGCTTTTGTTTACAAGAAGCACGTGTGTCGGGTCGGGGTCTGGTTTTGTTTCAGCTCCGGTGCAAAATTTTCTCGACATTTCACGTCGAAATGCGATTACGTCGAGTACCGACCGATGCGGTGAGTTCTCCTGTGTAGACTTGAGGGTGGCCTCTCTCTCCTGCCTTGGCACAGATGTCAGGAGAAGCTGCCCAGTGAAAGGCCAGCTCCATCCTGGGAGCAGAGGGTTTCCCGCAGCACGTGAGCAAGGGCAGCATCCAGGCCCCTGGCCCCGACTTCCACATGCCTTGTCCAGTGGTCGAACTCCCCCCAGCCATGCAGGAGACTGGCTGGTGGTGGCGCTGTGGGATAGGTGTTGGGCAACAAGACAACTTCAAGGTTGGCAAGGGAACCCACCAGCGGTTCAGGAACCCTGTAGGGCCCCTAGGAGATGGGGTCAACTCAATGACAGTGGAGTTGGGCTTTGGGTTTTAGTGTCCAGGAGACCTCATTTGAGTCCCAGCCAATGCACTTCCCGCACAGCCACCTGTCTAGCAGGGGAGACTTCTGTGGGACTGTGATGCTGAATGGGTTTCAGTGGAGTCTCTAGGCTAAGGTAGGAAGGCCTCATGATCTATTTAAAAAAAAAAAAATCAGCCAGTGAAAATCCTGTGGGTCACGTGACCTGATCTTCTGGGGCATAGGGTTGCCAGTCTGATGACAGCTAGCAACAATGCTGCTTGGAGACCATGCACCAGCGGGTAAAGCCCATTGGTACAGATTCCAGGAAGGAGAGGCCAGCAGCCTCCACTGGGGGGTGGCCCTGAGAATGTCACACGGGTGACAATGGACTCTGGTCCCTGAGGTCCTCTCTTCACCACTAGCAAGGCTTTTGAGTGGACAATCATCCCCTCTCCAGAACTCCTCCTCCTCACTGCACCTCCCTCACACCTTGGCTCCCTCGGAGGCCTTCTCAATCCCCCCAAGCCTCTCTGCCCCCCAGCCCCAGCCCTCTCCCAGCTTCGCTTGCCCTCGCCCAGCCTAGGCCTCATGGTCCCCTCAATTCTTCCACCCCCTAACCCAGTCCTTCTTCCTTCTTGCCAACTGTGGCCACTGAGGGTGCCGGAGGGAATCACCAAGCCACACAGACTGGATCCTGACAAAGGTCGCCGGTCTCTCCTGAGCCACGTGCCCTGACAGCCAGCAAACCTTCCTGGATGCCACCGGACGGACCAGCCACTGTGCCTCCGAGCCTAAAGACTGCAGCCCATTCCCTTTCTCCTCGTTCTCAGTTCAGTGGGCTCGTATGCGTGGCTGCGGTGTAGCATGGGATCTGACCGTAGCAGGCACTCAGGAACCACGGGAAGGCGTTACATTTTTATATAGGTTGTCATCATCATGAGCATTTACCTTCTAATTGAATCCTAGGTATCAGCTCCTTTTTTCCTTCCCTCTCCCCCTCCCCTTCCCCTCTTATGACCTCTTGATAAATGATAAATTATTATTGTTCTCATATCTTATACCAACTGCTGAATCCCTTCACCCACATTTCTGTTGTTCGTCCCCCTGTGGGTGTGAGGGATTATGTGTCAGTCATTGCAAGGGGTTCCCCCTTCCTCCCCTCCTCCCCATCCACACCTTCTCCCTGCCCTCCTGGGATCCCTACTCCCATTTCTGTTCCTGAGGGGTTTATCTGATCTGGATTTCGTGTGTTGTGAGCTCCCATCTGTATCAGTGTACATGCTCTGGTCTAACCAGAAGTGAAAGAGAGGATTGGGGTCATGATAGTGGGGGTGAGGAAGACTCAAAGAACCAGAGGAATATTGTGTGTTTCATCAGTGCTATGACTCCTCCCTTCCTGTGACCCTTCTGTGAGCGGATGGCCCATTGTCTACAGATGAGTTTTGGTTTTCTGCTCCAGCACCCCTCGTTATCAACAATGTGTTTGTTTGGTTGGGG
>NW_022111379.1:18213729-18214956 GCF_000313985.2 Echinops telfairi
CTTTCTTCACCACATTTGCTTATGTACCCGCTTTGTCTTCAGCGATCGTGTTGGGAAGGTGAGGTTTGCTCATTTTCTATAGGTTCACGTCCTTTGCCACATCTGTGAAATGTTCAGCCCCTCTTTCTTTGACTATATTTTCAACCTTAACTTCTTCTTCGGTAGCACCCAGGTGACGCAAACATTCAATCATTTGCTACAGTCTCCGGGTCCTTGAGTCTCTGTTCTCCTTAAAAAATAAATAAATAAAAATTCTCACTATTGTTCAAATTGGGTCATTTTTATTGTTCGACCTTCCTGTTAACTGATTCTTATTTCTGCCCATCCATTCTGCCATTGAGTCCCTCCAGTGCGGTTTACAGTTATTGTATTCTTTCGGTTCCAAATGTTTAATTGGAATTTTATTTATCTCTTCAACTTCTTTACTGCGACACCTCATGACTTGAAGCAGTACCCATATAAGGTAGCCCCCATTACATATGGACAAGGTATTCATCACAGCATTGCATACGATAGCGAAAAATCACGGAGGAATCAATAAACTCTGGTATGGCATGCTGCAGAATGCTAGATGGCTGCCAAAAAATAGAAGGTGTGTGAACAGGAAAGCAAAAACTAACCAGACCCAATGCCATAGTCAAGTCTGACCCATAGCAGCCTTACACAGGATTCCCAAGGCTGTTTGTCTTTCAGGGAGCAGACAGCTGCATCTGTCTCCCGAGGAGCAGCCGATGGCTTTGAACCAGTGACTTGCAGTTAGCAGTCTAACGCTACCTGACCGTGCCATTACTTAAAATGATCACTAAAGGATATGCTATGGAGATTCAAAAAATTATGCATATTTAGATGATATATATATATATGTGTGTGTATATAAATTACCATCACTAAATAATACATAGTATTATGTGAAACAGACAGACACACAGATCATACGACCACATAGAAAGCGTATGAAAGATTTAAGCAAATTAACTGCAGTGTTAGCTCTTGGGAGAGAAGGGGAACCAGGCAGTGATGAAATCATGGCAAAGATATCTGTGTAGTATTTTTAATATTGAAGATTCTTAGTTGTTTTCTTCTTTTTGTTTGCACAGCCATGTTTAGCATAGCACTCTTTTCTTTTTAAAATCATTTTATTAGGGGCTCGTACAACTCTTATTACAATCCATACACCTATCCATTGTGTCAAGCACATTTGTACGTTTGTTATCCTCATCATTCTCA
>NW_022111379.1:18216377-18244907 GCF_000313985.2 Echinops telfairi
GTCTTGTTTCTGTGCATATTATTATCCTTGCAGTTCTATCTAGATAAGATAGGCGGGATAAACAATCTGGAGGAGAAAACAACCAGACTGATGTTGGGGGGGTGGGGAGCGGGGGAAAGGAAGTGGTGTTAACAACCTCAGGGACAAGGGAACAACAAGTGATTCAAATTCCATGGTGCGGAGGGTATAGGAGGCCTGGTAGGTGCTTGATCAAGGGCTATGTAACTCTGAGGAATTACTGAAACCCAAATGAAAGTTTTCTTTTTAAGGGGGAAGATAAACAGATCCAAACCCTGGGGCAAGAACATAAGTCACACATTGCTGTTGCTAGCAGGTCCTGGAACTTTCTATGAAGAGCTGTCAGACTTCAGGCAAACCACTGCCCTTCTCTGGGGCTACATTCCTTCACCATAAAATAAAGGGGTGGCGCAAGCAATCCAAAGTCTCTTCCAGCTCCAAAATTGTATGATTCTGTTAAAAATCATTCCAAAGTCACTGTGGACGCGTTTGCCAGTGGCCAAAGGCTTGTGTGGCTAAACAGCTTTGGCATGCATCTTGCTCAAGGAGTTAGGCCCCCCCACCCCCACCCCCACCCGCTCTGAGCAGACGCGGTGTTAAAAAAAGATGGCAACTTGTTTCTTGCTTTGTAACTGGCGGAATGACGGGCGTCCTTTCCCCAATGCCAAGGATCCTACTTTTGCCTAGGCCCGGATGCTTTCAACAAGGGGATCTAGTGACATTTTTTGGCAAAGGAAAAAAAAAAAAGGCCAAAGACTCGAGAGAAAAACACTGTCATCTCACGGTGAATGTGATCGTCATTTGGATTTGGCCAGAAAACAAAGGTCTACAAAGTAAGTTCAGAAAAATGCTGGCGTGTACCTCCGCAAACAGGCCGAGTATGCATTAAATAGACAAACCTTCGCTGGGCAGGGGGAGCCAGGGAAAGATGCCGATGTGGACAAAACCGACTGTTCTTGACTTTGGTTTGCCAGTTTTATTGGTCATGTGTCCAGAATACATTATACAAATCTTTTGAAATAATTCGCTATTATAAGAATAGTTTACAATTCTGCTCTGATTGCACAAATACTTGACACAAGAAACCATTTTTACAAATACATAGGTTCTTAGAAGAATATTTCAATAAAGAAAATAAGTCTCTATACATCCGATAACAAGTGGTGGGCAGTGTCTGCCCCACCGATTCATCACTTCATGTCTTTTATGACTTGTCCATACGTCCAATAGGCTAAGTCACTGTCAGCTGCCTCTCATTTCCCACAACTAAGTCATACTGCAGGCGTTTCTGAGAGTCTCTGCGTAATCTTTCCTGCTCTGAAAGAATTCACGTATTTGGGCTGAAAAGGTCATTTAAACACTATTCCTTCTAAATTCTAATCTTACAGTGGGCCCACCGCTGTGCTTGGAGGGCGATTTTCTACTTCTTCGCCAGATTAGACCTGCCAGCTGTTTGGCCTGCACTGTAAGTCTTTATGCTCCGAACAGTTTCTAAGCTGCCAAAAACAAGAGTTTAGAAACCAGAGCTAAGTACAAGGATTACGAAAGCCAAAACATTTGCTATTGATTAGAGCAGAGAACTATCGTGAAGCCCCCGTCTCGCTCACATTGAATACAGAAGACAAAGGAAGTGTCCGAATGTGGCGGTAGTTTTATTAAGTACTGAAAAAACGGGAGAGGTCATTGCTTAGGTCTAAGGTGGTCACTTCCAAAATGCCAGAGGCTACACACAGACTCTTGAACTTCAACACCTGACATGCTTCTTAGGCTGCGGCTCTGAAATGGCCGTAGGATTACCCACTGGCCCGGAGCGAGCCGTTATTTAGGCTGAAGGACCTTCACAGAGCACTGCCCATGTGAGCCAGAAGGGACAGGCCCCACTGGGGAAAACGTGGTGGCCCCTCCACTCCTTCAGAGTTGCAATGAGTCCACTTGACAGAGCTTGCTGCCCTGCTGTGCGGGAGCATGACTTAAAACGGAGACACGAGTGGCATCTTATTGTCACATTCAAGTTCCTGAGTACTCAGCTCCAGATATTGCCCATTCTTACAGAAAACAACAAAAACCTTTATTCGGGCCCTGGTCCAAGGAGAGGTTTTGCAGTCCTGAGACATGTCCCCTTTCTCTGGATTTTTCTTTCTTACCCCAGTTTAACTAGTTGCTGCAGGTTTTTTGCCCAAACACTGCAGCAGTGGTTGGAAATGAGTTATTTTGCATTACGGAAAGCACTAATCACATTATTTTGGGTCCTGTTTGCATAAAGCTAGGAGGCCACCCCATGCCGGGCTACTGCAGTGAGCTTGCAAATTCGGCGTAGTCGATGTAACCGTCATTGTTCTTGTCATCGTCTCTCAAAACGCCATCGATTAGGTTGATCAATTCCGCTTCGTTCATCGGTGGAGCGTGTTCGCTCTCTTCCTACAAAACACAAGTCAGAGCACGATGAGCCGCACAGTCCACCGGGAGGAATGCGTCGCGGATGCCCACCATACCCGGGCTCCGGCGTGTCCAGAAGCCCCTCAAGTACACGACGGCTTCGGGGAGTCCACAGAACCACCCATCCAGTCGCCTCGCAGTATGGCAGATGAGAAGTTACACTTGCTAGCTAAACGGAAGATGCACTGAAGGCCCTTGCTGACTTTAAAAGGGCTTCTGGTTCTTCCTCACTAGAGAAGCCATCCAAGTTCATCGTAGAAACCTGGGCCTGGCTTACAGAGGCTGGGTTAAGATTTTGTAGAGTTCACGACCCACAAACCCATGCCCTGGGCAAGCTCCCAGACCATGCCCTCCAGAGGGTCAGCTCTAAGCACAATGTGCCCTGATCCACTTGACCACCCCTTGGGGGTCAGTGCAGGAAGGCGCTGCTGACCTCTGAGAAGTGAGAGCACCCCCCCACCCCCGAATAGCCATTGTGGGCAGGCTAAGGCGCTGGGCGTGAAGCTGGTTCCACTCCGACTGTGGTCCTTCCATTGGTGCCTCTCCCTGCACTACCTTTGCTCTCCTACGGCCAGCACCATGCTCACCTGCCACACTGCTGCCCCTCGCCAGCAGCCTGGGCCCCTCAGTGAAGGGCCTTCCCCAGACCCTGCTCCAGTCTGGCCAGTCCCCCGTCAGAACTGCCGGCTGCCTCTGCGGCAAACTCACCCTGCCCTCCCGGCAGTGGAACGCACCCGCCTCGCTGACCCTGCCTGCCCGCTGGCTGCAGAGGCAGAGGGCCCAGGGAAGGGAGGGCTGAGCCCCCTGAGCTGGAGAAGAAGGAGCTCCATTTGCTCACCGAGAAAGTGGAGTCGCTTGGCCCCCGGCCCTGCTGCATCGAGCATGGAAGAGGGCCCGCCTGAAACCACCCTGTGAACCGAGCCTGTAAGAACACAGCTCCCGGCCCCTCCCGGAGGGCCCTTCTTCTCCAGCCAGAGACTATCTCTCCCGCCCTGCAGTCTGCACATGGCACTGCTTGCCGAGCTCCGGTGTGCAGCAGAAATGCCTGGAGCCCTTGTGACGCCCTCTGTGCGCCAGCCTCTGCCAGGAGGACCCTGGGGCAGGAACAAGGGCCAGAGAGAGGGGTGGCCCGAGAAGCAGGGCACAAGGCCAGGGCAGTTTAGCCGGCTAGAGGGCGGAGTCAGCAAAGGGCGGCCCCGCCAGCCGCTGCCTGACCCACCTCCCTGTGGACGTGCGTGATGGCCGTGGAGAGCTCCAAGCCGTCGAGCAGATTATTGCCATCGTAATCGTGCATCTTGAAATAGTGGAGCTGCAGTTCCTGCGGGGACATCTCTGCCTCTGGCTTGATGACACCTTCCAGATGTTCCATGATATGCCTGAAAGCCAACAGTCGGTTGCAGGCCTGTTACCACGAGGTGGGGACACCAGACGACTGCCGCCACCCACAGAGTCCTCAACAGCTCAAGAACTTAGAGCTCCTGACACGGAAACCAGCCCTCAGTGGCAGGGGTCGGCCACGCTCCAGGACGGCGTGTGGACAGGGCCCGAGAGGGGGACCGCACCAAGCTAACAGGTTTATTTGTCACGGGAGTTGGGGAGGGGAACGTGTGGGCGCTCTTCCCTCCTCGTTACCAGAATGTCATCATAGCTTGGGGCTCTCAACTTCATAAAGATTAAAAAAAAAAAAAAACCCACAACAATTAAAGGAAGGGTCAGAGGGGGGAGGAGAACATCATGTGCTGCGGCTGAGCCAGGATAAAGGCTGCAACCCAGACTCCGATGCTTGGCTGTAGCCGTAAAGATCGGGTCTGAGCTCAGAAACCTCAGCTCTAGTCTGCCTTCTGGCCCTACTGTTGTGTGTGTGGGTGGGGTGGGGGGGGGAGTGGAGTAACCCCGAGGGCCTCCATCGGTAACGAGAGAACACCTGACTTCCAGGTGGCTATCAGGAACAGAACGCTGCACGACAGTGGTCTCCCCAGCATATCAGGGGATGCGGAGAGCGAGCACAGTGCGACCTCGGAATACGTACTCTTGGTTGTGCACTGTATTCTTATCCAGGCCCCCGCCGGCGCCGTGTGAGGAGCTGGCTCCAGGCTCCTGGGCCCTGGCGCCCGGTGGGCACCAGCCCGCCAGCAGGCCGCACAGGAGCAAGGTTCTGAGCAGCTGCAGGTATCCCATGGTCTCCAGCACCTGGGGGTGGGGGACAGAGACGATGAGGGCGGGAACATCAGAGTGAAGGCTGCTTCCCTGGGAAGGAGGCTGAAGTGGAGAGACTGTGGAGGAGACCACACCAAACTGGGCCCAAAGCCACCTCTGCCACCTGATGGCACAACCTGGGGCACTATGCGTCCCCATCCCTTACATGGCATTTCTGTGTGCCAATCAGTTCCACGAGAGTCACGGGACTCCGAGGTCACGCCTGCCTACGCGGTGCTTGGGGCAGGTGAGAGGAGATGAGCCTGCGCCTGGGGCCGCACCAAGGGCAGTGAGGCACTGCAGGATGACAAACGCTGGGCAAGGCCAGAGGAAGAACTTCCCCAGGGGGAAGATACATCTCTAAAGGATGACCAATGCAGCCACAGCCTGCGGAGCCTGGGGCCAGGACATGCTGTGAGCCGGCAGGGCCCAAGGGACCGACTGGGACCGGGCAGGTGATTGGATGACTGGAGCAGATGCAGGTGCAGACAAGTGGTGCGACGCGTCGTTTCGTCAGGAGGCAGCCTAGAGGGTGCAGAGTGACCGGCACAATGGGCGACGGGCTGCTGAAGGCTGCGAGGACCCAGTGTAGGTGTCTTAGCCTGCTAAGCCTGGGGTGCTGGGGAGCCACTGAGGACTCGTGGCTGGAGGACGAGAGCAGGGGCGGGTTCAGAATGACTCGTCTGACGGACGGCTGGTAGAAGGCTGGGCGTGGGGACTCTACTGCTGAGAGAAGCAGGGAGGCAGGTTGCTCACGTCTGAAGTCGGGGACAGAAAGAGGATGCTAGCAGGTGCTGCTCGTCACCTGGGGCTGGGACAGCACCAAGCCCCTCACCGCTGGGAAAGAGTAACACTGAAGTTAGGGTCCCGTCACGAGCTCCGGGGCGCTGGCCCGACTGCGGATTGTGCGCAGCAACAAGACGACCTGCCCGGCTGCCCAGCCAGCGCCCTGGGGGCTGGGGGCTTGTTTTTCGGGTATTCTACACTGAGACTCTGGCACATTTTTAACTCTGGTTGTCTAAAATTGACTGTGGCGAGGCCAAACTGGTGTGGGAAGTATGGGCACAGTAGTGGCCAGAAAAGGAGACAAAGGGAGCTGCAATGGCAGGGGGGCCAAAGGACCCACATCAGCCCAGCACCAGGATCGTTAGGGAGGTGCCCCTGGATAAAGGGCGGCCCGCTCCAAGGAGACCCGAAGAGCCCGCTCCCAGGCACGTGCCAGCGTCTTCGTGCTGTAGGCCACTGCTGGTGCCCACAACTCTGCATGCTAGGGAAGCGAGGGGCACTCGGTGCCTGATGTGCTCTCTACCACGGGTTCGAGGAGACTCCGCTGAGAGCGGCTCTGGAAGCATGCAGGTGGGCGCCGGAAGGAGACGGCAGCCGCAGACCAAAAGAAGAAGGGCAGAGACACAGAAACGGACAGGAGCTGGGACGAGGCCAGCAGAAGAGGGCGAGGAAAGGCTAGAGGAACAGAATGGGGGGTGGGGGGAGGGTACAACTGAACAGGATGGGAAGACCAGACCGCAGCCCCTGGAAGGTACCACTCTGAAGGGGTGGGGGGGCACGTCTGTGAGCCGTCGTCTTCAGGCCGACCCGAGGAGACGGCGAGAATGGTGGCTGGAAAGATCGTGCGAACCTGGGCTTCCAGGACCTTGCTGTGCTTCCTCCATGTGAAGACTTGGACTTTTTGACAAGCGGGCTTCTAGCAGCTCATTACTGTAGCTTTATTAAGAGTGATGGCAGTGGGGTAGCTTTGGGAGACTACTAAGGAGCCCTTGGAGAAAACCCAAAGCTGTTGTCTACTTGACAGTGAGTCCGAGAGACTGACTGCGCTCAGAACCCTCTGCATTGTGCGTATGCGTGCGCCTTGTCGGGGGCTGCACTCGGGCGGGGCCGGGTGGCCGGCGCAGCATTTCACAAGAGTGCTGCAGAGTGTATTTAGTCGAGCCAGGAAGCCAGGGCCTTATGCTTATAAAGCCAAACTCCAAACTCACTGCCCTCGAGTTGATATCGACTCATAGTGACCCTGCAGGGCAGGGTAGAACTGCCCCCGTGAGTGTCCGAGGCTGTTCACTCTTTATGGGACTAGGAAGTCTTCCTGCCAAGGAGCTGCCGGTGGTTTTGAACTGCTGACTTTGCAGTTAGCAGCCCACATAATCACTATACCACCACCAGGTAGTTTAGACTTAGATGCACCTCCCTGCCGGCCTTTGTACAGCTTCTGAGGATTCACCTTCACCCCTGGAAGTGTGAAACCCCAGGCTTTCTCCTCATCCCATCTGCCAGCTTCTCAGGCTTCAGTCCATGACGCACGCCACACTTCGTGACCTCACGGCACAACGTTCCATCTGCTTCTCCCCCTGCTTCTTCCTGCTCTTCTCCCTCCACCTCCCACTCTGCCAACCTGGGAACGTGACTAGGCTGCTGAATGGCTAAACGTGTCGGCTCCTCTGATTCCTTAGTTATAATCTCGTGTCTTTAGAAATCGACTCTGTGAAACTTCTCTAAACCTTCAGGGAAGTCTGATGGTGCCCAGGAATGTAACTCCCCCAACTGTCCATCCTTTTTACCTGCTGCCAAAGTAGCTCAGGGAGGGTGGGGGGAGGCTACCTTCGCCTCTTTCTTCTTTTCTTTTCAGGGCTCCAATCACTTTTTGCCTCTATGTTGAACATTTGGGGTTTGACACATCATTCATTAAGTGAGGAAGTACCAGTAAGAGTTTGCTGTTAAGTGAATGAAGAACTTGAGAAAACTTCGTTTTATAAATAAAGAACATTCTTCTTAAAATAATATTGATTGTGATGATTATACAACTCTAATATATTTAAACCACTGAATTGTAACGTATGTGAGTTATATGGCACTAAAACTATTGAAAAATTAAATTAAAATGGGGGGGAACCCACAAAATTACTTGTCAAACTGAAAGTTGTGGGCCTTCCTGGGACTTAAGAGACTGGCTGGTGAAGGCCAGCCACAGGCCCAGCGACCAGGCCGGACCACAGAGTCCCGTCCTAAGGGGATGAACGGAATCTGCTGCCGGTAACAAGGGCCGGTGACTTCAAAGGCCTCCTCTAGCACCCATGGCCCACACCTGCCACAGTAACGATACAGCAGCTGGCAGCGGCCACACTTGGACACACACACAGGCACCCCCGGAGCTCAGCCCAGCCGCGGCGGCATCTCTGCTCTCCTGACGCAGGGCTGGAGGTCGAGAAGCTGCAGTTCCTGCCCACTGATCCTAAGAGGCTCTGGAAAGTGAGGTCTTGGGAGCATGCCGCCCCACGAAGTTTTGACACTGTGCCCAATTACAGCAATACCTTCTGTGGCCTCTCCCTAAGGGGACAACGCTCACTTGCATGTAGAGCTTCAATAAAGTGGCACTACTGAGCAGTGACGTTATAGTGCAATCTGTCCAATTCATACAAAAGAGGGCAGGCCATGAAAGTCAGTTCAGAAGAATGCACGTTTGTGGGAGAAATAAAAGGGAAATCGTGTGTAAGTATATTTCACCCACAGACAGACATCCAACAACCAAGATCCCTTTCTGGGTCATGACCATTACACCCATGGTGACTTTCTCCTTCATGTTTTCTACTGTTTCGAAACAGTCTACCGCTACTTTCTTAGAAAAGTGGCACAAGGTCACCGCTTCTAGGCCTTCCCTGTCAGCGCTCCCACAGTTTTGGCCAAATACTATGTGGAGAGAATAAGAGAGAGGGGAAAGGGTGTGTGTGTGTGTGTGTGTGTGTGTGTTGAGGTTCATTCTCATCTCCAGAAAATAAAACAAATTTAAGTGCACTTCCTTTTTTATCAGAGGGAGGTGTCTGGCACCCGGCCCGTATCTCTGTACTTGTTTCTAGGGGGCCAGGTTTGCTGTTTCTCACAGCGGTGATGGCCAGCCAGCCAGAGCAGAACACCTCGTTCAGGCCACTCAGCTGCCATCTCTAGGGCAGGAGTCAGCAGGGGACCCAGAGCCTGCGCAGCTCTCTCCAGCGAGCCACCTGTGGCCCAGGCGGTCTTCCCAGATGCGCCCCCATGCTTCCCCTCAGCAGGCCCCTGCTCAGTGCTTCTGCGGGCCATGAACACCGTGTGGGCAATGGCCTTGCTAGACTGGGCTCTGCAGAAGCAGGGACCGAGGCCCCATGCCCAGCATCTGGCATGGTGCCTGCGACGGTCTGGTGGTTCATGGCCCTAGCGAGAGAATCCCCCCAAGCCACTAAGGTATGCTGCCAAGTGTCAGGGCTACTATCACTGAGGGAAGGGGTCTGGTGGTCAAGAGGGCTGTGCGCTGGGCAGTTCGAACCCACCAGTTACTCTGAGGGAGGAAGATGAGGCTGTCGGCTTCTGTAAAGATTGAGTCTTGGAAACCCAGAGGAGCCGGTCTACTCCATCCTACACTAAGGTGACCAGACGTCCCACTTTTGGTGGGACAGTCCCGATTTTTAACAAATTTTCCCACGTCCTGCGGCATTTTTTAAAATGCACAACAAGCTAAGGTAGACGTTTTTTGGCTGCCATGTGGCTATTTCACCAGGATATGAGTTTTATCAATGGTGTCCCACTTTACCAATGTTAAAATCTGGTCACCTTGAGGGTCCCGATGAGTCAGCATCTACTCGATGGGGGTGAGAGCAATCAGTTCATCAGTTCTTGTTTTTGCTTGCTGTTGCAGGTTACTAACCTGAGCACAGCACGAGCGAGGTGGACACCAGAGCAGCAGACCTCTCTAAGCGCTGCCAAGAGGACAGAAGTCCGCCTGCCACCGAACAAATGAACGCCGCTTGGATCCAAAAGGAAACGCAGCCGCTTCCCTCTGCCCAACCAGCAGGTTGCATCATCCACAGCCCCAGCCCCTTAGCCCAAGGCTGCGCGCAATCAGATAAACTCCGCAGCTCCAAGCACACCGGCCCAGTTTAGGACACTGTGAAGGCCAGCCAGGCTGGAGGAAAATCCCGAGTGGAGCGACGTCTACAAAGAGACTTCCACACAACCCATGCCGCCTTGTGACATCTCTCATGGGAGGAAGCGCAGGCCCAGCCCTGTACAGGGGAAAGCGAGAGGTCTGGGACGACTGGTGACAGATGCCAAAGGAGGCCACCTCCTCTGCTGAGTTGTCCGGCCTTCTCTAGCTGAGCCCAACATGCCTGGCCAGCCTGGTCCGACCCCCTGCGCCTCCCCCACCCCAGCTCCAGTGTCACTAGCCCCCACTCACTGCTCTGCTGGCCTCTTCCTGCCCCAGTGCCTTTGCCCCCCACTGCTCCCATCTATCTGCCCTCCCTCTTCTAGGTTCAGAGGTAACTTCAGTATTCTTCCCGTCCACGCTAGCTTCATGCTGACACCTCTCATTTGACTGTGACTATGTGACTATGCACAGCACCTGATGGTGCTATGGATTAGGTATTGGGCTCCTAACTGAAAGATTGGTGGTTCAAACCCACCAAATACACTGTGAAAGAAAGATGAGGCTGTCTGCTCCCATAAAGATTCACAGCCTTGGAAACCCTGTATAAAACCAAAGAAATCAAGCTCACTGCCATTGAGTCAATTCTGACTCATGGCGACCCTATAGGACAGGGTAGAGCTGCCCCTGTGGGTTTCTGACACGGTAACTCTTCACGCAAGTAGAAAGCCTCATCTTTCCCCCAGGAAGTAGCTGGTGGTTTCAAACAACTGACCTCGAGGGTGGCTACCGGATGCACAGCCAGGGCTCCCCAAGGATACCGTTTTGAACTGCTATACGTCAGAACTGATTCGAGGGCAGTGGGTGGACATAGTCACATATTGTTCCCCCTTTCCCCCTCCTCTCTAACATCCATGGGCTGACCTGGAGCTAACAGACTTTCACATCTGAATCAGGGCAGTGAGCTGTTCCCTATCACAGAAGATCCAGCTTCTTGCTGCAACAATAAGTGCCCTTTGGAGCCCTCTGATTAATGGTTTGGCCAGGCTCACCTTTCCCTCTCATTGTGTCGTTCGCCCTATCAGCTTGCCGGGGTTTGGAGCCAATCTTTCTCCCTGTGACCCACAGCAGCTCTTTGTCAGCAGCTTTTGTCCCATGCTGGGGGTCCTCAGTTAAGAGCTCAGATGTAAAGCACCTACTCTCATCAACACTCAGGCATCCTGTACAGAGAGCCAAAAAAACCCCCCATGATGCTGGCACTTCCCCCATGGGCCTGGGCTGAAGGAAGAAACACCCAAGCTCCCAAAGAAACCTTTCTATGGGTGGAGGTCAACAACTGACCTTGAAAAAGCAGGGACTTGGCCACCGGATCTACTTGTTCAGTTGCGCTTCGAAGCTTATCTGTACACGAAACATACACCTATAGAGACTGGCACTGTGCAAGGGGCTGACGCCACAGCTGCCCCAGGCAGACCCTCCTCATAGATTACATGTCACCTAGGCATCAGTGGGATTCAGCTGGGGCCCCAGCCCACACATGGGGAGGGAAAAATGTATGAACCCCAAGGATAGAGCCTCCAGCAGAGGGAACATAAAGTACAGTGGCCTAAAGGCAGAAGGAGCTTGGGCCAGTCCAGGAACGAAAACAAGTTTATGATCTTAAAGACCCAGCACAGAGGAGGGAGACAGTCTGGCCTGAAGTGAAAAGAGGGCTGGTCGTGAAGGGGCTCCCCAAACGGTGGGGGAATGGGAGGCACGCTCTGGTGACCGAGGTGACCTAAGACCAGCAGCTGGCTTCCCTAGATGTGAAGAAACTACAGAAGATACGAAGGGATGCAGTAGGGGCCCTGCCAGTTTAGAGGCCACTCAGGTAGTTCAGGGAAGAGATGATGGCAGCCACAACCAGCTGTGGCTGTCGTGTGACCTAAGGCAGCCGAGAGCTCTGCGATGCAAGTGTAGCAGATGGGCAAAGGCGAAGAACGACGGCTAGGTTTCTGGCTTGGGCAATTGGCGGACTGAAAACTTCGCTGTCCTGGTCCAACCTCGCCGGGCTGGGCAGGCCCTGCCGTTTCCCAGGAGGGAGCTAGGAGGAGTACAGGCAGGGGGAGAGGAATGGCCAGGCCTGCTTGCCCCCCGGTCAACGTGGGACAGTGTCCACCAGCACTGCTGGTCCCACGTATAGGTGCTGGGAACCCCTTGGGTCGGCGACGAGGGCGGGAATGGGGCCCAGCCGAGCCCGGCGGGCTGCAGAGCCACCAGCTGCAAGAGGCCCGGGTCGTGACAGGCGGCCAGGGACCCCGACGCCTACCCTCCTCCAACCTTCGAAACGACCCCTGAGCCCCCAGAGGACCCCAGATCCCGCCAGGCTGCGGACGCCACAGTCCCGTTCCATGAGCCTCCGCCCCCCAGGACGGGCGTCAGGAGCCCCAGGTCCACTCACGGTCGCGGTCCCCAAAGGTTTTCCGCCGAGACGCGAAGCCGTCTAGCATGAGCCTCGCCGGGCCCCGTCCCAGACGCTTTTTCCCCCTCGGCTCCGCCCCGCCCCCTCTGCACTGCGCACGCGCGCGCCGTCCGGCCCGCCCATTGGTACCGCGCGGCCCCGCCCCCTGTCCCAGGACCACGCGTGCCGACGGCTCTGGTGAGTCCACGTGTAACGGGCCGGGGTCCAACACGGGCCAGGTGGACGTCATTCCTTTATCTGCCTTCCCGGGTGGTGACATTCGGCTTCAGCCCAAATTGATCCGTTGGACCCGCTGGGAGCTGGGGGTGGGGGGAAGGGCGGGGCACCGAACGGTTGCTAGGCAACCGCTGAAGCTGTAGCAAGGACGATCCAGATTGGGCGGATCCCAAACTGGCTTCCTGCTGCGCTTCCACCTTCCGCGGTGCTTTGCTTCCTCCTCCCGCCATGGGAGTGTAATCGGAATCCTTCCGCTCTCCGTGAAACTCCCTGTGGCCAGAGCGGCTCTTGAATCGGCCTTGAGCCCGGTGTTTCCAAAATTGGCTTATTACCACCCCTGCTTGCCCACCATCACACCACCCCTCACTCAGTACCACTCCTGCCCCGACACCAATCCCACCGAGTTGAGGCGGCCCAGCTGAGACTCAGCTCCCGCGCAGGCCGACAGGCCAGCCTGTTGATAGCCAGTTTTGTCTGAATTACTGGTTTATTTTAACTTGAAGGGTTTTTGTCTTTTAATTGCTTCTAACGTTCCACTTGTTTGTGCATTTACTTTTTTAAAAATCCTGAGCGTGGTAAGATACACAGAACATTTGCCAACTCCATCATTCGATTTGTGTACAAATCAGTGCTATTAGCATCCACCGTTTTGTCTAACTGTTTTATCTACAATGTTTTTCATCACAGAAATTAACAGAAACTGGGTGTCCCTTAAGCAATGACTCTGCTTTACCCCGCGGCCACTGCCCCAGGTAACCATTAATAAGCTTTAGTCGACGTACTTTCTATTCTAGATATTTTGTGTAAGTGGGAGCATGCAATATGTGCCCTCCTGTGTTTGACTTCTTTAGCATCATGTCATCTGGGTTCATCCGTATTGTAGTGTAAGTACTAGGATTCTATTTGCTTATGGCTGAATAGTGCTCCATTTTATCCATGTGCCCCTTTGCTTCTCCCGTCATCTGTTATGATCACTTGGGTTGTTTCTATCTTTTGCTATTATTATTGTAGCCTTTTAAACCATGGGTTCTTTTATTTTGTATTATGTGTGGAACAAATGTAAATGTGATCGTTCATATCGTGTGTTGACAAGATTATCTTTTCTATCAATATAAATGCTCACCGGGCAATTTTTCCTTCCGCCATGCATATGGTTGTTATTGAGTCAGAGTGACGTGATGGCCCTTAACAGCCAAAAAATTAGTTCAAGATTTTCCTATGATTTATTATGGTTTGCGTTGTTCATAAGTAATTGTTTTTCAAATACTGTTACATTAATAAACATAAAATGATAATAGCATGTGGTGAGTGATGAGTTGTATATACTAATAAACACATTATGAGAATAATACACCTCATGGATACATTCTTAGTCAGGTCAACAGTGAAAGATAGCTTTACATTCTCTAAGGTGTCTTGACAAGATTTAAGACATTATGATCAGGCTAATAAAAGAATAGAATATTTAGATATAAAAACCACAATGAGATACCACTTCACACCCACCATGCTAGCCCAAATTAAAAAAAAACTAAAAACAAATGCTAGAGAGGATGTGGAGAGATTGGAACTCATATACACTGTTGATGGACTTGAAAATACAAACAGCCACTGTGGAAAATTATATGGCCATACTTTGAGCAATTGGAATCTGGAATTCCATATGATCTAGCAGTACCACTATTAGGCATTTACCCTAAAGAAATAAAAGACACTCCTGTGTTTATAGCAGTGCAATTCACAATAGTAAGAAACTGGAAGCAGCCCAAATTCCCAACAGTAGAAGAATTAACAAAGAAACTATGGTACATATACTATGCATTCCTAAAAACAAAAGCAAAAAAAAGTGGCGAAAGCATGAAACGGCGCATGACATGGAAGGATCTGGAAACCATTATGCTGAGGGAAGTAAGTCCATCACAAAAGGACAAGTATCGTATGAGTCCGCTACTGTAAGGTGAAACACCAATTAAATCTTAGGGACCAATTCTTCAACAAAGGGGATGAAGACTACCTGCTGGCCATGAACCATACATCACCTCCCTTTTATGCACCTCACAAGAACCACCTTGAAGGAGGAGACCTCAAATCGTCTGGGGTCACTCCTAGAATGGGGAAATGAGAGAAGATCATCCACTTAAGGCTGTACAACATCGAGACAAGGCTGGGACAAATCAGTGCTCCCCTCCCCTCGCAGGACTGGAAGGAGAACTTTGCCGGAAAATTAAGCCAAGACCAAGGAAGGGGAGCATCTACATTTTGGAAGAGACCCTGATAGTTCTATTGGTGAGTATGGTGGGTAATTGGGGAGAAGTAACCTCACATCAGGAAGGGATACTTTGTTCTTGGGTAGACACTACGAATACACTTCTACCCAACCCTTGGTGAACAACACTATGGACTAAGCACCATGATGACCTTGGATGCTGACCTTGTGGGCAGCAAGGCATAACTCAGGGGCTATACAAGAAGGACTTAACATACAGGTGCAGCAGAATGAACTGAGCCATGCCTCAAAGGTGCCTGCACTCTTGGACTGAGAACTGGTAGGAGAAGAAGCAGAAAGTGGCCATCCTGGACCTGTGGAAGTGGCAGTCATTGGACCTTGGGGGGAACCCAGGGCTTGGTGGGTGTCCAATGGAAAGAACCCAGAATCACCATAGAGTTAGTACCTGGATGCCCCCTCACAGTGACATGATAGGTTTTGATCTGTTGGTCAGGGATCTGAACTTGGAAGAATTGATCCAGGAAGTTTCCCCCAGGCACCAGTCCCCATGCTTCGGGTAAACAGAGCTCAATCGAATGGGAGATGGAACTGTGTGGCACATGAACTCATGGGTTATGGCTCACGGTGTAACTGTGCTTGCATAGACTCCTCATACCGATAGTGCCTGGTGTGTGTGTCACTGGAAAAATTGAAGATATTACCAGTACAATCACATTATACCCCAGGGGGATGATTGATGATGTTTTTACTTTTCTGTTCCTATGGATTTTTATTTTCCTGCCTTTATTTTGTTGGTTTGTTGCCTGCTAATTGGTTTGTTGCTGCTGTGGGGGTAGTTGGTCTTACGGGGTTTTAATTTGTCCTAATACGACCGCCACAGCAAACCTGAGTCGTGTATATTCCAGGGATGAGCAGATGGATTCTGGGCCCCCACATATCTCTAGTCCCAATCCAAGAACAGTTAGCTCGGATATCGTGGTTCTGCTCGATTCCCACCTTCATGAAATGATCACTAAAGATAAACATGCTACAGCAAAGTGTGAAGAGAGAGCAGATGGTGCCTGGCTATCAATCGGAAATAGTGTCTGGGGTCTTAAAGGCTTGTATTAAAACAAGCAGCCATCTAAGTGAGGAGTCAACTAAGTCCACATGGAAGAAGCGCTCTAGCTTGTGTGATCCAAAGATGACAATCACAAAATTCAAATATGACAAAGGGAAAAGTCAGAGCCTAAATTGCGAACACCCAATGTGTACAAGGCTCTGGAGGACAGTGGGAGGCCAAACCCCTCTGCAGAGCATCTAGTCAGATTAAGCTGCTGGCAGATCCCCTCTGGACACAGGCAAGGATCTCCAACAGCTTTGCTATCAGATACAGATCGTTGTCCTTGTGATTATAGTGGATCACACTGGCTACTTGGTCAGTTAACCTCCTGCTTGATCCGACCTGAATTGTTGTAAGTGTAAATATTTCTTGCTTGTTTCATGACAAAAATTTCTTCCCTGGCCTTTGAAATACTAATGAGGGTCATTCTTATTCATTATTTGTATTTTTATCTTTGTATTACTATTCAGTCTTACCACTTTACTTTGTTTCTGTTCGGTTTTCCAGTTTGTGAAGCGTAGAAGGGGTAGATGCATAGAGATAGGAGCTGTTGCAAGGGTGTCTGGGGGAGGTAAAGGGAGGGGTTGGGAGATAGGGAAGGTGAATGGGTTGGGGGAGCAAACAATGTATGCGGGAGGGGGTAGGGAGCATTAGAACTGATGGTGATTACACAACTCACTTTAAGAGTGATTAAACCATGAAAAAAAAAAGAAATGTCCTAAAATTGGGGTGTAATAATTGTATAATTCTTCTTGATATGATTGAATTATCGAATTGCATGATATGTAGATTATGTGCCAATAAAACTGTGAAAAAGAATGTAAAGGAAAAAGAAATGTCCTTGTGTGGCACAGCTTGCATTTGACTAAAGGCTGTTGGTTAGAGTCCACTCAATTGTGCCTGGGGATTTGCTTTCTGTAAAGGTTACAGCCAAGAAAATGGAACCATTCTATTCTATAACACATGGGTCACCATGAGTCAGAATCAACAACAAAGGGGTTTAAAATGTCAGCCTTTTTAACCTTTATGGTGATCCCAAGACTAATGGATTCCCTCCAACAGGGTGTGGGATTCAAAAGCTTCACTTTCTGTACAACCAGAGGAGAGAACAAGGGAGAGACTGCCAAATTGGCTAGTCAGGGACTTGGTACGCTACTGTGGAGATGACTCCTCATTATTGCTGCCCAGCAGGGCTGGGTGTGGTTTACTGGCTGGGGTATGTTTGCCATGCTCATTTCTTTTCTGGGTGAAAGCATTATTGTTCCCTCACATTGTACACCAAATGTACAAGGGGTACCCCCATCAAAGGGAAAAAAGCTTCACTGGGCAGAGCTTTCGTAGTACACATTCCCCCTCCCACCCCTCGCTCAGTGAACATCCAGCAACTCGCTCCCAGTTTGTGCACCCAGTGGTGTCACCTGGGAAGGTTCTCTCTGGACACAGTAAATTCTTTGTAAAAGCACTTTTGCTTGAACCTTGTTTTTTGTGATGACCGATTTAAAAGAACAGTGTGTGACTGTGAAATTTTGTTTCTGCTTGAGAGGGAAAAAGACACACAGACTTGTTATGCTGAACACAGCTTACAGTGCTTTGGGAAAAACGCAAGTGTACGAGTGTTTTTCTCATTTCCAAAAAAGGTGAAATGTTGATTAATGACAACCTTGTTCTGGACATCCATAAACCTCTCGAATGAAGGAAAATGTGGACTTGTAAGTGCAGTTGGAGTTCATCTCACCAGGTCAACTGTTAATCAAGCTCTCTATTTAGAGGTTCTGAAAAGATTGCGTAACAGTGACAAAAAGGGGATTTGTGGCAAACGGGACTGGTTTTGCCACCATGACAATGCACTTGTTCATGCAGCCATCTCAGCGCGCCAGAACAGCATGGCCTCTTTTGCCTCAGGCACCTTACCCACCTGACCTCACTCTATGTGACTTCTTTTTGTTTCCGCGAATGAAGACGGACAGGAAAGGACAGGGATTTGACGACTTAGAAGAGGTGGGGGAAAAATGAGGGAGGTCGTGTCAGCTATCCAAACAGATGAGTTTGAAAAATGTTTCCAAGAATGGAATCGCAGATTTGACAAATGTATTAAGTGTAATGGAGGGTTCTTTGAAGGTGATATGGTTGTTTTGTTTAAAAAAAAAACAAACATTTTACTTTGCTTTGGAAAAAGAAATTTGGTTCTTTGGTGTGTGTGTGGGGGGGGGGGCGTGGGAGTGGTATTCCCATGTCTAAAGTAGGGGTTTGTTTCATTGTTACAGTTTGCTGATGTATATACTAGCAACCCTGGGGGCACAATACCCCTGCCCAGCTGTTAGCTGAAAGGTCAGCATTTGAAACCTGTGAAGATAAGACTTGGCCATCTATTCTTATAAAAACTATTGCCTAGGAAACCCTTTGGGACAGTTCTACTCTGTCATCTAGTGTCACTAAGAGTTGGGATTAAAAAAAATTTAAAAACCGATACCAAGGGCTCAAGTAAAAAGAAAATATTTTGAAAATGATGATGGCAACATATGTACAAAAGTGCTTGACACAATGGATGATGTATGGATTATGATAAGAGCTGTTAGAGCCCCCAGTAAAAATATTTTTTTTAAAAGAGTTGGGATCAACTCAGCAGGACACAACAATATAAAGGGACCTCAAAAAGTTCCTGAAAAGCTGGAATGAAAGGAGAATGGAATTTTTCTGAGTTTTTTGCAGACCCCCTCATATACTATGTACAAAGAAATGCAAATAGACACATACCTATAAAAATGTGCAGCTCAGTAACATTGCAGAGACGGAGCACATCCACAGAGCCATCATCCAGCTCAAGAAACATGATTCAAACCTTAGGAATTTCCCTGGTGTTTCCTGCCAAGCTCCACCCACTCCCCACAAAGTACTGGCTATCCTCTCTCCAGTCCCGGGCGGTGCAATGGTCAGCTGCTCAGCCATTTCACTGGAAGGTTGGCCGTGCAAGTAGGCCACCCGGATGTGCCTGAGATCTCCTGAAGACTCAACCATTGAAGACCTCTGGAGCACATGTCTACCCTGACACACATGGAGTCGTGACACACATGAGTTAAAACAGACCCAATGGTAACTGGATCCTGACTTCTGCAACAGGGATACTCTAACTGGTTTTGCATTTTATGTAAGTGGGATCCCATGGGGTTAACAAATTTGTCCCGAGCTTATTTTTGTGCAACATGATTTGGAGATTTATCCATGTTATGTATACTTTTAGATCATTCGCTCTCATGTCTATGTGTTAGTCAGTTGTGCCAATAAGCACTGTATGCATTGTGTATCATTGATGGGCATCTGGGTAGTTAATGCGGCTGAGCAAATTGTAGAGTATCTTTGGTTTACCTCTGTTCACATTTTTGTTGGGTATTAATTTAGAAGTAAAATTGGTGGCCCAGAGGAAATAGAAAATGTTCAGCCTTATTTTTGTTGTTGTTGTGGGTTGCCATAGAGTTGGTTTCAACTCACAGTTACTCTATGTACAACAGGGGAAAACACTTCCCGGTCCTGGTGTTGCTATGTTTGAACTCCTTGTTGTAGCCATGTGTCAGTTGCCTTATTAGCTATGGCCAGTTTGTATTCACTGATACTCCCAGCAAGAGCGTGTGAGAATTCTTGTTCCACATCCTCACCAACGCTTGGTACTTTTCATCTTTTTTCATTTTGGCAAACAACTTGTTTAACCTAAATTGCCAGGCCATGGAGAGCTGTCTCGGGACCTGGAAGAGGGGCCTGTACAGAGCACTTGGACTCCAAGCTGTATGTAGGAGCTGGTGGAAACATCACGGTTCTCTCCTTCATTGAGGGGCGAGTCCAATCCATGCTAAAGATGAGTGTGGAAAAGAGGGCTGTGGTTGTGCCTTAGGTGGCCAAAGAACTGCACTGTGGCAGACCGGGAATTGAGCAACACAATTCCCATTTTCAACCCCCTTCTCTTCTCTGTCTAAGGGGCTAAAATCATCAAACACTCACATTCACACCTCGTTTTGAAGTTAGATGGCCATGCCTTACAATTCTGGGCAATAAGATATAAGGAGGAATTTGGGACATCGGTTGCTTTTCTGATAAAATACGCAAGTCACTGATGCAGACCTTTCTGCTCCTCCTGCTCCTGCAAGGAGATTTGAGGCCTCCGCTGTCATTCCACAACCATGAAGGGAAGTCCCGGAGAATTTCAGAAGCTACGCCAGCAATCAGTCTACCTCTAGATCTTTTTTGGGGGGTTTGGGGAGGGCATCTTATTTATGTAAGCCTCTCAAAGTGCTACGTGCAGCTCAAAGCATTCCTAAGTGATACAGATCTCAGGCAAGATGTGGACTCAGCTGTGAATTGGACTTCTCCTAGAGAGGTCGATGAGAGCAGTTTTCATGGAATGCTGAGCAGCAGCCAGGTGGACAAGTGAGAAGTTGCTGGGAGGACAGTACTGGTTACAAATAAAAGTGAGTTTTCCAAAACTTGGCAGTGAAAAAAAAAAAGGAAGGGAAAGAGTAGTCACGAGAGGGGAAGGCTTATACAAGATCCAGGAAGAGTTATCTTTAAGATGGAGGGCCTTGTATATGTTTAAACTTGTTGGGGAGTCAGCAAAGAAAGCAAGTCTTATGAAGTGAATTGGATCCCCACCAAAAGGTACAATCAAGTCTGTAGCTCTAGTATCTGTGAGCATGGCCTTATTTTTCAGTGGCACCTTTACACATGTTCTCGGGTGATATTGGAGTGGGGGAAGAGGCATGGGATGGAATCTAATATGAAGGGCATCCTTTTAAAAGGCTCAAAAGCAAGACCACCGGGTGATGACAGAGTTACTCTGCTGCTGTGAGCCAAGGAAATCCTGGGGCCACCAGAAGCTTGGAGAGAAGCAAGAATCTACCCCTCGAGCCTTCTGAGCGAGCATGGCAGTGCCAAACCCAAGTCAGACGTTCAACCTCAGAACTGGGCTTTGAAGTCCCGGGACAGTAAGTAGCTGTCATTTTAAGCCAACGAGCTAGTGGTCATTTGTCATGGCAGCCTTGAGAAACGAATACTAAAGTGAGATGGAGCGTCAGCAAGGCGAACGAAATGGAAAGAACAAGGTTACTAAAGAGATTGGATCCAAAGCCCCCGTGAGGGTTGGCCTGAGAATGAGGGTTCCCAGTTATTTGCTGAGAATGAGGTCAATGGAGGAAGGCAAGGGAGATGGAGGACAGTCAAGGTTGAAATCTTTATGCAAATGGGAAGCACACTGCCTGAAGGATATAATTGCTGGCCTGAGTTGAAAATCCAGTTAAGACATGAAAGTGCCATTTGTACAGTCTGTGCAATTTACTTCCTTTTCCACAATAGTTAGTGTGCACTTCTGAAGTCTTCATGTCTACCGTTTTCAAGTATGAGTTACATGTGAAAATGACTGGGAAATAAAGGTAGAATGGAAGATGGTGGTGTAAACAGCCCATAATTCCAACACTTCCCCACAAATGCAAGAACTATAACCAGGCGTGATGCTCCGCTTTGAGAACTCTGAATTAGGGAGCAGAGAAAATCCATGGTGGACTGCAGTTATGAAAACTTCATAACCAAACACCTTGAGGGAATGAGTCACTGGGCCCGGAAGTTCAAGACCAAGGTCGCAGGGGACACCAAAGTCAAGTGGAATAAAATAGTCCTCAAAGACAATGTTCTTCATTCTACTTTGGTCAGTAGCAACTGGGGCCTTAAACGCTGGACAAGGCCCTGTAAGGAACACCATTTGGTCTCTCCCCAACCAGAGGAAAGAGAAGAGATGAAAATCACAGACACATACACAATTAGTCCAATAGATTAATGTAGTCCAATAGATTAATGGACCATGCAACTATCAGCCGCCATCACCTGGAGACCAGAAGGAGCCGGTGGTGTCCAGCTGCCCCTCCCACCTGCTCTGAAAGAGGGGACATTAGAAATACTGGGTGGGAGACAAATGTGAAACCAACCTCAAAATCATTAAAATCAACCCCACGAGTTTAGTGGTCTGATCAAAGATAGGTAGAATGGCGAGCATATGGCCCTTTGTCATCAGGTCTGGAACTGAGCTCACCCGATGACTCAATTTTCAGCCAAATGATAGACACATCTCTAAGAGGAACAATGACACCAGGGAAGTAGATACTCCCTGACACCAGTGCTTCTCAGCCTTCCTAAGGCCGCGACCCTTTCATACAGCTCCTCATGTTGTGTGACCCCCCCACAACCATAAAATTGTTTTCACTGCTACTTCATAACTGTAATTTTGCTACTGTTATGAATCGAGCGACCACTGTGAAAGGGTCATGATCCACAGGTTGAGAACCACTGCCCTAACACAATCAACTGTGTGAGATCAAAATGATAGCATTTATCCAAGGAGTAAGTTCGGAAGGGTTAGGAAAGGAGGAGGAAAGGAGGCAGGAAACAGGAAGTGAGATAAGTAATGTCACATAGTGAGACTGCACAACAGCATGAAACAAAAGATATGTGAATTGTTGAATGGAAATTGATGTGCTCTCTGTCTTCCCCCAGTTCACAAGAAAAAGGTTTGTTTGTGTTTTTTTGGTGGGGGAGAGGAATGAAAAGAAAAAACCCCAAAGCATGTGGACCCAGAATTACAGACTCTGCAAAGTTGGCCCTCAAATACAACAATGCCATGAGGACATTTCCATAATCAATGAGTTGTACATGATAGGAAAACCACTGTCTTGATCTGCCCCTGTTCTCCCCACAGCCATGCAGGCCGTTGGCCGGAATGAATTAGGGGAGCAGCCCCAGCAAGAGAACCTCCATCCCTCGCTGGCACCTACCCTCCCCCCCGCCCCCCATACACCTCAACAAAGAGACAGACTTCCAAGCTTCTGCTCTGAACTCGGTAAGGCAGACCCTACAGGAGTCTGCTTGCACCACACCACCACCTCCCCCACCTGGACACTGGCAGTAGCAAGGCTGCTGCAAATTTCTACAGAAGGCCCTGCACTAGCATCTGCTCCCATAGCCAGCACCCTGTCTGCTAGTGGGTGCACCCTGTATCTCAGGCCGCCCTGGGGCCAGTCCGGGACGATCTTCTCCCCCTTCCTTCCAGTGCCAAGGACGACTACTGAGGCTAGTGTGTGCCAGGAAGCGGGCATCTTGAGTAGAGGCCGCATCCACAATCGGCACGCACGCTCCTGGGGGTGGCTCGAGTACCTTCAAGGCGGACCTCTTGGGTTTATTCTGAGAATAACAGCGTCTTCTCACCAGGAAGGCTGATGCAAACGGCTGCAGAGACCCCTGCTGTGGCCTGCCTCCCACGGCCCCTGGATTCAGGCTGCTCCCACCAATAGGACAGACTTCCCTGGGGGCCAGGGGGCCTTAGTTTCCCCCCTCTTCCAGTTGGCACTTAGGACTTCTGGCTGAGGTTGCTGTGTGCACAGGCCTCTTGACGGGCGGCTGCACTGCAGGATGGGGCACAAGCTAAAGATGTGGGGAGGCATGGAGAGCAAGGCAGAGAGCTCCATGGGGTATTCTCTGTCCCAAGAAATCCCTTTCCAAGTTCTGGTAAAGATGGTCAGATTTTACAAATCTCTTCAATCTCTGTATGCCTAGAAATGTCCTCATGGCACTGTTGTATTTGAGGGCCAACTTTGCAGAGTCTGTAATTCTGGGTCCACATGCTTAGGGGTTTTTTCTTTCAGAGTTTCGTATGTCACCTCATTGCCTTTTTGACAGCTGAGTCTTCCTGGTTGCCCTTTGTAGGTAGCTTTCCGTTTTTCCTGAGCTCCTCTCAGAAGCCTTTCCTTGCCTTTGATTTTAGAAAGCTTGCTTATGATGCACGGTGGTGATTTTCTTTGTGGAGGCTTATCTGAGTTGCAATGTGGACAGCTTCTGGAGCGCCTGTCTTCTCACCTCTCACGATGTCGGGACATTTTTGTGCCGTGGCCCTTCTTGCAGTACCTGTGCTTTCTGCTGTCTCTTCCTCTCCTGGAGCTCCAGCCTCACAAACATTATTCCTCCTGACGGGGTCTCAAATCATCCTTAGAACTTCCTTTGGGTTTTTTAGGTCATTTTAGTTGTCCCTCCACACAATTAGCCTGAGCCCAGTGAGGGTAACTACAGGAGGTAGGGCTAGCCCGCTTTCTACCTCCCATTGGGTGAGACAAGAAAAGAAAAAACAAAACCAACAGCCAGGAAAGAATTTAAACTTTTTAAATAAAAAAATACAGTTAGTTTATTAGCTGTAAGAGAAATACAAATGAAAACAACAATGAGGTACCACATTACACCAACACTTTTAGCAAAATGGGGGGAAAATGCTTGAGATGATGTGGAGAGATTGGAACACTCATACGTTGATGGTAAGGGATCGCAAAATTGTACAACCACTATGGAAAACAGTATGATTGGTCCTTAAACAAAGGCAAACACAAGTACCTCAGGAATCTCCAATCTTTCTGCTTGATATGTAACCCAAAGCAATAAAGAACAAAACACAGACATATACATGCACACCCATGTTTATTGCAGCAATTTCTACAATAGCATAAAAGTAGAAACGGGTTTTTTTTAATCTGTGGGAGAACAGATAAACACTAGCATACACAGTGGAATATTACACATCCCTAAAAAAAACAATGACAAGTCTCAAACGCCTCCTGAGGTGGGCAGCATTGGAGGGAATGGCCCTCAGAAAGTTCGTCAAGCTCATACAGACAAATATTTCATGACACCAGTATTGTAAAGGAAATGATTTTCACAGCAAATGAAAAGGCTTTATGATGAAGCCAGGAGTGGGGAAGAGAGGGAAAGAGGAAGGGAGGCGAGAAGGAGGGTGAGTGAGGGAAGAAAGAAAGGCAAAACACAGCAAGAAAGAACCCATACCTGAGCGGTGTGCTGGGAAGCCGTCTCCGTTTAGATGCGAGGGCGGCGGCTCCACGTGGTGTTTGTCTTGGAATGAGGTCTACTGCACAAGTAAAAGGGGAAATAATCATAATCATAAAAATCATTGTTCTTACACGAGAAAGGGCACAGCCTTAAAAACCCTGCAGGAGGAGGTGCGAGGGAATGGTTATATTTTGGGGAACACAAAGGGGAGGGGAGAGAGGGCTGACCTCCAGGTGTGGGGGAGATGAGGAGAGAGTAAGTGAGGATGCTCTTGGGCACTCTAGGTGGGGAGACTCTTTAGTGGAGTGTCCCGGGTGGGCAGAATTGACCTAGGGCACCTGGGCTATCCCAGGAACCTAGGCCGAGGGCCGTGGAACACTGGGACACTGAATCCTGGAGCTCCCGAGGCTGCATCGGTGAGATCCCATCTGGGAACTCCCCTGGGTGAGCTGGACTCTTACCTCAGACACCCTGAGGACTTAAGTTGGAAAATACGTGGTGTCCGAGGAAGCGGAAGACAGCTATACCAAGAGCAGTGCACTGTTGGATGGCAGATAAACAAGAAGAAAATAAATGGAAAGACATCCTGTGACAGGTAGGTTTATTGTGCCAACAGGAACATGTGGGATTAATCAGGTCCCAGTTTGAATGGAGAGTAAAGAGATATATGGCTTGGCCAGGCCCACCTCTCTCTCTCTCTCTCTCTCTCTCTCTCTCTCTCTCTGGTGATCAGACTAGCATGCAGCTGCTTTAGCTAGTTCTCTGCCTCAACTTGTGAGCTACACTACCTGTGGGACAATCAACCTGTGGATCATGGCTCTAGAGCTTGAGGTTTCTTCAAGACCAGCATCGCCACATTGCTGGTGTGTACATTGCTTGAGCTCAAGGCCGGTGTATCCTGTCGTCTTGCATTGCTTGGGTTTAATATCCCATCTGGGCCTGCTTCTCTAAGCTCCTGAGCTGCTGACTATAGGTGGCCTGCCTAGCTGTTTGCTGCCTGTGGGCGGACTTTGGCTGCATTGCCCAAGGAAAGACTGATCTATCTGCTTCCTTGGACCCAGGGAGACCTCATGAGTTGAAGAACTCCCAGTATATTAACTGTTCCATGGAAGTGAGTTGAACTGAGCCCTCTGTACTGCTGCATGGACTAATTAGCTATTAAATTCCTTTGTGCTGTATAAATCTATTCTCATATATATGATCATAAGTGTTTTGGTTTTATTTTGCTAGAGAACCCTGCCTAAACACATCCCTGTGTTCTTAGATCGGAAGACTTAATATTGTTAAGATAACAATATTACCCAAAGCAATCTTTATCCAAATTCCAATGGCAGTTTTTGAAGAAATATTAGACGGACGGACAGACAGATATATAGACAGACTAATAAAGTAGAATAAAAACAAAAACAAATTACTGGCATGAAGTAGATGGCAACTTATAGTGACCCTAGGGTAGAACTACCCTGGGAAGCTTTCAAGTGCAACTCTTCACAGAAGTAGGAAGCCCATTTTTTCCTCCGTGGAACAGTTAGTAGTTTTGAACTGCTGAACTTATGAATCAGCAGTCTAACACATCACCACTACTCCACTAGGGCTCTTGATGGAATAGGAAGCGGATTTTAATGGAGTAGACTACGGAGCCCAGAAAAGAACACATACACGGCCAGTTAAGGAGCACCGGTGGCATAGTGGTTAAGCACGGGCTGCTAACCTTAAGGTCTGAAATTTGAAAACACCGGCTTGCCTGCCAGAGAGTGACAGGGCTTTTCATGCCGTAGCGAGTCGCAGTCTCCGAAGCGCACAGAGGCAGTTCCACCCTGTCCTGTAGGGGGCGCTGTAAGTGGACAGCGACTTGATGGCAGTGAGCTTGGGGTGGTTCGTTTGTTTGCTTGCTTTTGGTTTATGATCAGTTGACCTTTGACAAAGATGCCAGGACTATCCAATGAGGGAAAAGACATATATAAAACTAACTCAAAGTAGATCAAGGACCTAAATCTGATATCTAACACTACAAAGCTTTTTAGAAAAAAACTTCATGACCTTGGATTTGACAGTGATTTCTTAGACCTGATACCTAAAGCAGTGGCAACAAAAGGAAAAAAATAGATAAAGTGGAGTTCAACATAAAAGCCTTTTGTGCATTAAAGGACACTACCAAGAGAGGAAAAAGATAACCCATAGAATGGAAGCAAGCAGTGATAAAACATACATCTGATGAGGATCTGTTATACAGAAATTATAAACAACTTCTCCAACTCAACAACAATAAATCCAATTTTAAAATGAGCAGAAGACTTGAAAGACATGTCTCCAACGAACTACACGAACAGTTGATAGACACATGGAAAGATGCTCAGCATCACTACCCATTAGGGAGATGCACATGAGAACCCAATGAGATACCACCAAGGTGGCTGTCATCACGGAAAAAGGAAAAGAGAAGGAACAGATGAAGTGTTGGGGAGGACCCAGAAACATTTCCAATTGGATTTTAAATGGTGCAGCTTCTAGAAGAATAGTTTGGTGGTTCCTCAAAAAGTTAGACATGGAATTACTGCTAAGTAAAGCAAAAACGGAGTTGTGTGTTTGACAAAATGGCACGGGCAGCCAAATGGCAACACTGTTAAGATTAGTCTTTCCCAACATGTCAAGCGTCGTTTTTTCTGTAAATCAGGCTAACCTCATCCTCACTGACCAATGCCATCCTGACCGTGCACCTAGAGTAAGTTATATAAACCAATCATAAAATATGAGGGCAAATTAAAAAAAACATTGCTTTAAAATCATTGAAACCTTTATTAAGCAAAAATACCAAGGTCTGAAGCTATTGTTTCTTGACATATCTATCCTCAGTCTAGGTCTAGACATTCCTCAGGGCCGTTTTCCATCTCTAAACCTTCCCTGAAGAATTCTGTGGACTTCCCTTTACACCATGTTAAAATGGCAGATTTGGCTTCCTTGACTGACTCAGACTGGGTACCACTTCAGTGCCTTATCTATTTAGGGCATAAAAAGAAGTCTGAAGGGACACAATCAAGGCTGTGTGATGGATGAGTCATGTTTCCCTAGGAAATTTTCCTAGGACAGCTCTTGTTACTCTCCAAGAATGAGCAGGGGCAGGCCCAACCTTCCTGCCCTTTTCCTTACCAATGATGTTTCCCAGTGGTCTAAAAACTTCTTCATCATAAGCTTCCAGGCCCATCCAGTGTCTTTCAAGAAAATCCATTAATAGTATCCCATTGGAATTCAAAAACTGAACATTTCCACAACTTCCTAAGCTGAGCTCTGCCTAGGATTTAACTGGTCCAGCACATCTCAGAAGTCTCTCATCTCATTGGACCGTGTTTGGAAGGCATCCTGTGTTAGGCAGGGCTGTCCAGAGAAGCAAATCGCATGACACATATATGTATAAGAAAGAGCTTTATATCAACAAGTAATCTTATGTCAGAAGGCATCCCAGCCCAGTCCAACTCAAGTCCCTAAGTCCAGTGCAAGCCAGGGCCCTCCTCAGACTCGCGTAGCCACCAGCTGATACAGCAGAAAGGTGAATCATGAAGCGGGAAGGGCACAGGCTGGCGGGTGCAGAGTCGTGGATCCAAAGCCAGGGGAACAGGGCAGAGCACTGACAGCTCTCAGGGTTGGACTGTCCTCATAAGGCTGCCCCTAGAAGCAGGCAGGAGTCTCAGCAAGCAGGAAGAAGACAACGTGGCAGCAAGAGATGGTACCCCCAAAGAGGCGTCATTAGGCTGTGACCTGATTGACAGGCTGGATACCACGCCTACACTTTCATATGAATTCAAATGGACATAAATTCATCCCACTACCACACACCCTAATGAGAGGAGAACAAATGCATTCCTGAGAGAACTCTTGTCTGTCTCATCCATCACTGCCGAGGCATGTTCAAACATTCTGTGTGGCATAAACCCAGGCAGGGATGAACCCCTGTTAACTTTATGATCACTCCATTTCTTTTGACATGTTCCACTTTTACGTATATACCCCAAAGACCTGAAAGCCAGGACTCAGATACTCGTACACCAATGTTCATAGCAGCTTTATTCACAATAGCCGAAAAGTGGAATGGCTATCCAAAATGTGTTATATACTAA
>NW_022111379.1:18245190-18246428 GCF_000313985.2 Echinops telfairi
AATAAGTGAATACTATAGTATAAATATATAATAGCTAAATAAATGAGATATTATTTAGCCAGAAAAAGGAAGAAATTCTAATACATGCCACAACATAGAAGAATCTTGAAAATGTTACGTTAAATCAGTGGTTCTCAACCTGTGGGTGGCAACCCCTTTGGGGGTCGAACGACCCTTTCACAAAGGTCTCCCAATTCATAACCATAGCAAAATGACCGTGATGAAGTAGCAACAAAAATAATTTTATGGTTGGGAGTCACCACAACATGAGGAACTGTATTCAAGAGTCACGGCATTAGGAAGGTTGAGAACCATTGCGCTAAATGAAATAAACCAGATCCAAGAAGACACATTTTGTGTTCCATTTGGAAGAGGTGTCTAGAGTAGGGAAATTACAGGGACAAAGCATATTAGAGTTTATCAAGGGCGGGATGGGAAGGAGAACGGAGTGGTGACTTAATGGATTAAGATTTCTTTTTGGAGTGAACATGGTGTTCTGGAATTAGACTGTGGCAATGGGCACAGGGATGAAGTGTTTGGCTGCGCACCCACAGGTCGGCGGTTTGAACACATTTGCGGCTCTGAGGGAGAGAGGTGATGGTCTGCAGCAATAAAGACGGAAAGCCTTGGAAGCTTTCTGGGGAAGTTGGCTCTTCTTCCCGCATGGGGTCGCTATGAGTTGGAATGGGCTTGACAGCAGTGAGGTGGGTTTTTGTTGTTGTTTGCTAATGGTTGGACAACACTGTGACTGTACCCAAAGCCAACAAATTGTACACTTTAAAATATTTAAAGCAGTGCGCCTAAGCCATTTGTATGTTTCCTTTAGAGAGAGACATTTTCACAAAATGAGCTCATTTTAAAAATAGTTGTTAATCTTATTGTGGTTGAGCTGTCAGAGTTCTTTGTATGTATTTAGTATTCAATATGGAATGACGGATATCATTACTAATGTCAGATGAATTTTTGCTGAAAACAAGGCGTACCAGAAAGATGTTTATCTTGGACTTATTGCCTAGTAAAGGCATTTGATTGTGTAGATTGTGATGTATTCGGATACCATTTTTAAGAATGGGAATTCCAGAACACTTAATTGTGCTCATGAGGAACCTGTAAATAGACCAAGAGATCAGCTTTTCATCAGGACAAAGGAGAGATTGTGTGGTTTACATCAGGAAACTGGCCTTCCACACAATGGTTTATTCACCATACTTTTTCCATCAAGCTTGGACACTCATTTT
>NW_022111379.1:18249066-18257139 GCF_000313985.2 Echinops telfairi
AAATTCCTCTTCAGACTCACGAAACACATGCAATGACACTGAATGCAGGAAAATCACAGGCCAGTGGGTGGGAAGTCGTGTGGATCCAGTGGCAGTGGAAGCATCTCAGCGCTGGTAGAGATCTCCACCTGACTCCTCCATATCTAGGGTTCCAGCTCCATCAACATAACTCTATGTGTCTTGTCATCAGGAAGACGAAGCAGAGAGAGTGGGTTTGGCCTCCAGTGAACTATTTTATCTCTGTAGTGCCTTCAAATGAGGTCATCAAGCTGCGACCCAAATGACAGGCTAAACTCCATCCCTTCACTCTTAATAGTCTCAAGTTGACACCAGATTATGTAACTACCACACTTGTATATTTATTTACTACTATTTGTTGCGTGTAAGTCAAGCATAGATTGAAGCTCTCTTCTGGGCAAAAAATTCTACCAATACTGGCAATTGGCAATTCTACCAATACAAGGTTTACTTGGACTAACTCCCATCTGGTTCAGACTTGACCAACTTAAACCTCGATCCAAATGTTAAAAATAGCCCCTAGAAGAAAATGCCAAAGAAGGAGTAAAACCAATAATCAAAAGCCTTACTGAAAACCTTTTATCAGGCCTGGTGACCATCTTAGCCTCCAGTCAAAATACTGAGTAGGATTCTTTTAGGACCCAAGACCTTGAATAAAATAATCACTCCCCATTTTCTTACAGTACCCAAAATACTATTTTATCTTTGAAGCCTCAAGAAATCAAGTATTACAATTATAGGTCTGTGCAGTGCTTCCTTTGACCACCTTTCAACGTTTCACAGAATAGGCAATACTGCCCCCTAGGGGGCGCTGGAATGATCCAGAAGAATGCAAAAGCCGATACCGACTCTTTATCCTGGATTATGAGCTATCATACAAAAGCTTTTAATTTCCAGGGGGTGCTGAGTAATTCAATATAGCCTCAAAAAAGGCCTCAAGGACCCTAAATTGTCTTTGATTTTGTGGATGACATTTCGTGGTAGTCTAAAGATGATAATTGAAATTGCATCCGGGACACAAGGGTTTCATTGCTGTTGCCAGTTGTTCTCATGTGGATTCTGAGTCCTGGCGACCATTTGTGCACAGAGTAAAACTACTTCATAGGCTTTGCAAGGCTTTGAGAGCCCTGGTGGTATGGTGAGTTAAGGGTTAGACTGCTAATTGAAAGACAGAAACTTGACCAACTGACTGGAAGAGATCCATATTTGAACCCATCTCAAAGAAAAGTGACCCAACAAAATGCAGACTTTATCTAACAATATCATTAATACCACATCTAAGCAAAATTTTGCTGAAGATGATTGAACAGCAGTTGCAGCAGTGCATCCACAGGGAGCTACCAGGAATTCAAGCCAGATTCAGAAGAGGATATAGAACGAGGGATATCGCTGCTGACATTAAGATGTATCTCGGCTGAAAGCAGAGGCAACTAGAAAGATGTTTACTTGTGTTTCAGCGGATATGCCAAGGCATTCAATTGTGTGGACCATAACCAATTATGGACAGCCTTGAGAAGAATTAGAATTCTATAACCTTTCATTGTGCTCCTACAGAACTGTACATGGACCAAGAGGCAGTCATTTGAACAGAGCAAGGGAATAGTGTGTGCTTTAAAATCTGGAAAGGGGTGTATCAGGGTGGTATCCTTTCACCATACTTATCCAATCAGTATGCTGAGCCAGTCATCAGAGAAGCTGGACTGCATGATGCAGACGTGGCATCAGGGTTGAAAGAAGGCTTGTTAACAACGTACACTCTGCAGGTCAGATCACAATCTTGTTTTCTGAAAGAGCGGAAGCCTTGCTGATGAAGGTCAAGAGCTACAGCCCTCAGTATCGAGTGCAATTCAATGTCAAGTAACCAAAATCCTCACAACTGGACTAATAGGTAACATCATGATGACTTGAGAAAAGATCGATGCTGTCAAGAATTTCATCTTGCTCAGATCCATAATCAGTACTCATGGAAGTGCCAATCAATAAGTGAAATGACATATTGCATTAGGTAAATCCACGCACAAGACCTCTTTAAAGTATTGAAGAGCAAGAATGTCCTTTTGAAAACTAAGGTGCGCCTGACCCAAGCTATAGTACTTTTTTTATAACACTGTAATTGCATCACATGCATGTGAAAGTTGGACATTGAATCAGGAAGGTGGAAGGAGAACCCATGCATTTGAATTATGGTGCTGGTGAAGGATATTGAAAGTACATGGATGACCAGAAATATACACAAATCTCTCTTGGAAGACGGATAGGCAGAATGCTCCTTAGAAGCTAGGGTGGTGAGATTGTCATCTCACATACTTTGAACATGTTATCCGAAGAGACCAGTCCCTGGAAAAGGATATCATGCTTGGGAAAATAGAGGGTAGAGAGAAACAAAGAACACCCTCTGGGAGATGACTGACACAGTGGTTGCAGCAATGAGCTCAAACACAACAATGATTGTGAGTATGACGCCGGACCGCACAGTGTTTCCTTCTATCGTACATAAGCTCGCTATCAGGCTGAGCCAACACGATGACGGCAGCAGTGTAGTGTTTAAATCTTCATGGCACCCAGGAGGTTTGTCAAAAGAAACTGCGTTTGCTAAGACAAGAGGTAAATCTCTGACTCTAGAGATAACCGTAGGACAAAACAGTAAGGAATTGACGACTGAGAATTCTTGAGTCTTAATGGCACTGAGACAGCAAGTTTCCAACTGTCCTAAAGTTTCACTCCATTATTTGACAACCTCTGCAAACACAAACGCAAACAGGTCTTTTGCGAGTTAATGTTAACTCTTTAACACCCTCCTATTGTGGTCGTTATTATCAACCTTGCCTATCTGCCCACAGCTGAAATAGTTCCGTATCGATGTTGATCTCCTGACAACTGCATTGGCGTTTTCAGAGACCAACAACGTAGTATAACTTCCCTTTTGACCTAGAAACAGGCAGGTGAGGGTTATGGGTGAAGGAGTGGAGCCTTCTGTTAGGCCAACTTGGTTTTAGGACCTCCTTTAAACCATCTTCCTCATGCTCAACAATCTGTGTCACTCATTGAAAACGATACATTTCTCAGCAAAGAAGTCTCTTGTCTTAGTTTCTTACTGATGCTGTCCCCGAAGTACCACCCGTGGGAGGCTTTCTTTCTTTTCTCACAGTGTAGGAGGCTAGAAGTCCAAATCCAGGGCCCCACAGCCACAGGAAGGCCCGCTGTCTGTTCTCAGGGAAATCCGCATCTCTCCTTGGATTTCTTCACCCAACTGTGTGTCGTTGCTTCTCTACCAGGTCTGCTTAAAAAATAAAATCTGAAGGGTGGTTTAAGGCACTCCTACACCGGTACCAACCTCGGTAACAAGAAAGTAAAACTTGTTCTATTTTTCTAGCTGAAGGTAGAAAGCCAAAATCAAACCCGTTGCCAATGAGTCAATTCTCACTCATAGCAACCCATCAGAACAGAGTAGAACAGTTCCATAGGATTTAGAGGCCTGGAATCTTTATGGAAGCAGGCTACCATATCTTTCTCCCACAGAGGGGCTCGTGGGTTGGAACCCCTGACCTTCCGGTTGGCAATCAAGTGTTTTAACCACTGTGTCACCAATGCTCCTAATTTACAGGTATGGAGCTTAGGATTTACAACACATGCATTTGGGCTTCCTAATTCATTCTATCACTCCATCCTATGGGCTTTTTTTTTTCATCTTCTTATTGTGAACTGGGTTAAAGTTTTACAGAGCAGATACCTGTTTTACAGTCACCATTTCACACACCTCTGATTTCACCTCACTGATTGCAATCCCCTCAGGACTTTGTCACTTACCCTCCCATGACTTTCTCTTCCCCCCTTGTTTCACCTACGTGTCTCTTTAATTAGCAAAAACAAATAAACGTTTACAACCTAGATGATATTTCGTAAAGATTCGTAAAGATCATTTGGAAAACACATGCATTATTGATAAATTGAATGGAGTGAAATCGTATTTATAGTCCTCCCACCCAAAACCCACAGTTTATTTCCTAGTTGGTAGATTTCATTTTTTCTGTGAGGCTTAGATTTTTATGAGTCACAATCGACTCAATGATAGTGAGTCTGGTTTTGGTTGAAGCTTAGTCTTTTACAGGTTTTACACATAATTGAAATTGTGTTGTATTTTGTGACCTGCTTCACTTGCACTAACATTGTTACAAAAGCTTTTTATTTTGTTTTATTTCAAGTGTTGTCAACATTATTTTTCATTATTTTGTTGAAAGGAGAACACATTTAGTCTGTCTCTTAATTTGCAGGGATTTCCAAGGTTCCAATTTTTAGAATTGTTTTTGTAGAGCTTTTTAAAAATAATTTCATTGGCATATAATTCACATATCATACAATTTAATATTTCAGTTACATCAAAAGAATTGTACAGTCATCACCACAATCCATTTTAGAACGTTTTCTTCACTCTTGTATCCGTCATTATTAACTCCCCATCTTTTCCCAACCTCCTATGATACCCAAGGAATGATTAATCCAGCTACTGTCTCTAAAGATTTACCTATTGTAGACTTCATACACAGAGAAGCCTTAAAACAAACTTCATAATAACAAAGTAAGAACAGATAAAAACCTCAATTGAAGAGAAAGCAGAAAATATTGAAAACTAGAGCAAATTTAAATGGATCATAAAGGAGATCAAATATAGGGTGCTAAATTTTAACCTAACTGCAACTGCGATAATCCACTTTCCAGTGCATTCTGTATGATATCGAGGCTATTTACATCCCTGATCCGTGGTCAGAGGGATTCCCCAAGGGCTTAATCCATGTGTATTTCCCCTTCACTTTTTTTTTTTTAACCGAAACAGCTCTAAATTGGGCCAAAAGGGAGATCAAATGATAGTACATTTTGACCTATGTCTGCCATTATCAACTTTACAATGTTCTCTGCCTGATAACAGGGCTATTCACATCCCTCAACTAAGATCAGAGGGAATTCATCAGAGGCTTAATCCATGTGTGGACCCTGCAAATGGATTTGGGGCTTCCACTGCCATCCATCGCCTTCTGCAAACCAGGAATTCACAATTTAAGCTCTAATACCATTCATTCCTGTAGATTTGGATTATATCATTTACAATCCGTGGATCACACAGGCTGGTGTGCTTCTTCCATGCGGACTTAGTTGATGGGTCCACTTAGAGGGCCACCTGTTTGAAAACAAGCCGTTGAGACCCCAGGCACTATTCTTTCTGATAGCCAGGCACCATCTGGTTTCCATAGCACCCATATCTTCAGTGATCTCTTCATGAGGTTGAGCATCAAGCCGGGCCATGTCATAAGAACTAATTGGGAAAAAAAAAAAAAAAAAAGAACTAATTGGGGTTAGAATTAAGTGCCCCAAATTCATTTGCGCATCTAAGGGTTATACATGTCTCTGGTTCACTTTAGAGGCATCATTGTCATTTTATTAAGTTAGAGACCATTACCGATCATCCCCTGGGCCTCACTTCTACTGCCATCAAGTCCATGATGACTCACGGCGACCTCTTAGGACAGGGTAGCACTGCCCCTGCCATCCTGTGAACTTCTGTTTCATTCTCTGTCACACTCATACACAAGTTTGAGTCACCTTTTCAGTGAGTCAGCATCTGGCTTCAGCCTTCATTAGAATGTGTCCTAAACTCCCCTCCGAGAGAATGCCGATTGTACAGTCTTGAAAACTCACAGGGGAGGTTCTACCCCGTCCTATAGGGTCGCTATGAGTCCCCATTGACTCAATGGCAATGAGTGAGTGACTTAAGCTCTCTCTATATATATTTGTATGTGTATGTATCTATGCATATGGGTCTGCCTTTTGCCTTGGCAATTATTGATTCAATCACAGTTGCTGCTTTCATGTGCCTACCAACTCATGTGCCTACCTACCTCCAAGCTAAACTTACAGTCTCTTATAAATGTTAGTGACTAGAGGGCTGGGATCCTGTGGAAAAGATCAGAGAAAGGGTCAGGGATATGTTCCTCAGGGCTGAAAAATAGCTCCTTATAAATTTTACATCACAAAGCATTGCCCTCATCCCAAGCCTATGCAAATAATGATGCATTGGTCAAAAACACAAGATGTAATAATTCCTTCTTCTGTTGCTCCCCCAGTATTCTGTAACCCAGGGGCAGGGGAGGCCAAGGGCAAAGGAGAAAAGAGGGAGGAGAGGAGGTTTCCTTATTCTTCCTGGCAAGGCCGTCTCCCTCTTCTCTGCCCTGCTGTTCACTCTAGGAAAAGCCAAGCCTGGGGCAAGTCACAGCTTGTGTTCAGCCCTCCTACCTTAAGGGACTCAGACATTTCTCTCCCAGTGAAATCCAGTGCTGGTGACCCCCAAGAGCTGCTGACAGGTAGCAAAAACAAACACTGCAGGAGTTGAAAAGAAGGTGTCTACTAGCCAACTGAGTAAATGGTGTCTACATTCAAACTGCTAGCATTGTTCTAATTTCCCCACACCTACCTCCTGGCTTTTAGTGGGTGGTATGGTGGGTCACATGCTGGGCTGCTAACCCCAAGGTCAGCAGTTCATAACTGCTCCCTGGGAGAAAGATGAAGCTCTCTGCTTCCATAAGGAGTTAGTCTGGGAAACCCACAGGGCCAGTTCTACCCTGTCCTATGGGGTCCCTATGGGTTGGAATCAATTTGAGGGCAGTGAGGGTGGTCTTAGCTTTGGACCTCCTGGCTTCTAGTGGTTCCGAACAGACACCTGGTGCTCAGAGAAACTTCTGGAGCAGCCACCTGAAGGAGTGAAGAACCTGGAGTTGGCCCAGGGCCCAGGGAATTCCTAGGCAATGCTTTGTTAGCTTCATCAGTTGTTTACTAAAAGGTTGGAAGTCCAACCAGACAGTTAAAACAGACCCAGACAACCAAACAACAACAAAAAACTCCAAAACAAACAAATAAGGCCCCAGATCGACTTCCGAAAAATCAGCCTTGTAAGCCCTGTGGGGTTGTAAAGTGGGATTAGACAAAGACTAACCCCAGGGAAGTTAGGGGTGAGGTTGGAAGCCACCTTCAGCAGCTGGAGGAGGTAGACTTGACTGTCATCCAGTGGGACTAAGAACCAAGAACTAGTGCCCCACGTGGTGACAGTCGTCCAGGAGCACAAAGCAGTGGGTTTTCTGACACTGAAAGTGTGCCAGCTGCCTTTCCAAAGCCATGTGGCAGGCAGTGGTACAAATGTGTAGAGCGGAGGACGGTGGACACCAAAGCCCAGGAGCCTTCTAACGCCCAGGATGCTGGACATACAACGCTTGTCCTGACGCTCCAGTCTTTGGTCTTTGGATATTTTTGGTTTTGTTTTGCCTTGTGGTTTCTTCTGCGCTGACCTCGATCCCCAAACTGGGGCTTGTCAATCCTGGCAGCACTGTGGCGAGGCACTGGAACCTGCCAGTCTGGGACAGTGGGTGGAAATTGGCCTCCTTCCCTTAGGCCACGCCCTATAATTCTTAGGATGTCTTGATACTCTCCGGCAAGGCCTGCCAAGTGCTTCACACGCTTTGATCACAATATTTAGATCTCAGAACACACACACACACGGAGGGGAGAAGGAGAAGGGAGAGGGGAGAGGGGCGGCGGAGAATAGGGAAAGGAAGCTAACTACCAAGCCAGAGACAAACAGCTTTAAGCAATCCAGAACAACAGACGTTCCGAAGTTCGACACCGGCCAGGCCAGCCTGTTAGTGTGGGGGGAGTCAAGTTGGAAAGAGGAACCCTGCCGTTGAAAAAGGAAGGACAACGCCTCGGGGTGGGGGTCCAAGGTCGTGGGGCGCCCAGCCCCTAAGTTCCCACCCCGCCGCCGCCCCCCTCGCTCCCAGCACCCAGGGGTGGCGTGCGTGCCAGGGCCGCGCGTCCTCGCAGGGCTGGGAGGTAGGGGACTCCGGGGAGGCCTCTCCCGGATTTGTGACGTGCCGGGGACAGCGCTGGTGACGGGGCCGCCACGCAAGGCAGGGTCTTCGGGGCCGGGCCTCGCCGGCCAAGAGTCCCGATGGGATGGGGAGGGGGCGGGGAGCGAGGCGCCCCCGGGCGCCAGGACTCGGCGCGCGATTAAAG
>NW_022111379.1:18257560-18263732 GCF_000313985.2 Echinops telfairi
CCGGGCCGCCGCTGCCCCCCAGGCTCCCGCCGCCGCCCGCGCCCCCGTCCACCCCGCCGCCGGCGTGCACTCCTCAGCCGGGACGCCGCCCCCGGCCAGGTCTCCACTTCCCGGCCGCGCCTCCCATGACAGCTCCCGCTCGAAGATGGCTGCGAAGGGCACGCACGGCGCCCACCTGAAGGTGGAAGGCGAGCTGGAGCGCTGCCGCGCCGAAGGCCTTTGGAACCGCGTGCCCGAGCTGGTCCGGCAGCTGCCCGGCGGCGGAGGCAGCCGGCGAGCCAGCCCGAGCGTGGGGTTCAGCGCGCAGGACACCGGTGAGTGGGCGCGGGGGAGGGGGGGTGCCCCGGCTCGGAGCGCGCGAAGTCGCCGGCGCCTCCAGGAAGCCACCCTGACTGCCGCTGCCAGGCCCGGGGGCGCCCTCCCCGCAGTGCCTGTTTTAGGCGCAGCCACTGCCCCAGGAGGAACTCCCAACTAGATTGGGTGCTCTGAGAGAAGAGAAAACAAACTTTCTTTTCTGCCCTTTGGAATCTTTTGGTAAACCCGTCTACCGCGCCGTGGTCATTGGGGGGCTGGACTCTGGCCCTCCTGGGTTTGGAGAAGTTCTGCAAACTCCATCAGGCGAAGGCTGCGACTGCTGACTATCTTCTGTCTCTTTGCCTTCTTTCCGTCTCCCCAAAGTGCAGGGTCCGCTTCCCAAAAGTCGGGGGGAAATGGAATGAAAAGATGGTAGAATTTTCCCACGAGCTTTTGGAAACCCTCTCCTAATTTGAAAACGGAGCTTCGTTCTCCACAGACACGAATAGGCTTCGAGGATCGCCAGGACTGGGCAGTGAAGTGGGCCAGAGGCCAGGCAAGCCTCAGTTTCCTCATCTGTGGCCCGACGGGGCCCCCATCCAGCTCTGGCAGTCGTGGCTTTAGCCGTCGGGCTGGTTTGGCTGGCCTGGCCTGGGCTGGGCTCTTGTACTGGGTGGGAATGTACCCTGATAGGGCCGAGGGCAACACCCACCACGGCCTCCTGTCTGTCAGTCCTGTGCCTGGGACTTTCGGCTCAGTCCCCCGCCCCTTCCGTGAAACACACTTCAGAGCTCTGTGAGGCAGGGAGTAAATAAATACAGATACAGAGAATTTTTAGACTGCCCAGGCTGTGCCGTGGGAAAGACAAAGTAAAGATCATAATAGTCATACTAATTCATGATGACACTTAGACACTTATTTGGTGCTCACTGCACGCCAGACACTGTCCTAAGCCCTTTAACCCACTCACTGACTACCCATAACAATTCCACGGTGGGGTGGGAGTGGGGAAGACAGGTCACTTTTCAGGTAAACTGAGGCACAGAGAAGTTAGCTTGCTCTCCCAGCCAGTAAGTGGCAGACCCAGATTTCTGAGTGCATTCTTTTAATCACTAGCACTGTACTGTGACCTCTCAAAGGTCCGTAGCTCTTGAAGAGCTGGCACGATGGATGAAGAGACCGGGAGGTAGTCAGCGGGCGGGCAGGTAGATGGTGCGGCTCAAGGGACCAGAAGAAAGCTTTAGGGAAGCAACAGACGTGGACGTGGACAGGCCCTGAAGGGTGTTTGGGAAGAGAGGAGGTGAGGTGGCAGGAGAGATGATGAGTCTGAGGTGTTGTGGCAGGTCTAGCCATGACAGTGAGAGCCAGTGACCAGGGTTGAAGGGCATGCATAGGGCCACAACCAGGACCCAAACTCAACTGCTATCAGAGTAGAACTACCGCTGTGGGTTTGGAGGCTACTTAACTCTTTCTTGAGGAGCACCTGGTGGTTTTGAACCGTCCACCTTATGGTTAGCAGCCCCACCTGTAACCCACTATGCTGCTAGGATTCAGGGGCCCCCTGACCCTCTGTGAGGCGCTGTGCTGTGATGGGGCTGGTGAGGGTGGGAATGGGAACTAAGCCACAAAGTGGGCATTTGGGCCTGGGTAAAGTACAGGAATCTGTGCCAGGTTCACACCACAGAGAAACCTGCTAGGCACAAGACAGGGCCGGAGGGTGGGGTGCTGTATTTCCTAACTTTGTCTTACGTTGGCTGAGCCGTTAATTAGGCATTGCAGGAAGAAGGGTTTGAGGGAGCCAGTTTGGAAAATGGAAATCATGGATTCAGTAGCATTTAAGGAATTTTTTTTGTGCTTATTGGAATTTTTTTTTCTTTATTTTATTTTTAACATTTTATTAGGGGCTCATACAACTGTTATCCCAATCCATACACACATCAATTGTGTAAAGCGCATTTGTACATCGTTTCTCAAAACATTTTCTCTCCACTTAAACCCCCGACACTAGGTCCTCATTTTTCCCCTCCCTCCCCGCTCCCCCCAGGAATTTTTTTTTTTTTTTAAGCTGCAGGGCTCGTTATCACTCTCACCTACTTGTGATGTAAAAGCCAGGTGAGAGTCTGAAGACCACATTTTCCAAACTCTCCTCGATGACCTCTGTGGAGCACTGACTGGGAAACGCTGGTGAAGTTACAGCTTATAAAGGGCTTTTTCTCAAGCCTTGGAAATAACCCCTCGAAGAGGCTTCATCGTAGTCTCCGTTTTAGAGACCAACACCCTAAGGCCCAGGGAACTCTGTGGTGGAGCCAGTTCCCTCCCCCTGGGGGACAGAGTGACAGAGATTGGGAGCCCCAGAGCCTGGGACCTGTGGGAATGGACTGGTGCAGGGAGGAAGATCCGGGGCACGGGGGTGTCTCCCGCCAACTTTTGGGTTTGATTCTGAGTGAATTTTCTCCAATTATTTAAAATCCAGATTACCATCCTCAGCTCACACCTGGGGCTGTGTTGCCCGCTGTTTCTGTTCTTTCTTGATCACTGAGGGGGTGGAGTGCCTGGTTTGTTTTGTGATATTAGGGTTAACTCCCCTTGTGGCCTTGGAGAGAGGGTTCTTAAGACCCCATCTGACCTGTTGGGGCAGTGACCTGAAGCTTACAAGCTATAGCATTTGTAGGAGGGGAGCAAGGTGCTGAGGGGAGAGGCAAGCCCCATTTTATAGGCTGAGGCCCCAAGGCCCCACTGTGCCAGTGAGGTGTCTGCCCGACAGGACAGGAGCTACAAACAGCTCTGGGCACCCCGACGCTACTCTCTCCAGGTGGGTCAGAAGATGGGGACAGAGTGTGTGGGCCTCCTTGGTGGGAGTGGGGCCAGGAGATGCTAATGCACCCACACCCTTTTCCTGGCTGGGGATGCCATCCCCCACCCCACAGAGAAGAAAGCCCATTGCTACTGTCTGTGTGCTGTCTTTCATGCCCACATCCCGCTCAGATTTGGTCAGGATGGCAGCAGGGGGAACCCCACGTGCGACTGGCTGTGATGGGAGAGTGCCCATGGGACAACCAAGAGCCCAGTACAGGCTAAAGAGCCCCATGGAGGGGAGAAAAAGAAAGTTTTGTTATGAAAAATTTCAAAACCACGCATAATGGAGAGAGCAGAGCAACTCCCGCGTAGCCATCAACCAGCTTCCGTGATTATGAACTTGTGAACCATCAACCGGTTCTCCTCAACGCTTCAACTCTGCAGTCAGTTTATGAAATAGGAACCCTTTGGAAATTTAACTGCAGAACCATTATCATATTGCCCCCCCCCAAAAAAAAAAAAACCCCAACATCACAATTAACTTGTATAGCTGGCTTGTTCGAATCAGGATCTAAATAACGTCACAGTGCATGTGTGGCCTCACATGGCTGTCCCTTCTCTCCCTCCGGAGTCTGTAGTCTCTGCCCCGTTGTTTGCACTTTTGCTAAAATGGAATGATTTTTTTAAAACATTTTTTAAAGGCAGCTCTGACATCTCTTCCGTTGAAGTCAGAGCGCGGGGGCGGGGACGGGGTGGGGATGGGGGGAAACAGGAGGCCTCACCTTGGGCCTGGCCTCTTCCTCCTCTCCCTTGCTGTGGCCAGAATGCCCAGCCCTGGGGGGTGAGCAGCTGGGGGGACCACTGAGCTCCCTTTGACTCCGGAAGGGCCTGGTTGGAGACCCTGGCTTCAGTTTGCAGGCTGTAAAGTAACAGGCTATGGTGAGGGGAGCACTGCCCTTCAAATGTGGGGTCTGGAGAGCAGGCAGATGCCCTGGACGTGGGGCCCTGTGACCAGGGCCCTGAGAGAGACCTAGAGAAGAGGAACTGAACAGGAGCCGAGAGGGTGAAGATCGTTGTCAGAGGCCTGGGAAACCAGAGGGAGGCAGGAGGCTCCAGGCTCCAGGCTGAGGCTCGGTGACCAGGGATGGTTGATGCCCGGGCTCTCCTTTGATTGGGCTTCTGCTGAGGACAGGAGGGACCTAGGCTGCCAAAATCACATCGGGACTCCCCCTGTCTGGCTTGCTGTCCTTCAGAAGGGTCTTCATGCGGCCCTGGGCAGGGGAGACCTTAGAGAAGTTTACCCAACCCGGGTAGCATGGTTTTGGATAACAGGATGCCCAAAACATCATCATGAACAACACATTTTGTTGCGTTGATTTAGAGACAAACGAGAAAGCCACTGTCTACCTAGATTTTAAATTAACAACGGAAAATCTAGAACATATCCTTCAATGACTTTCAGGTCTGTAAACTGACGAGTTGAAGAATAGTCAGATGGAAAGAAGAGGGCAAAAGAGAGAAGGGTGTGGGGAAGGAGAATTGAGCAAAAGAAAAGAAAGAAGCGAATCGCTGGCACCCGCTGAGTGACACAGTGGTGGCCACAGTGGACTCCAGCTATTGTGAGGATGGTTGTGCCCAGGGGTCAGAAAGGAAAGGACCCAATGCCATCCAGTGACAGCCGCCACCACGCATCTGCTAAACAAGAACAGGGAATGGAGCCGGGCGGGGCCGAGAATGAGAAGGCTTGCGAGAAGAACCTGATGTGTTGTCAATGGAATTGGCCGAAATCGACAGGCATGTGAGAATGAAACCCATTGGTATCCCTGTCCTTGGAATGGCTGGTCACGCGTTTGGGTTATTCCTTTTTAGAGCCGCCATGTGCAGCTCCTAAAGGAGTTCTCCGTTTCTACGCTTCCCGGAACTCTGCTCTCTGCGTGGGATTCAGGGGCGACTGGTTCCTTTTGAAGGAAGTCACCGACCTTACAATATGACACGGCGGTGGCTGCGAGCTAGCTGTCCAGTGCTTTGGAACATGACGGACCCTGGGATGATTTTCCTCCACTGTGAGCTTTCCGTTACTCAAGCACTGAGTGGCCCCCCTGGAGGAACTTCTCTTTTCAGCATGGCCCCCTCGCCCCTCTTCCGTCTCTAAGGGAAACGTGAGGAGACGGGTGACGTTCTGGTGCAAGCGTTGTGCCACACACGCACACACAGGCACAGGCGTGTGGAGGAACTGTAGAGGATCCGTCTGTGCAGACTCAGAGCCACCCTCCCAGTTGTGATGGGGCGAGAGGCGTGCGATGCTATCAGGAGAGCGCTTCGAGCGTGCCTGGTACCAGAGTGAGTACTCAGGAAGTGCTATCTAGCATTATCTCAAACCCAGACTCCAAACCAAACCCTGACTAGCTGGTGGTTTCAAAACTGCCCACTCTGCGCTTGGCAGCTCAACACGTGACCCCCTGTACCACCAGGGCACCTATGTTACCATCTCCTGAATAGAAGTAATGCCTGTGCTAGGACCAGGCTGATCATACAGATCATTGCCTAGCTGGTAGACAGGTTACAGCTAAGAAAGCCGAGGTGGGGAGGCTGTACCATCTGTTTTATGGCCGGGTTGCCCGGAGTTGGCATCCACTAGCTGGCACCTACCAACATTGAAGCGGCCGGCATGCAGTAGGCTCTCTACAAACGTCAGCCCCCTTTTCACCGTGAAAGGCACGCCAGTGCCAGGGTGAGGGATCCGTTTTTGTTTCTTTCCGTTTCCAACCTGTCATGCTCTGCTATTTTTACACGAACCGCGACAAAAGGGAAATGAAAGCAAACTGCACAAACGACACCCCCTGTATCCTGTCAAATGATGACGTTTCTTAGCGTTGATTGACATTCACAGACCCGCGCCAGTTCCCGGACCACATTTTAAGTATCTGGGGTTTAGAAGACATTCCCATTCCGAGGCAAGCCGGGAGTATTTTCAAGATTGAGAGGAAGTGGGTTTCCCTGGGCGCGGAAGGCGCTGAGCGGAGCTCCCTCCCTCCGTCAGAGCAGAGCGCGCAGCTGGCGGCCGAGCCCTGCCCGGCAGAGG
>NW_022111379.1:18263832-18279238 GCF_000313985.2 Echinops telfairi
GCAGCGGCCTTCCACCTGGCGGCCTGCAGGTGGGAACCTGCAGAGAGGCCGGCTTTTCAGAGGAGCTTGTACCTTCTGAAGGGACAGTTTTGAGATTCCAGATGGATGACAGACCCCTAACTCTATTCCATTTATGTGTGTGTGCGTGTTAAAATCTGTATCACAAACCATTTTCCACTTCAACTGCTTTCCCATACAGTTAAGTTCACCACCATCCCATTTCCAAACATTCTCACCACCCTTCAGAGAGACACTGCTTCTTAAGCCAACACCGTCACTCTCCTCCTACCCGCTTCTGGTAACTACGTACTAGTTTTTCTGACGTCAGTCAGTTTAGCCAAGTGATACATGAACTGGAGTGTCATTTCTCATCATGGCTGAATAGTTGTATTTCATGATATGTCTATAGGAAATTTTGCTTATCCATCTACCTGTTGGTGGACACCTGACTTATTTCCACCATCTGGCTGTTGTGGCTGCAATGCAGTGAACATTGGTGTACAAGCATCTAGCTGCCCCCTGCTTTCAACGTTTTGGGGGGCATATACCATCCAATGGGATTCTTGGGTCATATGATAATTCAGTTCAATTATTTAAGAAAATACCAAACTGTTTTTCCATAGTGGCTATACCTTCCCGTCAGCAATGCATGTGTGTTCAAATTTCTCCACATACTTGCCAACACTTGACGTTGACGCTACTGTATTATTTTTCTGATATAAGCCATCCTATTGGGGGTGAAGTGGTCTCTCAGTTTGGTTTTGATTTGCATTTCCCTAAGGAGCCCTGGTGGCGGCTAACTGCGAGGTCATCAGTTGGAAACTACCAGCCAGCTGTTCTGTGGGAGAGATGAGGCCGGCTACTGCCATAGGTTTACAGTCTCAGAAGCCTGCAAGGGCAGTTCTATTCTGTTTTTTCTAGGGTCCTTGTGAGTCAAAAGCTGCTTGATAGCAGAGAGTTAAGGACCCCTGGTAGCACAATGGTTAAGTTCTCAGCGGCTAGGAAACCCTTTGGGGCAGTTCTCCTCTGCTTTGTAGCATTGCTGTGACTGGGAATTGACTTTCAGGAGCAGAATAACGACAGTGACTTGTGATGTTGACTATCTTGTCAGTGCTTGTTTGCAAATCTCAAGGAGCTCTGGTGGTCCCGCACACTAACCACCAGGTGAGGCCATCTGTGCCTGTGAAGACGTAATCGGCAGAACCCCCCAGGGGCAGTTCCACTCTGTCCTGGAGGGTCACTATGAGTCAGTCATAATTGACTCTATGGCAGCCAGCTTTTTTTCAGTCTGCCAATTGTGTGTCTACTTTGGAGAAATGTTTATTAAAGTCTTTTGCCCAACTGTAGTTTTTCATTGTTCCTATAGAAGTTTAAAAACACATTTTTTGAACACTAGACCCTCATCAGATATGATTTACAGATATTTCTCCCCTCTGTGGGCTGTCTTTTTATTATTTGCTCTTTTAAAAAAAATCATTTTATTGGCTCGTACAACGGTTATCACAATCCATACATACATCCATTGCATCAAGCACATCTCTACATCTGTTGCCATCATCATTCTCAAAACATTTGTTTTCTACTTGAGCCTTTAGTATCAGCTCATTTTCCCCCTCCCTCCCTGATCCCCCTTCCCTCATGAAACCTTGATAATTTATAAATTATTATTTTGTCATATCTTACACTGCCCAACGTCTCCCTTCACCCGCTTCTCTGTTGTCCATACCCCAAAGAGGGAGTTGTATGTAGATCCTTGTGATCCGTCCCCACTTTCCACCCCACCCTCCCACCACCCTCCCGGTATTGCCACTCTCACCACTGGTCCTGAAGGGGTCATCTGTCCTGGATTCCTTGTGTTTCCAGTTCCTATCTGTACCAGTGTACATCCTCTGCTCCAGCCTGATTTGTAAGGTAGAACTGGGATCATGATAGTTGGGGGGCGGGCAAGAGGGAAAGCATTTAAGAACTAGAGGAAAGTTGTATGTTTCATTGTTGCTTCGCTGCACCCTGACTGCTCATCTCCTCCCTGAGACCCTTTTTTATTATTTGTTCTTTGAAGCATAATTTTTTTAACTGGATGAAGCCCAGTTTAATTGATTGCTGTGCTTTTGGTCTTGTAGTTGATATTTACGTGCGGGCCGCTGGTCCATTTTAAATTGATTGTCATCGATGGTGTGCAGTGTGCGTCCCACTTCATTCTTTTGCATTAGGAAATCCAGTTGTCCCGGTACCATTAATTAAAGAGGCTCCTCTTTCCCCATTAAATGGACTTGGCACCTGTGTCACATCAGTTAACCTTAGATGTGTGGGTTTGTTTCTGGGCTCTAATTCTAGACCACCGGTTTCTCTATTTCTGGCCTTATGTGAGCTCTGATCTGTTTTGATGAGTGTAGGTTTACAGTGCAAGAACGTGTGACTCCTCCTACTTTGTTCATCTTTTTCAAGAATTTCCCCTTGCAATTCCATTTGAATTTGAGGATCGGCTTTTCCATTTTTGCCAAAAGAGAAAACGCTGTTGGAATTTTGGTAGAGTTGATTGAATCTGTAGATTTCTTTGGGTAATATTAAGAGTTATAGTCTAGGCTACTCACAAGGGCAGTTCTACCCTGCCCTGTAGGGTCCCTACGAGATGGAATTGACTTAGTGGCTGTGAGTTTGTTTGTTTGTTTGGCAATATTAAGTCTTCCACGCCATGAGCACTGGTGTCTTTCCTTTTACTTACATCTCCTTCGATTTCCTTCAGTTGTCTTACAGTTTCCACAGTGTAAGTCTTTCATCCCTGGATTAAACTTATTTCTAGGCATTTGTTCTTTCATATGCTATTGTCGGTGGAATTGTTCTCATAATTCCCTTTTGACTCAGAATAATGTCACAGATGGCTTATTGCTGATGTCTACAAACGACGGATCTTGTGTGTGTTCATTTTTGTCCCCTCTTACTTGCTGCTGAGTCCGTGCCTTGTGAGGATGGGGCCGGGATGGGCAGTGTTGGATTCTGTTGTACACGGGGTCGCTGTGAGTTGGAGCCGACTCAGAGGCACCGAGCAGCATTGCCAGTACTCTCCGAGGAGCCCAGGCGACTCGGCGATGGAGAGCTCGGCTGCTGGCTGAAAGGTCAGTGGTTCGAGCTTCCCAACCACTCCAAGGAAGAAAGATAAGACTGTAAAGAGCTATAGTCTTGGAAGCCCTAAGGAAGCAGGTCTCTATCCTGCAGGGTCTCCACGAGTCAGAATTAATTAGGTGGCTGTGGTGTTGGTCTGGGATTGATTTATGAATATGTGTCACATTGATGTATTTTCTTGTCTTGAACCGCTGTTGTGTCCGTGGGATAAATCCCGTGTGGACAGAGTGTGCAATCCTTTCACTCTAGTGTTGGATTTGGTTTGCTAGGCAGTCTGGTGTTGAGGGATTTTGCGACGAAAGGTGGTCCTTGACTTAGGGTGGGATTCCATGCTGATGACAGCATCTAAGTGGGTTCTAAAACAGGTATCTTTTATGGGATGGTGGCGTTGTTTATTTATTTTTTGATTGGTATTTTCCATAAATCTGATTGTGCTAGGCAGGTTGTCTAGAGAAACAAATCCAGTGACATGCATATATGTTTCAAAAAGAGCTTTATATCAAGAAGTATGTATATATCAAGTAGGCATCCCTGCCCAGTCCACCGCAAGCTCCTAAGCCCATCCGTCCCTCTTCAGAATCATGTAGCTACAGGGGGTGATGCAGCAAGGGGGTTCGGAGCGCAGGAGGATCACAGGCTGGTGGGTGCAGAGTTGCGTGGATCCAAGCTCGGTGGGAACAAATGTGGCAGGTGCCTGCAGCTCTCAGGGACACGGGGCTGCCCCCCAAATCAGTCGGAGTAAGGACCACTGTCAGGAGAGTGATGAGGCAGCCTCCAACATGGGACGGATATTCGTAAAGCTTGTATCTGAGAAGGGTCTAGTCCCCAAGATGTATCTATGAAACTCCACAGTAGACAAAACAACCCGATTACAAACCATGCAAGAGGCTTTAACTGACATTTCTCCAAAGCCGATACACAAATGGCCGCCTCAAGGATAGATGTTTTTGTTTCTCATCCCAAGCGATCGGCACGGGAATGAGCCAGCCACACAAAACACAGTGACTAAAGGCTGTCAGAAAGCCCCTGGGGTGGGGCCAGACCTCAGATCCTGCATGCTGAACCCCACCTCCCACCCTGAGTCTCCCCTCTGCTGGCAGCAGCTGGAACATGAGGGGGCCTCTGAAACCAAGCAGCGTGGTATCGCTGGCCAGGGGGGATGTCTGCAGGTGAGGGACATCAGGCATGTGTGAGAACTCTCTGGACATGTCACTGCACAGCGACACCCTTCTGCCTGACGTAATTCTTTGCTTGGGCTGCCAGCATATCCCAGGGGTCATCTCAAAGTGCCTTCGAGGTAGAGAAGATCAGCTGTGGTGATTCAGAAGTGGGGAGCGTGTAGACATGCATCGGTAGGCTGCCTCCTCTGTTTTCCCTCTTCAGCTGGTGGAGGAGAATTCCGTCTTGGGATCACAGGGCCACAGGCATGGTTTTGTCCCATGTTTGAAACTCTGGGAATTTGCCTCCAGTCCTGAGAACTCTGCCACCCCAACCAGAAAACACACCCCCAAGGGGAACTTTGCCAGTGGACAGGGGTCCAGTAACCATGCCTGTCACTCTGAAGAAAACAGCGTTTGTGGAAAGGGGCTCTTGATTTCTCTGCTCAGATCTGAGTTGTCCGTGGGGACGAGACGGGTGGTGGGTCTGGGGTGTGTACCACTGTCCACAGTCCCCTGCTCTGGGGATCCTGACCTCGCTGCCCTGTCTTTCAGATGACCTGGGGAAGTTGCTTCTGGCCGAGTCCCTCCTGGAGCAGTATTTGAAGGAGAACCACACCAAGCTAAAAGACTCCATCCCTTTGCTGGAGAAGAACGAACCGAGGCTGGTGGAAGCCAAGGATTATCTGAGCAGTATCTTTAGCCACGGGAAGCTGTTGGTGAGTCCTGAGCCCCCTCCCCAGGCCAGTCTGTGACTCGAGTACAAGCCTGACCCTGTGCTGTTAGCACAGTAGCCATAGTCCCAAGGGCCTGTAATCCCTTGACGTGCACCTCCCTCAACAGGTGCCTGCAGTGTAAGACATGCACGGAGATTCAAAGGCTTTGTATAAAACAGGACGGAAACTGTCCAGAGTTTTCCATACTGATTATAAGGAGAAATAATTTTTCTTTTTTTGGTATAAAAAGCCAAAGCCACACCCACTGCTATAGAGTTGATTCCTACTCATTTCTGCCGTCAGGGCCCTTCCTACTCTTAGCGACCCTTACATAGGGCAGAGTAGAACTGCCACGTGGGTGTCCGAGACTGAGTCTTTGTGGGAGGAGAAAGCTTCCTCTTTCTCCCGAGGAGTAGCTGGTGGTTTCAAACTGCTGACCTGATAGTTCGTAGCTCAATTCATAACCAACTACGCCCCCAGGGCCATGACTCTGTATAGGGTTTTCCAGGCTGTCAATCATAATGGGAGCAGGCAGTCTCATCTTTCACCCACAGAGCAGCTGGTGGGCTTGAACTGCCAGCCCCAAGGCGAGCAGCCCCAGGCCTGACCCACAGCGCCACTGGATGACATAAAACATGATTCAAATTAATTGCACCGATTTTTATCATTTTTAATTTGACTGCTAGGAAGTTGACAGTGACATATGGGGTCACGTTTATGCATCTGCTGGGCAGGCGTGGGCTGACCTATTGTGTCCCTGGCCCTTTGGCTCTTAGAGGGCCACGGGGAACTAGGACGCCTGTGGTCTAGTCAGCATGTGTGTAGGGTTGGCGCATGACAGAGGGCTCAATCATAAGACAAGCCAGTGTAAGTCCATGGGAATTGGTGGAGCACCTACTGTGTGCAAGGTACTGAAGAGAATATTAAAAGCCAAAGCAAAAGGCAGTTGCGAGCCCCGTGGATCCCCACTTGTCAGGGCCCCATGGGTGCCTGGTGAGCTGTGCGCCACAGCTGACCTTCAGAAGCAGACGTCTAGCCCTGTCCTTGGGTGCCCGGGGGCAGGGGAGGCACTAACCATTTGGGTAGCAGCTGAGTGTTTAGTCACTTGTGCCACGATGGGGACTCCTGAGGGGGACACCGTTACAGCTTCTCAGAGCACAGTCTGATCACTCACAGGGTGGGCGTCCTCGGGTCTGGTCAGAAATGCCGGCTCCGAATCAGCATCTGCATTCTGACAAGCTCTCCTGGGATTCCTGTACTCGCTGGATCACAGTGTGTGAGAGCGGTCCTAAGGATGGAGATAGGTCACCGGAGCCCCAAAGAGGAAGCGATTTCGCAAGAGGCGCTCCAGACTTGATTATTGGATCCCGCACTTAGTCCATGCAAGGCGTTGTGTCATGTGCTGTGAGGGCCACAGAGCCCTCTAGCATGGACTCCGCTACCCCAGTGGGGCGCAGGTCCACTGGGAAGATAAGTCCTATCAACAAATAAATAGTCACGGTCCAGAGTGGACCTAGTGCATGTCAGAGGGGTGGTGTGTGCGAGGAGGGACCCCTCAGGGGTGATGGTGTGCAGGCTGGGCGCTGTGCAAGCTGGGTGCTGTGCAAGCTGGGGGTAGCTGTGGCACACAGGGAGAGAAGGCTGGGCCCTCCAGGCTAAGGAAGCACCGTGGACACTAAATGAAGCATTCCTGCGGGAGACAGGAAGCAGATTGGGGTAGCAGGAGTTAAGGGGGAGGGGGCATCGTGGTTCCATGTTGGGCTCAGACACTAAAGCCGGGCCGTTCGGAACCACAAGCAAGCAGCTCGGCAGGAGGAAGATGAGGGTTTCTCCCAGTCAGGATTCCGTCTCAGAAACCCACAGAGGCAAGTTCTGCCCTGTCCTGCAGGGTTGCTATGAGCCGGCATTGGCTCGAGGGCAGTGAGGGAAAGGGACATGCTGGGTCATGAGGTTGTAAAGGTCCTTTGGGACCAGAGAGTGAGGCATGGAAGGCCAGGCCCCAAACTGGGGTTTACTGTGTGCGCAGTGTGGGGGTTGAGGGGAGAGGGTGCTGTCGGGGGATGTGTACTAGGAACTGCTGTGGAGTCAGTTCCCACTCGGTGACCCCAGGAGGACAAGCAGAACTATCCGAGTGGTTTGTCAGCCAGACCTTCCTTCCAAACTGAATTTGAACTGCTGGCCTTTTGGCTAGTAGCTTGACCGTGGTGGCCCCAGGGAAGCTTGCTGGTTTTCGCCCCCAACGCTGACTGGGATCTCTGTAGTTCAGGTAGTTCAAATTGGGTTCAGATGCGGCACATGTCCCTTGACCTCATGACCTCTCTGGTTCTTCATCTGCCAATCGAAAGGGCTGGACTCAATGGGTGGGTTCCAAGCTCCTTCCCATCAAAACCCCCCTTTATTAATAAAACAGAATGGATTCTGCTTTTCAAAACAGGGATGTATGCTTGATAAAAAAAAATTTGAAACAAACTTCAACCAGCAAACAAGTATTTAAATACTAAATAAAAGACATGGCATGCCTCTGCAGCCCCAGTTCCCCCCCACCCCCCGCCCCCCACCCCGTGCTGAGCTCGGCTTACCCCTGGCGGAGTCCCCAGCTCCTGAACACTCTGGAAACCTCCCTGGTGGGGTCACAGGCGGCCTCAGCACCAACCTGCTGTCTTTCACTTGACGCCGTTTCTCGGTGCTCACTGCCTGCCGGCACCTCACTCTGCACGTTGGCTGAACGCCCTCACGTGTATCGTGTGGGGAATGGTTTCTTCTGCCAAGTTAGGAGCCCTGGGGCGGAGTGGGTTGCCTATTGGGCTGCTCACCACGAGGTCAGCAGTTCAAACCCACCAGCAACTCCGTGGGAGAAAGATGAGGCTTGCTGCTCCTGTAAAGATGTATAGTGTGGGAACCCCAACGGGGCTGTTCTACTCTGCCCTGTAGGGCTGCTATGGGTTGGAATTAACTTGGTGCTGGTGAGTTTGTGTCTGTCTGTCTGCCACCCACAGTCTGTTTAGTACACTGAAGGGTTACCAGGCTTTCTTGGTCAGAGACACCCAGAGGGACCCACTGCACGGAGAATTTGCCCAGTGCTCCCAAGGCAGATGCTGGTTTCCAGGGTGCGCGCTGACCAGGCAAAATACAGCCTTAACGTGACTCGGGCTTCCCTCTCTTACCCCCGAAAGTCAGGGTGTGTCTCCAGGTGCTCTTCTTCGGCAGCAGGTGAAAACTGACAAGTCAAGCCTTGAGTCGCTTGGATGGAATGAGGAAGAGAAGTGGAGGGCAGGGGCCCCCAGGACCCATCCAAGGGCTCGTGAGGGCCTGTGGGAGTCTGTTCTGGGGACGCTATTGGAAACAAGCCACTTGCCCTTACCTCCCTGACCCAGGGAATGCCAGGCATTTCCTAATAGTCACCCGAGATGGCGTTCCCGTCCCTGACCCCGTTTCCAGGTGAAGAAACTGACCTGAGACAGTTAAGTCACTTTAGCCAAGCCCCACGGGCCAGGTGCAGAACTCAGGCCCCAGCCGGTTAACCTCTGGACCCCAAGCTGTATTGCCTTTTAAAAATTTTTATTAAGCTGTACCTATCTATGTATTATTTTTCCTCTTCTCATTTGCTGCCTTCTGAAATACTGGAGAGGAAATTAAGTAATGACTTAGAAGCAATGGGACTATTTCCTCATCTGTTCTCAGCTTTTACCCGGGGAGGGAGTCTGTGTGAAACCATGCTTCTCCGTCCACTGGCAGAGACACCGAAGCCCAGGAAGACTAGGTGACACGCCAGATCCACACACAGACGTCATCCCAGACCAAGAACACTTACCTTCAGATGCCCGGCCCCCCACAGCGTGTGCTCATTCCGACTGTGACGACCCCGTAGAACAGGGTATGACTGTTCTTGTGGGTGTCCAGGGCTGTAAATCTTCTCGAGGCTAGAAAGCCTCATCTTTCTCCCACGGAGTGGCTGGTGGTTTTGAACTACTGCCTTTGTGACTCATCGTTGGACATGAAACCCACCATGTCACCAAGCAAGGGCAAAATTAAAAGCAAGAAAACCATAAGACCGAACAGCAAGGTGGCTGGACCTTCAGGTTCAAGGCCGCCTTGTAGATGTAGCCATTTAGCTGGGGAGCCACCGAGTGGGTTGTCCTTCATTCCACCTCCTACCCCACCCCCCACCCCACCCCCAGACTGGTGGAATCTGTCCTCCTTCTACCAGGAACCACCGTCAGTCACACCCTGTCATCAACCCTCAAAGGTGTCCTTCTGAGTGGAGCTGCCCTTTCCCCTCTTTGTAGCAGAACCGGGTAATAATAACAATTACTCATGCCCTGTATTTATCTAGCTCCTTTCTCAAGGAAAGTTCAAAGCTCCTTCCTGGACTTTGCTGCCCTCCGCTCTTGGCAGGGCTGTGGTGGTGGGGCCGAGTGGGCGGTGAGCGCTTGCCCACACCTGGCCCAAGTAGCAAGGACCTTTGGCCATGGCTTGAAGCCAGTGAGGGGAATGGCAGTCCGTGTCCAGCTTGGAACTCGGTTGTCCTGGCCTGGGGAGTGGGTGACCTCTTTGGGAAGTCCCAAAGTGGCCCTGAAACACTGCTTCGGGAGCATGAAGTCAAACACATCTGGGCCAAGCAGTTCTTTCAGTGGATGGAAGCACACTGGGAGGGGGCCTTCGAGAAGGAGGAGGGTGGGCCTAGTGAGACCCCAGAGGGTGGAAGGCTTTGAATAGGCCAAAGGGAAGGAGGAAGCTGTTCTTGGTTTGGGGCCTGTGTGAACCCAGGCGAAGGGGAAGGAAAAGGTAGTTACAAAAGCCAATGATTCCAGCTTCCCAGGGGTCTGGCCCTGCCTGCTCCAGCCCTCGTCATTGAGTTCTGAGAAATAAACAGTGGGGAACAGTGGAGAACCCCAGACGATTATCTCACCCCCACTCTGGGGGACAGGGCAGCCCCTTCTTGCCAGGGCCAGGGCTAGGGGTGGGGTCCTGAGTTGTGACTAGGAGGAGACAGTGGACACCTGTGTGGCAGGCGAAGTGTCAAGAGCCAGCCCCGCAGGTGAGTTGCCTGCTGAGCACAAGGATGGAGGTAGGGCATGGGGGCAAAGCTTCCCGAACTGGCAGGGCTGGCCCATACCCATGCCAGGCCTCCCAGCCACAGGCCCACCCCCACGGGTGCTCTGGCTATGAGCAGTGCCCGAGCTAGGGGTGGGGTGACCAGGCCTCCTCGGGCCTAAGGGAGGTTGTGAGAGCTCTTGAGTTGGGTGGAGATGTGGCCATAGCCGCACTTAGGAAGGGAGGGGAGGGAAAACGGGACTTTAGGTGCTTTGGCATTCTTGCTTCTGAACTCTCCCCCACTCCTGATAAGACAAGCGGCCCGGCTGTCCCACGTGGTGCTGGGTTCTGCCCCCGCCAAGGTCCCACAGTGGCCACGGGCTGGCGGCTTCCCCAGGGACCTCAGGTACAGGCCTCCCACATGCATGGACAGACCATTTTAGGTACAAGCACATCTCTGTGTTTCAGGAGCTCTGCTGACGCTGTGGGTTAGGCTCTGACTTCTAACCACAAGGTCGGTGGTTCCAATCCACCTCTGACTCAACAGGAGAAAGGAGGCTGTCAGTCCCCATCAGGATTTACAGCCTCAGAAACCCTGGATAGGGTCGCTGTAAGTCAGAATCTCCTGAAAGGCAGTGTGTTTGGTTTTCATGATGTAATTTTCCATTTGCATTCTTCAAGAGGATCCTTAAATTGTACAAGCTTTAGGCCTCCCCAACCCTGACCTGCCCCTCATTCCCTCCACCCCCCAGCCCCCGAGCCCCTCCCTTCCCGCCTGAGTTCAGACCAAGTGCTCACCTCCTGGGATGCAGCCACCCCAGAGCCTGTGGGGCCATCAGGATGGGGAAGCATAGGGCTCGGCAGCAAGTTGCCTGGAGTTTTGTTGGGAGCACAAGATAGCCCAGGGAACAATGGAGGGCTCGGGCAAGTTCGTAGAGAGGCCCTGGGGTGTAGACCCAGGGCTGTGGGCAGAAGGGATGTAGCAGCATGAGCTAGAGTGTCCAAGAAGACAGGGGTGGGGGTGGGGTGAGAGCGGAGCAGCAGGGAACGTCTAGCACTGCGGTTCTCAACCTGTGGGTCACAACCCCTATGGGGCTCGAACGGCCCTTTCACAGGGGCTGCCCGATTCATAACAGCAGCAAAATGACAATGATGAAGTAGCAACGAAAGTAATGTTACAGTTGGGGGTGTCACCATCACATGAAGAACTGTATGAAAGAAAAGGTCATGGCATCGGGCAGGTTGAGAACCACTGGTCTAGCAGGTTCTTAGGCTCCTGGCTCAGCAGGGGTGCTTCTCCGAGGCTTTGCGTGGAGCGGGGCAGGAGCCTGCTCACTGGGTCCTGTGCTTCCAGCCGCAGTACCTGCGTGAGGCCATGCTGATCCTGGGCAAGCTGCACTACCTGGAGGGCTCCTACCGTGACACCATCAGCATGTACGCCCGAGCCGGGCTCGACGACATGTCCGTGGAGAACAAGCCCCTCTACCAGATGCGACTGCTGTCGGAAGCCTTTGTCATCAAAGGTAGCTGGGGGACCCCTCGCCTCACTCCCACCCTGGGCTCCTCCCCTCGGTGGCCAGCCAGTCTCGCTCTTACCCCCACTCCCCAGGGTCCTGAAGCAGGGGGCAGTGGACACTATTGATGGTGGGCCCAGAGGGGTGATGTTGTAGACCTTCAATCCCAGGTGGCACTGAGCCCTGGCCAGCCAGGATGGACACCAGCCCCACCACATTCCAGCTGAGCGGCTGGTGCCAGGCGGAGATGCTGGCTCTCTTGATCTCCCAGCTGTGTGCCTTTGGACAAGTCATTTCTTCACTTTCCTCAGCCCCAATGTCCAGATCTGTCAGATCAGGACTGACCTGCCGGCCTGACCGGGATTTCATGGCCAGTAGGAATCAGCTGGGCTGCGTCACCAGCTTGAGAAAGGCCTGCAGAAGTGGACGCGTCTGGCTGGCTGTCCTTGGGTGCTGTGAACAGGCTGAGGATTGGCCGGGTCAGAGCTGCTCCTGCCCTGGAGGGTCCCAGGGTCCCCAGGGTGGGGGCAAGGGAAATATAGGGCAAGTGATGTAAACGTGTCCCCAGCAGGACAGTGAATGGCCCCTATTGGATGGGACCCTGCATGTGTTAAATCTTAGTATAAGCCCCACCCCAGACAGGTGCCTCTTCCCTTGAAGCTGGGATCAGAGAGCCTGGCCTAGGTAGGCCTTGCTGGCAGTGAGGTCCAGGAGCCCCTCTGCCCAGAATGTTGCCAGGAATGTTGGATGTTTGACCAGCTCCCAATCCCAGCATAAAGCTGCCCCCAGAGAAAGGTCAAGAAACGCATGTGTCCGTGTAGCGCGGGGTCTGCGTCACCCTCCTTTCTGTTGCAGATGGAACATTCTCCCCGTCTTAAGTGTAGGGAAACTGAGGCTCAGCGGAGTTAAGTACCTCTGACTTTGGTCTTGGAATGTGAGGAGCCCCCTCCCCTCACTGCCCCCTCACATGTCTCCGCTGGGTCCCCATGGGGTGTCTGTGACATCTGTGCAGAGTGGACCCTCTTCTGACTCTATTAAGATGTTTGGGTTCTTTTTTGCTATTAAGGCGAAATATATTTAACAACTCATTTGCCATTTTCCTAATTCCTCTGTGCACCATTCAGTTCCTCTGTGCACCATTCGGGGCCTTTACTTAACCTTCTCCACGTTGGGCAGACGTCACCGCAACCCATACCCACACTGTCCGCCCCCCAGGGGCCTGGAGCCATGGGGCAGTGGACGCTGTTGATGGTGGGCCCAGAGGGGTGATGCCCCCCAGCCCATAAGCAGTGATGCCCCCCAGCCCCCCCTGTCCTGGTGGGGTTCTGGGGGGTTGTCTGCCCATCCCTGCGTTCTTGAGCCCTTCTCTGGTGTGAGAAGTTGCTCTTGCCGCCCAGGAAACCACCGCTCCTTCTGGGATGGTCCAGTCTCTGTGTGTGTGGGGGGAGGGGGCGTTTTGGAGTGTCATCTCCCTTTGCTCTCTCTCCCCACCCCTACTCTGCTCCCCTGACACAGACCCATCTTGGGGGTGACCTTCACTGGGGCTTGGGTCCTTGCTTGGGTTTCCGTTTCAGTTCTTCTCCCTGTAAACTGGCTCAGTACACACTGTCCCCTCTCTTCCGCTCTCTCCCCTCTCCAGCATGCCTCCGGCTTCTGGGGGAAACGCAGCCCGGGTGCTCCGAGGTCCTGCAGGGGAGGTAAGGAGCCCAGCGCCCGGGCCACTCACCACCGCGTGTGCTCCCTGCCCCACGGTGACTGCACACAGCCTGTGGCCTGCCTCCTCTCTGCCTGTCCCCTGTCCTGACTGCACCCCGCACTGCCTGGCCTGCTGAAGTCTCCCTCCCTGTGTGTGCTTGGGGCTCTGCACGTGGCTGCGGGGGTGCATGACGCCGAGTATGCTGGGCCTCTCCTTGCAGAGAGTAAAGGCCCTACCCAGACGGGGTGGGATGGCGGGCGGTTGGTCCTGAGTGTGAGATGGTGGCAGCAGGAAGCACCTGCCAGGTATGCGCTCAAGGAATCCACACAGTAACTCTGCGTAACAGTGACCGCGAGGGCCTAGGTGGGAACTCATGCAGGGATCCCCCTGGAAGTGGTAGAGAGGGGTTGAAACCCAGGCCACCAGAGCTGGTAAACATGCCACGGTGCTGCTGCTGCTAAGACGCTGTGACCACAGGAACTGTAGAGATGCTCTGGGCCGGGGTGGGGGGCTGAAGCGGACGGAAGGAAGCAGCTTGTTGGCCTAGAACCTTCCACCCAGAGTCAGCCTGACTTTCAGTTTCTGGCGCTCTCTGATTCCACCTTGAGTCTGACTCCCCCGCTTCTGAAGAAGCCTCTGGCCACGTGGTCAGACCACAGTTTCCCTTCCCTTTTCCGGTTGGATCCGGCGCTGAGGTTGTGTGTGGACACGGAGTTGGGGCCTCAGGCACACCCTGTTGGAGGAGGAGCTCTGGCTGAGCTGGCCACCAGGGCCTCCTGGACAGCTGGCAGGGCGTCCGAGCGTGGGTGCCTCCTGCATGGAGCTGCTGCTCTTTCTCGGGGAGTCAGGGGCAAATGCTAGGTCTTCAACCCCCCCTGACCCTCCTAAAGACACCGTAACCCCCTCACTCGCCCTCTTTCCCCTTCAGAGCATCAGGGCTGGGTAGGTGACCATGTGCAGCTTCCCTCGGGGCACTTGGCCCTCCCCTGAAGTAGGGGGCCACCTGAGGTGTTCTAATTCTCAGCAAGGGGCTTAGACCCCAACCCCGAGGCTTGAGCACCCGGCTGGTGGAAGCAGCCTACACCCCTGTCTCAAGGGCGCTAACGTCGTATGTACCTATGTGTCTGTTTGCCGGTGGTGGTAGGAGTTAGTTTCTGTCTGTTTGTTCAGAGACAGCATGGAAACCCCAGATCTTTCAGACATAGAACCATAAAACAGCCCCATTTCCTCCTGGGCTGCCCAAATTGAGCAGCCCGAGGAGGCCCTGCCGGAGCCGAGTGCTGTGGGAGGTGGCCTCACCCCATCTCAGGGGAAGGGCGCCAATGTTTGACAGACAGTTCCAGCTGACTTGATCAAGTTAAAGTCCTCGATTTACCCCCTGCTCTTCTGCCCTCCCCCCCACTGTATTAGTCATCGCAACCATATTCCTCTTGCTCAGGCCCCAAGTACAGCGTGAATCCTGATGCCACTGTTTTCCTTACCCTCCTTATCCCACCATCTGATGACCCCCCTTCTCCACAGCTGCCATCCCACCAGGCCACTGCCATCCTGCCCACTCCGACCCTGTAGAGCACCCTTTCATCCAGTTCCTTATGTGGTGGTGACCCCCAAGCATAAAATGATTCCCGTTGCTGTTGCATAACTGTAGTCTTGCTACTCTCTGGGCAGTCAGTAGCAGGGGAGAGAGTGCCAGGAGCCAGAATCCACTGAGCCGGTTTGGTTTGGGGAAGGTGGCCTGGGCTGGGGGCCATGCAGGCACTCACGCTGGGCGCCTGGGGTGGGGCTCAGCTCGGACACTTTCAGCTTTCCAAAGTTGGTGTCTCGGGAGCTATGTTCCAGGAGGCACCCCTGCCAAGCAAGGATCTGTTGTGCTTGAGGGAACCTGTCCTTCGTCCTGCAGGGGCCTCTGGTGACGCTGCTGGGGGAGGGTTGGGCTGCCAGCTGCACAGTTGGGGCCCACAAACCCTATAGAGGGTGGCCATGAGTGGGAATCAGCTCAGTGATGGTGGGCATGGGTTGGGGGTCCAGCCTGGCTGCTAACAGAGAGGCATGTGGTTGGTTCGAGCCCACGAGGTGCTCCGTGAGAGGATGAAGAGGCTGTCTGCGCCCATGCTGGTTTACAGCCTCAGAAACCGGAAGGTCCAGGCTCCTCGGCCCTGTGTGCTTGCC
>NW_022111379.1:18279978-18281883 GCF_000313985.2 Echinops telfairi
AAAGGGCTGTAAGAATGGTGACGCAATACAGAGAAAGCACTGCGTTGTGCATTTTTGTACTGCAAGTTGTACACATAGAAACGGTTGAATTGGTGGAGATTTAGCTGTGCATATTCTCAGCAATCACAAAATAAATAAAATTTACAAAGGTTAAGAAGAAAAAGGCGGAGTTCTCTTGAATCAGAGAACGGAGTGTCTTTATGGGAAAGACGCTTTCTGCCTGTGGGAACGCTAAGGCACTGCCCAGCCCTTCCTCAGCCCGTCCTGGCTGGAGGGACTCGGCTCGGACACAGCCCCTGGGATCCCCTGCCAGCAGAGGGGCTGGCTCCGTCGGAATCTGGTGCTGTGATCTGGTCACGTGGGCCAGAGTCTGGCTGACTGGAAGGTGGAGGAACTGCAGGGTCAGAGTCCCCAGGGTAGGTTTCAGATCAGGACCGCATGGACAGGACGCTGGCCTTTCTTGTCAGTCCAAGAGCAAATAAAAGTGAGACACGGACAGCCAGCTGTGGCCCTGCCTAGGAAGAGCATTGGCAGTCCAGGGACCTACTGGTCTCCTGTCTGTCGGAAAGTATTGTCACAGAAAGATAAGCCTAATGAAAATCTCCCTCCGTTTTGATCACTGAATTCTTGGGACTCATGATTGCTTCCTTCCCAAACTGCATGGGCACCTCTAGTTGCATCTAGCATGAAGCAAAAATCATGTAATTCCACTTATTGGACAAATGTAAACACTCATGTAACTGGCCCCCCTTTCTCCAGCAACCATGGGCAGGTCGCGCTCTCTGGATTAACTTTCTTTCTTTGAGCGTCGTGTACATGGAAACACAGAATGTCCACTCTCATACCCTGGCTCCTTTTGCACAGTGTAAATTCTCAGAGATCCTTCCACGTTGTGTATATCTGACGTGTACTTCCTCTAATTTCTTAGTGTTCTGTTGTGTAAATATGTCACACTTTGCTTATGAATTCTCCAAGGACCGCTCTTTAAACTTTTTTAAATGGAGAGGGAGAGGCCCCACTGTGTTCTACGCTCAGTGTGAACGAACATATGCTCATTGGGTCACTTACAAGCCCCCAAACTGTGCTGGGGGTGCAGAGATCAACCAGAAATGTCAGAGAAGGTGTTTACTGTGCGGAACACAGAGTGCTCCACTGGCTCAGGGTTAGGGAGGCTTAACTTCCTTCATCTGGAAGGCTGGAGCTAGTTTTGCTTTGAGCTTTCCAAGAGGAGGGGGTTGAGAATCTTTGGAGAACTGCGTAGGGGGGAGCCTGATGGGGATCAGGAAGACTGGAGCCCAGGGAAGGTGGAGAGCCCACAGACACGGAATTCAGGTACAGAATTCACCACTTTGCTGTGGCCAATGCCTAGTAGCTTAGGACTGGCATTTTGAACCTTCTGGGGCCCTGGCATTGCGCATCCCAGTTCCAGTCCCAGATGTGGGGCAGGATGGGACCCAGCAGGCATGCTTCTCTCTGGCGGAGCCACATGGCAGCCCTGATAAAAGAAACCCACTCTGGGGAATTGACTGCATTCTCCTGCCACCTGCAGCTGTGTGTCTGTCCCCACTTCCTATAGGAGACAGGTCACTCATCTGGGGCCTGCTGGGCTGGCATCTCCATCCTCCCCCTGTACTCCCCGTCTACCCCCACCCCCACCCCGCTCTGTCCTGTGAGCCGAGGAGCTCTTCCTGTCTGGTCGTGACTCATTTGGCAGGAGGCACGTTGACACTTGGTGACCCAGGCAACAACTAAGTCTGTGTGTTGAGCAAACTCCATTCTGTGCCCACCTTCCCCCAGCCTTTGGACCCGATCACACCCCTGCCTGACAGAGGGCAGGGTCACTAAGCCACCTGAGTTGGAAGCTAGCCAAGAAGAATGATCCTATACCTTCTCTTACATCTGCAC
>NW_022111379.1:18282644-18286111 GCF_000313985.2 Echinops telfairi
GGGAGACAGCTCCCAACATAGCAGTTGGGAATGGGAGGTAGGTGTGGATGCAGAAGGTGTGGGGTGGTGGGAGGTGAAGCGGAGAAGCGTCAGGGGCAGGGTCTTGGAAGACCCGGTATGTGGACCATGTAGCAGCAGGGACCACCGGTGGGCTTTTTGCAACGATGGTATAAAAGGATGGTATAAGAAGGATCGCTCTGGGACCAGAGTGTAGGATGGATTCGAGCCAAGGGAGGCTGGAGGCAGAGAGACCACTCAGGAGGCAAAGCATGAAATAGGGGGGAGAGAGGCGATTTGAAACATTCTGGGTGTTGGGACTACAGGGTAGGGAATACTTGGGGATTGTATCTGTCATCCTTTCCAGGAGTTCATCTTACCTGTGGTCATGTTGGCTCTGGTTCACGGTGACCTTACGCATAGCAGAATGAAGCTGCGCCCAGGCCTGCGCCGTCTTTGTGAGTGTGGGATGTTCTAGCCTATTGTTGGGATTTGTGTCAAGCCATCTCACTAAGGGTTTCCCATTTTTACCAACCGTCTCCTTTACCAAACACGATGTCCCCGTCCACACTGATCCTTCCTGATGATGGATACAAAGTGAGCGAGCCGATGTCTCATGCTCATCGCCTGCCAGGGACGTTGTGGTTGTGTTTCTTGTAAGACTGACTGACTTCTTTATTCTGCCAGTCAATGGCATCTTGAGTATTCTATGCAAGTACCACACTCCGTGAAGTACCGTGTAGGGCCCAGAGATGAAAAAAGACCTCAGTCTGTCCATCGGGAACCACCAGTACTGAAAGAACGACAGCGCTCACCACTCAAGTCTCTGTTAGTTGCAAGTCACAGAAACATAACAAACTGAGACCCAAAAAAAAGCTGGGGCAGGATTTATTCGTGTACTGGAAATTTCAGGGACTAGAGCTTCAGGCAGAGCTGCATCCAGGTGCTCAAACCAGGGACCGGGCTTAGGAATCTGGCTTTATCCTTATGCTATGGTGTCACTTCCAACCATGGTGGCCCTGTGGACACAGGACAGAACACTGCCAGTCCTGTTCTCTCCTCACAGTTACGGTTATATTTGAGCCCACCGTTGAAGCCACTGTGTGAAACCACACTGCCAAAAACCCTTCTCTTTTTCCTGGTCCCTTTTCTTCACCAAACATGATGTCCTTCTCCAGGACTGGTCTCTCCTGACAACATGTCCAAAGTGCATGAAAGAAGTCTCACCATCCTTGCTTCTAAGAAGCATCCTGGCTGTACATCTTCCCAGAGAGATCTGTTTGTTCTTTGGCCATGCACTGTACATTCAGTATTCTTCACCAGCCCCCTAATTCAAATGCAGTGTTGTTTCTTTGGTCTGTAGTCAGCGTCCAACGTTCACATGCCTGTGAGGCGTTAAAAATGCTCTGGCTTCAGTCAGGTACACTTGAGTCCTCAAGGTAGCCTCCTTGCTTTTCAACCCCCTAAAGAGGTCTTGTGCTGCAGATTTATGTACATTGAGTAAGTATGAGATGATATGACCCTGATGCACACCGCTCGTGATTATACCTTGCAGCATTCCTCTGTTCTGCTCAAACAACGGCTTCTTGATCCATGCACAGGTTCTGTGTGAGCAAACTTACTCATATCCTGGAATTCTACTCTTCGCAAGGCAGGCTATCCATAGTTTGTTACGATCCACACCGTCGAATGCCTTAGCTTAGTCACCAAAACACAAGTAAATATTTTCCTAGTTTTCACTGCACTTAGCCAAGCTCCATCTGATGTCAGCAATTGTGTTAGTCCAGGTTAACCAGAGAAACAAAGTCACTGACACAGGTATGTATAAGAGAGAGCTTTATGTCAAAGCGCAATTGTATATTGAGAAAACATCCCCACCCAGTCCAGATCAAGTCCACAAGTCCGATATTAGCCCCTATGTCCAATGTTAGTCCATAAACTCCTCTACAGACTCATGCCGAATGCAGGAAGATCACAGGCCTGTGGGTGGAACGTCTTGAGGATCCAATGCTGGTGGAAGCATCTCGGCACTGGCTCGGGTTTGCACGTGGCCCCTCCAGCTCTCTCAGTGTCCCAACAGCATTAGACTTGTGCTCTCTAGTGAAGCAGTGAGTGTGTCTCACCTCTTCTGGTCGCAGAATCAAGAGAGAGAAGTTCCCAGAGTCCTCATGAGAAGGCCACGCCACACACAGGCATTATTGGCTATGGCCTGATTGACAGGCTAGATTCCACTCCTTCACACATAATACCCTCTAGGTGTAACTACCACAGCAATGATATCCTTTCACCCTCTTCTGAATCCAGCCTAAATTTTGGCAGCTCCCTGCCAACATACAGCTACTGCTGCTGTTGAATGATCTTCAGCAAAATTTTACTTGTGCATATCATTTAGTATTGTTACATAATTTACACATTCTCGTGGGTCGTGCTGCTTTAGAATGGACACAAAGATGGATCTCTTCTAGTGAGTTGGCCAGGTAGCTGTCTTCCAGATTTCTTGGCGTAGATGAGTAAGTGCTTCCAGTGCTTAGAAATCTCCGCTGTGGGTCCCGTTACAAGTTCTGCCTTCCAAACATTTACACATATTTCAGACTTGTTTTTTTCCAGTATATCAAAAGCACCATCTTCTGTCTACTGTCCAATCACATGTTCATCTTTTCATTGTACCAGAAAAATATTTAATGTTCACATTTATAGCAGCATTGTGTTCTTGTTAATAACGTCTTTCATTACAGCTCTCAATTCCTCCGGAGGCTACATCAGCATCACCTTTAATGTCCATCAGTCTATCCACAGTCTCTTCGAGGCAGACCAGTGCTTTACTAGGAAGCACATAACAATACCTGTAGTCTCTATTCATTACCCAATGCCACAGCCACTTCCATGGTTTGTGTTAGGGCAGCACTCCACTCCCGGTACCAAATTCCATCTTAGTTACCTAACGCTGCTGTGACAGACATAGAGCTGGCTTCTGGGGCTTTAACAAAGCTTAGGAGACTGGACGTCTGAATTCAGGGTGTTGGTTCTAAGGGAAAGTTCTTTCTGTGCAATGTATGGGGACATCCTTCTCCCTTTTAGCTTCTCTCCCTTGATTGCTTGGTGAATGGGACATCTGTCTTTCCCCATCTTTGCTTCCTGGCTTCTGTACCTACCGGTAATCTTACATACAAAGTGATTGAAGACTCATTCCACACGGTTGGGCCCATGAACATACCAAAGAAAGCGCCCTTTCCACAAACAAAAACTCAGCCCATCGCTGTTGGCGCGATTCCCATGTGTAGTGACTGTGGGACAGAGTGGGACTGCTTCATTGGGGTTTCCCAGGCTGTACTCTTTATTTAATTACTTATTTTAAATCATTTTATTGGGGCTCGTATAACTCATCACAGTCCATCCATCCATCCATTGTGTCAAGCACATCTGTACATTTGTTGCCATCATCATTCTCAAAACATTTGCTTTCTACTTGA
>NW_022111379.1:18287305-18288296 GCF_000313985.2 Echinops telfairi
ATCGGGAGCCGCAGTGCGGCACAGGAAGGGACTCAGATTTGCTGTGAACAACCAACAAGCAGTGGCAGTGTGGGATCGGGGACTGGCCAGACTTGGGTTGGAAGTTCAGGTCCACCCTGGCACCAGCACAGGGGTTTAAGGTGTCCAGCCCATACTTGGTGGGGAGGACACAATTCAGTCATTAACAGGGAGACATGACAGTAGATGTGTGCTCTGGGCGGATAAGATCGGATCACATGGTAGGCGAGCTGGAAACTGCTGGGTTCTATGTGAGGGTTTGGATAAAGTGTGTGGAACTGATGATGTTCCTCTTGTGTGTGAGGTGCTCTGGTCAGGGATGTCTGTTCAGCCAACAGGGCAGAGAAGAACTGGACATCACTAAACATGTACAGTGTGTAGACAGTGGTGAGTGTCTGGCACGGGGCCATTTTTCTTCCAACGACTGGAAGGAGGGCTGGAATGTCTTCGCGGAGGAGGTGGACGTGGGAGTCACGCAGTGTGATTCTCTCCACGCTGCATGAGTGCTTCCGTTAACCCACTGCTTGGTCCCAGCCGCAGCTAATTCCTCCGTTGCTCTAGCTTCCCCCATCCCTTCCACAGACCTGCGCCTCCTGCTGGCTGCCCCAGCGCAGACGTCGCCTCGGGTGAGCCCACCCTGGGCCTTGGGAAGGGCCCCAGCAGGGCAGGTCTCAGGTGTCTCCCTCCTCCTCCAGGCCTCTCCCTGGAACGCCTGCCCAACTCCATCGCTTCCTGCAACCGCCTGTCCGAGAGGGAGGAGGAAGTGATCACCTGCTTTGAGAGGGCCTCATGGATCGCTCAGGTGTTTCTGCAGGAATTGGAGACTAGTGAGTTGGCCAGGTAGCTGTCTTCCAGATTTCTTGGCGTAGATGAGTAAGGGCTAGATTCCACTCCTTCACACATAATACCCTCTAGGTGTAACTACCACAGCAATGATATCCTTTCACCCTCTTCTGAATCCAGCCTAAATTTT
>NW_022111379.1:18288879-18291291 GCF_000313985.2 Echinops telfairi
GACAGACAGACAGACAAGACCAACCGTGCTGATGAGTCCACGTGCCCGTGCTCTGTGAGGACGGGCTCGGCTCAGACAGCCGCAGGGGACAGCCCTGTTTGTCTCTGTTGATGGACACAGGTCAGGAAAACGGAGGTGTCCACTCAGTGCCATCAAGTCGGCTGTGACTCAGCAACCCCCGTAGGACGGAGTAGGACTGTCCCTGTGAGTTTCTGAAACTGCCTCTTCGCGGCAGTAGAAAAGCCTCTCCATGTCCCAGCAGCAGCAGGTGGTTTCAGTGAGCTGTAGGGAGGTGAAACCATTCAGCTCACTCACCGAGCTCACCTGAGAAGGGATGGGAGCAGGCTGGTCCGTGCAATTAGACACAGCCCCCTCCTCTCGTGCCCCAGAAACTCCCTGCTGGGCCTCCTCAAGGAGGCTTGGTGGCACAGCGTGGGGCTGCTCACCACGAGGTCGGCAGTACAAACCCACCACCAGCTTCATGGGAGAAGGATGAGGCTGTCTGCTCCCAGACAGATGTGCAGCCTTGGAAACCCTAAGGAGCAGTCCTGTAGGGGCCACTGGGAGTCAGAGTCGGCTCCAAGGCAGGGGCTCTGCGTCTGGGGCCCCCATCCTCTACCAGCTGCCCCGGGGGACCTGCAGTAACACATTGCCACCTCTTCAGCCCTGGTGTTAGAACCTGCCAGGATGGTTATCCCCAATGGTTATCCCCAGTCTGCTTCCCCTTCTGGGGTGCTCCTGGCCAAAGAGGATTCCGCAGAGTACACAGGCACGTTAGGGCTAGGCACTGTTCTGAGCACTGGCACCCATCCTGTCCTTTCCTCCTTTTGCTGATTCTCGGCTTACAAATAGGGACACGGACCCTTGGAGGAGGCGTAAGATAGACTCCTGGAGTTTGTACCGTTCTTAAGTGGATCTGGCAGGATTTGAACCCACAGACAGTGTCGAGGCTGGGGCTTGGGCATTCTGCTGGCAGGTTCCTGTGGGGCGTAGACCAGGCCCGGTGTCCTGAAGGAGGAGCTAGCTGGTCATGAGCTGAGAGATGGGGAACCCGGGGGCGGTTACTGTGATGAACCCTAAGGAGCATCCCCGGAGGTACACGGTCAACACGCTCAGCTGCCAGCCGAAAGATTATCTGTTCATGTCCATCCGGAGGTGCCTGGAAGGACAGCCTGAAGGTCGAGTCCCAGGGAAAACCAGCCGCTGCAGAGCCGATAGAGCCCGGTGTTGCTCTGACACGCAGAGTCACCCTGAGGTGAGGGGCCAGGCACTGCACGGTGTTGGCAACGTCCCTGGCCTCCACCTACCAGATGCTGGCAGCACCCGGCCTCCCATCTCCCAGTGACGCCCCTGCCACATGCCCTGGGGGGTGAGATCCCCCTCTGCGCTATTGGGTGAAGGACCAGAGAAGTGGCTGAGGGGCTCGGTCCAGGCAGGACTCGGCGCCTAGTCTTGGAGAGGTGCTCCCCGGAGCCCTGAAGGGATGGCATGGGGCAGGGGCCCAGCAGCCAGTTGGATGAGCTCTTCAAATTTGGATTTCCCCTGCCTGGAAGGAAACTCCTGAGGATGGTCAAGCCTTCCGCTCCTCCGGAAGCCTAGGCTTTGGGGATTGGACTGGGATGGTGTCAGAGCCAGAACGAATGGCTGGTGGCACTGAGCAGACAGGTGGTTATCTTGGGCTGAGGGAGGGCCGGCCATAAAACCCCGATCCCTGCCTAGCAACATGCCAGTCCTCAGCCCCGGGAACCTCTCTTCAGGTCGGCTCTGATTCCTTGAAAGATACGGTGTGTGGTCCACTGGTTATTTCCCCCTCAAATCAAACAAGGGAGGTGATTGTCACTAGTGAGACCGATTGTCCGCTCCGGGGCGAGGCTTCAGCGACAGGGTGAGGTCAGCGAGGGGCCCCAGCTGAGGGCTGTGCTGACACCAGGAGCTTTATCGGGAGCCGCAGTGCGGCACAGGAAGGGACTCGGATTTGCTGTGAACAACCAACAAGCAGTGGCAGTGTGGGATCGGGGACTGGCCAGACTTGGGTTGGAAGTTCAGGTCCACCCTGGCTCTAGGACCTTGCACACTCTGGGAGCGTCAGCTTTCCCACCTATAAGATGCAGGTGTGTAAACGAGGGGGGCAGAGTGGAGCTCTGAGTGAGGTTCCAGCTGGGCGGGCAGCAGGAAGTGGCTACTTGACAACTGGACATCCCCTTACAGAGGGGTCACAAGGAAGGGACAAGCCAGCCAGGGTGCAGTATAGCACTGATGAAACATACAACTTTCCTCTAGTTCTTTAATGCTTCCTCCCCCCTCATTAACAGGGAGGCATGACAGTAGATGTGTGCTCTGGGCGGATAAGATCGGAGCACATGGTAGGCGAGCTGGAAACTGCTGGGTTCTATGTGAGGGTTTGGATAAAGT
>NW_022111379.1:18291535-18297736 GCF_000313985.2 Echinops telfairi
TAGAAAGAACATGTTTTGGAATATGATGATAACATATGTACAAATGTGCTTGATATCATTGCTGTATGGATTGTGATAAGAGCTGTAAGAGCCCCCAGTAACGTGATTTATAAAGAAAACAAAACAAATCACATCACTAATTTGTGAAAACGTATGCATAAGAATTAAAAAAAAGATGCAGGTAGACCCGGCCTTGTCAGGTGGCTGTGAGGCTTCAGAGAAGATCTTGGCTGAGGGTGGCTAGCCCACATTAGTGTCCTCTCCTCTTTCCGTGGGTAGGGGGAGGGTGGCAGGGTGAGTGGCCGGGGAACCATGGAACTGAGACAGAGCCCTTGTTCTCTGGAGTAAGGGGTGAAGAATTCTCTGCCAGCCTCCTCAGGCATCGGTGCTGTGGGCTTGAAGGAGGAACAGTCTTCATACAGAAGGGATGGGGCCTGGACTCCCAAGCCAGTCCCGGGCCACAGGGCCCTCGCTGTGAACCGGGGGTGGTGACGCGGCTGCTCTGAGGATTCCGTAGGAGGCCCTGACGATGCAGGTGGTTGAGCATGCACCTACTGATCACAAAGGTTGGCGGTTAGAACCCCCCAGAGATGCCTCAGGAGAAAGGCTCGGGGACCCACGTTGGAAATCCCGTGAAGGACAGCCCCACTCTGACACACGCGGGTGCCCATGAGTCAGAAGGCACTGACGGCTGTCTTTTTTGGTTTGATTGGTGAGGATGAAAAGGTTCGGTGAGTTTATAAAGCTCTGTGATGGTGAAGACTGCACGTGGGACTTGGGGCATGCAGCATTTGCGGGGAGGGGAGTTCTTTAGATGTGTGTAACAGGAAAGCTAGCAGGGCTGAAGGTTGTCAGCATTGTACAAGGTACCCTGGGGTGGCTGGGGCCTGCCCGTGCCAGTGGGGCCGCTCCCCTCCCCATGCAGATCTCTGAGACCAGGGTTCTCTGTGTTCCCCCCCCAGACCACCAACAGCACCACGACGCGGCATCTGAAAGGGTCTCAGCCGGCCGACTATGAGCTCACCTACTTCCTGGAAGCCGCCCTCCAGAGCGCTTATGTCACCAACCTGAAGAAGGGGTAGGCCACCGGGGTCTGGACCTTCTCTCTGGGCGGGGGACCTGTGATGCTGTGCTACACTGGCCTTCCTCCAGGGGTGCACGTGCATGCATGCACGTGCACGCGCTCTCCCGAGAGGGCCACACACAACTGAGGGCTTGTCGTGCCGAGGTGTGCAGAGGCCAGGAAGGGACTGGGGCAGTAGAGCCTGTGCACGCTCAGCGGGCGTAGGGAACGTCAGTCCTGCGGTGAAAACACAGGAACGGCTGGCAGCTTTTAGCGTAAGGAGCCTTGGTGTTGTAGCAGATTCCTTGTTGGGATCCTCACTGCAAGGTCAGCCGTTCGAACCCTCCAACCACCGAGTTACAGGCTCCGAATGGACTCGGGGTGGAAAGTGAGACCTTCTGAGGGAGAGTTCTTGGAACCTGGTTTGTTGGGTGCCTCACAGAGGGGTCACAAGGAAGGGTTGGTTTGGGTTTGCTGGGTGCCACGCCTGGTTTGGGTTTCTGGTGGCCAAGGCAATGGTGAAGTCATTCCATCTGTCCAGGCCACATCTGCTCAAGCTTCTGATGGGAATGCTGGCTCCTCTGCGGTTTCCAGGGGTGGGGAGATGTGGGGCAAGCCAAGTGGAGTGAACATAAAAGCCACCATCGTTTGGGGGTGTTATTGAAGGTGGCAGGGAAGCTTATTGTCCCGTGCGGTGACTTGGGGGTCCCGGGGCTACTTGCCCTTTGCTGGATGGGTCCAGAGGGCCTCGTGTTCTGCCAGCAGCTCCGAGTGAGGGTCCAGCTGGGCGGGCAGCAGGAAGTGGCTACTTGGCATTGTGTGTTGGGTGGTGGTGAGGGGCGGGTGGAGCGAGCGTCACGGGCTCCCCTGGCACTGCGGCAGTTCTACAGCTGGCCAGTCCTCCTGCTGGGAGCAGCCCCTCCCGCTCCAGGCCTCTGCAGGAGGGTGTGCCTCAGCAGCCCCTGTTCTGCACATGAAGCTGCCCCCCCCACTCCATGCATGCCCACCATGCAGGCTGGGGGCTCTGAGACCACCTCAGGCCAGCCTTTGGAAGTGGGTCAGGAGGCGCCTCCCCACGTCCCCTCCCCTGACCTGGACCACGTAGACCGGGGTCAGGAGCACCATGGCTTTCTCGAAAGTGCTGGGTTGAGGTCCTTGGGATCCCAGATTTCACGTTGCTTTTTGTTACATTTCCCGTAGTTTCTTTATGTAACTTCTGAAAACAGGCCATTCTTGCGCTTGGCATCTAATTTAAAAATGTACCAAGGAGTGGCCATTAAAAAGTGAGCTGATACCAAGGGCTCAAGTAGAAAGAAAATGTTTTGAGAATGATGATGGTAACAAATGTACAAATGTGCTTGACACCATGATGGATGGATGGATTGTGATGCGGTGTATGAGCCCCCAATAAAATGATTAAAAAAACCAACAACCAAACTCCCTCCCTTTTCCATCCCCACCAGTTCCCAGATTCCTCTGCAGGAATGTTTCCAGAACCTTCTGTATCATTCCAGAGATCATCCTCACAGGGATGTTATTTCCCTGGTCTGTACCGACGTGCCTCTCCCTGCCTTGTTCCACTCCAGGCGCGAGTCTGGGAGAGGGTTTCCCACCAGGACTCGGAGAAGGTCCTTTTTCTCCTGCGTGGCTGTGCTAGAGCCTGTAGTCTGTGGACGCAGTCTGATGTGTCGGATTCGTTTCCTGTTGATGGGACGTGTAGGTCACGTCCAGACGTGCCCCTCTTTTAAGCACGCCCGGAGTCCACAACTTAGCATTGTGTGGGCGTCACTGCACAGTGTAAACCTCTATAGGGTGGGTCCCTGCACTGGGCATTTCTGGGTCAAGAGGTCTGAGCGCTGGGAGTTGTGTCAGGGGCTGACAACCTGTACCCAGGGGAGGCTCTTCCAGTTCCTGTTCTGCCAGGAGGGAGACCCCCAGAGGGTGCCTGTTCCCAGCGCCATCACCACCGTGTGTTAGTTATTGAGCTTTCCGACACGTTACTGGTGGGCTTGGTGCCCTGGGTCTCTCAGGGCCATTTACAATGTGCGTTTTTCTGAGCAGCGAGAGTCTTCCTTTTAACTTCAGAGCTGTTTGTGTTTCTGGCGGACAATAAATAAGAGGAAACTTTAGAATAAGGATCTTGATCCCCCTAGCCCCGGCTTTACAGAAATACAATATGTTGATCATGAGCAAACAAGAAAAGAAAAACAGCCAGGGTTGAGAGCCAGGTTGCCGTGGTTACCCGCCTGCCTTCTGGTTGAGTTTTCATGGCCGGCACAGCCTCCTCGCCAAGAACAAACCGTGCACCTTTGTTTTGTGTCTCCCCTTGCTTGGGTTCGGGGAGGGGGTGGGCACCTGAGGATGTGGTGGCCCCGAGCCTGTGTGCCTTCACCCCCAGGGTAGTAGGGAGGACCTGCCTGGAGCAGTGGGGGTCAGGCCCTGGGACAGGCCGGCTCCCCCACCCCTCCCCACATCTCCTGGCTGTGTCTTTTTCCAGAAGCAGAGCACTGATTGCAGAGAGGCTGGCCCAGCTGACGGGCTCCTGTCTCTACTGCTCGGGCAGCGCCTGCCCGGCTGCCTGCTCCAGCCTCCTAGCTAACTGCTGTCTCACTGGGAGGCTCTCCAGGGTGCTGCCCTCGCCCAGAGCTTGGGGAGGAGGACCGCCGATGATGTTACTTGGTGCCATCCAGTCAGTTCCGAGCCACAGCCACCCGGTGCTCAACAGAAGCAACCCTGCCAGGTCCTGTGCGGTCCTGAGTCGGCCCTGTGCTTGCAGCCTCTTTTTCCCTGCCCCTCTGCGTCACCAAGCATGACGTCCTTCTCCAGGGACTGCTCGCTCCTGACAACATGTCCGAACTATGTGGGACGGAGTCTCGCCGTCCTGGCCTCTGAGGAGCCTTCTGGCTGTATTTCTTCCAGGAAAGACGGATGTGTGCTTTCAGCAGACCCCGGTGCTTTCGATGTCTTCCCCGGCCCTGTATTTCAAATTCGTCGATTCTTTGGTCTTCCTTGTTCCGGGTCCCACTTGGACATGCGCAGCAGGCGAATGAATGGCTCGGGCCAAGTGCCTGAGTCCTCAAAGCACCATCCTTGCTTTTTGACGCTTTAAAGGAGACCTTGCCCAGCAGTGGGGACTTAGGAGGTTCCAGGCAGTGGCTTTTTACCACCACAGGTAGTCCCTCTGGCTGTACTTCAAGACAGGTGGGTTTGTCTTTTTAGCAGTCTGTGCCCCACTCCTGACGGGAAGCCTTGAGTGGTCCTTGAAGCCGAGCCTGGGTGGCACGAGTCAGCAAGCTCTGGCTCGCACCTGTTTTCGTCAGTGAGGTCTGAAGGAGGCACACCCTCACCCCTCCGCTTACGTGCAACCTCAAAAGCAAGCCGTGTGGCCCACAGAGCCCAAACGCACACCATGGGGCCTTTTCCAGGTGGCCCTCCTGTACGGCATTCCAGGAATGCCGCCCCGGCCCTGGCCCTGTGGCCCCCAGGATTTCTGTGGGCAGAAAGTGCAGAGACACTCCCGGGCTGGGGTGATTCGGAGGAGAAGGCGGGGAGGAGACCGTTTTAAAGTCACTGTCCTGAGGCTTTCATTTCTCGAACGGTCGCGTTGCATCGTTGCAGTAATCAGACACTGCACCTGTGCAGACACTGTGTTGAGGCCTGCGCCTGGTGTGGGGGGAGGTGGGAGGCTGCACGTGACAGTTGCCTTGCCCTGGATGGAGCCGGGGCTGAGGGCAGGCTCCGTCTGGCTTTGCCTCATGGTCCACCACAGCAGCAGGGACTCGGGGCTTCCTAGGAACCCCAAGAGACTCACAGCCCAGGGTGTGCACCCTCCATCCCTGAGAATGACTTCTCTCGAAGAGGCTGTGTCCCGGGGGTTACTGGCCACCCTGCCCAGGTCCTCCCCAACCTCCCCCTAGCTTTGCTTCCTCACCTCCGTCGGGCTCTGTGTGTCCCTACTCCTGCAAGGGAAGGTGAGAACAAGCACCCTGGTCGCTGGCCCCAGGAGGTGGCTGGTAGCAATCAGCTCTGCTGAGACTCCCCCCACCCCTTTGGCTCCTGGCCTCCCTTCTCCACACCCACCTGTACTGCAGGTGGAGCGAGGTGAAGGAAAGCGCAAGGACACCGGGAGGCGCGAGCCAGCAGGTATCAAGCGCCTGCTGTGCCAGGCAGGCCATGTGCTCTGAGAAGGCCGTGACCCGCAGCACTGGTCAGCTGACTGGCTCACAGGTGGAACACCTTGCTGGGGTTCCAACAGAAGGTTGGCACAGCCTGGAAATGCAGGCCTTTTCCCAAGTGTGGGTGTGGAGGGGCAAAGGTCAGTTTAGGGGGGAGTCAGGTATGGGACCCCAGTCACCCTCTCCAAGAAGGATCCTGCTGTACCTCTTCCCTGGGCCCGCTGCCTCCCTCTCTCTGTGCATGTCCTCTGACTGTGCATGAAGGGCTGTAATTGTGTGTGATACTGATATGTACTGGCGTATGTGAATTGAGGAGGGAGGTGTGCATGTGTGTGTGTGTGTGGCCTTGTGTGTTAATGTATGCGTCGTGTGTGGTATGCACTTGGTGTGTATGTGTGGCATGTGTATGTTGTACGTGGTGTCTGTGCATGTGATGTGTGTGAATGTGGTCTAAGGATGCGTGTGATGTGTGACGTGTGAATTTGGTGTGTGTGGTGTGATATGTATACACGATGTGTGTGATATGAATTTGGCATGTGTGGTGTGTGTGCAGTGGGGTGGTATGTCTGTGCATGTGTGGTGACGGGGGCAGGAGGGAGGCCTCGCCATCCGTCAGCCCTTCTACAAAGCCTGAGTAATTTCATTCTCTCTTCTGTTCCTGTACCTCTGCCCACTCCCTTCCTGAAGCACGGAGTTCAGTCCTGAAAGCCAGAATCCGAGCTCTTCCTCCCTGCCCCCTTCAGAGAGGATTGGAAATGGAGTTGTCATTTCTTTCAGAAGCAGCAAGCCAAGCATCTCAAAGCCCCAGAAACCCGGGTAGCGGTGCCCAGGATGCCTGGCAGTCACTCAGCCCCTCTGCCTGTGTCTGTCGGCCACAGCCAGCCCAGAGGTGGCCCCAGATAGGACCAAAAACCCCAGCAAACCCACTACTGTGGAGACGATGCCGACTCGCAGCGACCCTAA
>NW_022111379.1:18298728-18308238 GCF_000313985.2 Echinops telfairi
CCCCTCGCTGCCACCAGAGGGCAGCCATGGACTCCAGTGGAGCCTTGGTGGAGCCTTGGAGGACCAGCCACCAGGCCACCTCTCAGACATCCTCCAGGGGGCCTGGGCAGCCAGGCTCTGGCTGTAGAGGAGGCTCTGGGTCCAGGTTTGGTTCTCCTCTGCATGACAACCTTCCCCATACCCCCCCCCACACACACACATACACACACCCTGTGGTAACTGCAGCTGCAGGGCCTGCGGGCGGGAGGCTGCAAAGGCCTGGGAAGCTAATTGTGCCTGTGGCAGGTTCTGGAAGCCCTGACCCAGATCCCTGGGTCTCACCCAAGAACAGGATCCGGAGCTGCCTCTGCTCCGTCTCCTTCTCCTTCCCCGTCTCCGGCCCTCTCCCCTCTTCTGCCCATTCCCCTTGCCCTGCTCTGGGCTCCAAAGGAGCTTGGACTTGGGGTTAGAGCGGGTGTGCCCTGGACTTAGGAGTCCTCTGGTAAATAGTAAGTCGTCTGCTCATGGCAATGTCGGCTAGTGACGTGGGTGACGATTCGCGGAGCAGATCCGTTTTCCACTCGACATTGGATTTGGAGTCCCACACAGTACCAGCCTTTGCCCCCCCGTCCTCCTGTGCTGCAGCTCCTGTTCTCCTCTCCCAAGCCTGACTGATCGGAAGACCCCGTGCACCAGTCTGCCCGGGTGTCCACCCTGCCAGCCAGTCTGTCCTGTGGCTGGAAATTGAGCCTCGAGGGACGAGTTCCGTCCAGGCTTGGAGAGTGACGAAGGGCACGGCCTCTCAGTTCCTCTGGTCTCTGTCCAACCAGTAAGCCAGGTCTGGTTTATGGACTTGGAGCCACCCTTTTCTTCCACCCGATCCAGGCCCTCCTGTTCGGATCCCTTTCGGAGCAGTCAGTGAGTGGTAGCCAGAAACTGTCTAAGGGCTTGGGAGACTGCGGTCCACCTGCACAGCCCCTTGGTCCCTCGGACCGTTTCCATCATCTTTGACTTTCTTTGGTTGCTTCAGACAGCAAAGAGGGCCCTGCCACGACTCACTGCAGTCGTGGAGAATGCTTATTGTCTGTGTGCACTGGTATGCCAGTCAGTTAACTGCTCCCTGAGACTGCCGTCCCAAGCCCCTAAGCCCAGTGACTTAGTCTCCCAAGGTGTCTCCTTATGATTAAGAGGCTTTCATAAGTTTGCTCCGATAGAAAATACGGACATTTTAACAGCGAACACAGCATGATCGCACTATACCCAAACCAAGCAACAGAGAAGGGTGTGCCTATGTTTTCTAAGGGAGTTCCCCAGCCAGGCAGGGGACTTCCGGTCAAGGCCTGACATGCCTGCGTCTGGTCAGGTTCCCTCCAGCGGCCCAGCTCACACAGGTTCTCATTTTCTGTGAGTTTCTGAAACTGTCCACTCAACCCAGCCCACAAACACTGGTTGAGCTTCTGTGTGCAGGACACAGCACGCAGCTCACGGAACAGGCTGTGGGGCCCTCGGACAGAGGGACAGCTGTGTCGTGAGATACCCGTTTGCCCTCTGGATTCACTCTAGCGACTTGTCATCTGCCTGTTGGGGCTGGGCTGGTGTGCAGGCACGTGGTTTGCCAGTGGCCCTCGGCGAGACAGTATCAATCGAGCCCCGAGAGTTCTGCCGTTCCAATGGCAGGAGAGGGCTGCCCGGTTGACAACCAGGTGTTGTCTTTCCCATGGAAGAGTGGGGGTATTGATTCATAATTTACCGAGTGCCTTGTGTGCACGCATGCCAGGCTAGTGCTGCCTGCCCCTCTTCACTTGCCCGGCCATAATGGGGTATTTTCTAGGTGCCAGGCACTGTGCTAGGCTGGGGTGATGAAACCCGCACCTCTGACCTCCCTAGGAGGCGGAAGGCTTTGGAAAGCCCACACACGGCAGCCCGCTGCCAGAGAGCTCTATAACTCTGCCTTGCAGGCCACACCTGAACACCCCACAGGATGAGCTGGGCTGTGTGTTTTTGTAACCCATCCCTGCACGAGCACCTCCTCCTTTCTGACCCCGGGCAGCCAGGGCTTCCCTGGAATAAATGGCATCCGCATCCTGGCTTCTCCCCCACGCCGCCTGTCTCTGGGCCAGGGTTTGTTTGAGGCCCTGTTTGGAGATCGTTAAAAGTGGGCACCTGCGCTCAGAAAGGTCAGCGTGGAGAGATGGGAACAAAGAGATCTTTCAAGCTGGCCTTGGTGGCAGCTGCCAGCAGGAGCTCGGAAAAGCCCAGCTTTACCTGGCCCGTGCAGCTTTAGACCTGGGCTGCCGGCCATATGGGGAGCCCTGGAGAAGCCCCATCTGGCCTTTTCGTTTGGCAGAGGGCTCAGCTGAAGCGGAAGGGCATTGCCAGGCTCAGCTTGCCACCTCCAGGTGGGGGCCTGAGCTGTCCCTGTCCCAGCCTGAGGCTCGCAGCTGCTTTTCCCCCACCGTAAGCAGCAAAGATCAGGATTTTCCCAAAAGATGCCTGCGAGTGGTTATTTGTCCTCTGGAAGGATTCCCGTGTGTATATTTAAAGGTTAAAGCCCCTGAAAGACTTGAAAGTAGTAAACTAGACATAACTTTGGGGGCCTGGCTTCTTACCCTGTTAGGATACAGTGTTGATTCTGGGATTGTATAAGTTGGGGCAGCGAGCGGGGTGGGGGGTATCCCTGGGCCCATGTACCTCTCACGAGTCCCCTGTTGAAAACCCCTCGCTATTGAGTTGATTCTGACCGATAGCAACCCCGCAACCCCACGTGGTAGAGTAAACCTGTGCCCCGGGAGGTTCTCTTCGCAGTATTAGCTATGGGAGCAGGTGGCCCGGCCTTTCTTGTAGAGCCACGGAGTCCGTTGGAACCACGAACCTGTAGACTAGTCGTTGAGAGAAGACAGCAGCGAATAGTGACTGTCCTGGATTGAATTATCCCCCCAAGTATGTGCCAACTTGACCGGGCCATGATTCTCAGTGGTTTGGCAGTTCCCTGATGATCTTATTTGGCAGTTATTTAAGGACCTAGCCACCCTCTAGGATGCAATCTGATGTGATCAGCCAGTCTATTAGAAGAGGATTCAGGCAATGCAACAACCTTGCTCAGGTCACTGCCTAGATCCTGTGTCGAGAGTCTCCTGGGGTGTGGCCTGCATCACCTTGTATCTGCTCAAAACAGAAAACTCACAGCCATCGAGTGGATTTTGACTCATCGCCACCCTGTGACATAGACTAGGACTGCTGCCCTTGTGGGTTATAGATACTGGAATGGAAAGCCTCCACAGAGCTGGTAGTATTTTGATGAGCCGCCTAAGGCGCAACTTACTGTCCTGCCAGGGCTCCGTATACGAGGTAAAAGAGAGAGAAGCGCTTTGAGAAGAAAGGACGTACTACTACCAGGAATGAAGACTCAGGAGCAAAGCGCATCCTTTGGTCCCTGGGCCTCTGAGCTGAGAACCTCCTAGACCCATGATAAGATTGATGCCAAGACACATGGAGATCTCCAGGGAAGAACTTGGCCCGAAGATGCTGTAAGGAGACAAAGACCTTCCTCCAGAACTAGAGAGAGAAAGCGAGACAAATAAACTGCAAAGCCACCATGTCTGGTATTTCTGTGACAGCCACACTAGGTAACAAGACAGCTTGGTACCAGGAGTGGGTCCTGCTACAACCAAATCTAAAAGAGCAAACTCAATGTCGAGTCAGCTCGCTACCCGCTAGGGCTGGTTAGAACTGCCCCTATGGGTTCCCGAGGGCTGTCACTCCGTGGAAGCAGCCTACCTCGTCTCTCTCCCTTAGGCTGGTGGGTTTGAACCACCAATGTTATGCTTAGCAGCAAAACAATAGCCCCTTACACCACCGGAGCAACACTGACCTCACAGACACTTAGAAGCAGTTTTGGAGTTGGGTACAGACCGAGAGAGTTTTAAGGTCCCCAGTAGTCAAACCGTTCCTTAAAGAGAATGCTGGTAGACTAACGGACAGCAAAGGCAATTCTATTCAGTGAGGCTCCCAAGAAAGCCAGGCGAGCTGGAGGGGCAGAACTGGCACTGGGCTCGGAGCAGTGGCGGCAGGAGCAGCACAGGAGTGGCTTCAGGGCAAGGCTTCCTGGTGGAGTGGGGTGCCTTTGAGCCAAGGGTGACCAGTACCCTGAGTCTGCAGGTCAGCACCATTCCCTAGCTAGTCTTAGAGCTTGCAGCATTGCTCTTGAGCTGTGAGAGCCAGTATCGACTGTTCTGGGTTTTGGACTGGCTGGGTGCCCTGATCCCATCTTTCCTTTGTAATGGAAATGTCTCCTCTGTGCCTGGTACCTTGGGGGCTGAGAATTTGTGTGCTGGGGGTCACAGGTTCACGGGGTAGAATTTGAACTTGGAATTGCTTTAGGACTTTGGGGGATCATATGATAAGGGGGATGAACATGTTTTGCTGTTGTTGTTTGTTTTTGCATATGGCAAGGAAATAGATTTGGGGGTGTGAAGGGTAGAATGTCATGAATTAAATTATATTCCTTCCACCCCCACCCAAAGATATGGGTCGAACTGGCTGGGGCACAATTCTCACTGGTTTGGCAGTTATATAATAAGTAATTTGGCAGTTATCTAATGATGCAATCATTCCCCTTGCTAGGATTTGTTGTGACCAACCAATCAGTCCTAAGGTGATTAGGTTGGGATATAACACCTAGACTTAGATCACACCTCCTGAGACTTTTTTGGGGGGGTATAGCGTGCATTACCTTGTATTTTACAAGAGATAAAAGGGAGAAGCAAGCAGAGAAAGAGGGGCCTATCCCCAAGAAAGAAGAGCCTTCGGATCAAAGATCTGGGGATCTGCAGGGTCCGCAGAAGTGGAGACAAGGACCTGACTTCAGAGCTGCCAGAGAGAAAGCCTCCCCCAGGGTTGATGCCCTGCCTTTGGACTCCCAGCCCCCTACACTGTGAGAGAATAAATTTCTGAGAGCAGCACTAAATGACCGGAACAGTGACCTTGAGGGTCACTGCAGAGGGTGTGTGGAGCCCTTCCAGAAGTGGCAGATGGAGGATCACCCTCATTGCAGTGGGAAGAGGAGGCCACAGTCACTTCTTGGCTCCAGCCTTCAGGTAACAGCCTGGGCCAGGCTGCCAGGGAAGAGGCTGGCAGGTAGCCCTGCAGAGTGGAAAATCACCCACTGGTCTCCTCCAGGCTCTGGGCCATGGGGCCTGGGGCAGCCCTGGGCCCAACCTGGCTCAGCCTGCCCTTGGTTGGTTGGCGGTGTGGCCCAGCTGCCAGGCCCTCCCCAGGTTGAGTTCCCAGAGTCAGCCGTTTCCCCTCTCCTCTGGGGGGTGGTGCTGTGGTCTAAGTACTTCGAAAGAGTTCAAATGTCTTCTCTCCTATGCCCTCTCCCCTCTTCCCGCGTGGCCTGCTATCTGGCACCAGAGTCTTTCCTGAGGCTCAGTGGGACAGAAGCACCCCCGGCTACACAACCTCCCCTCTCAGGCTGTGGGGGGGCGGGGAGGGGGGCTCCCAGACCTGTCCCTGTGCTTGGGTTGTCTAAGCTGGAAGTGCAAACTGGGGGCTCCCGCTGTGGAGGGAGACTTTCTCCCCGTCAGCTGCAGAGGACGAGCTTGGGCTTTTCAGCATCTTTGGGGTCCTACACCTGTCTTGGCATCTTTCTGACACTAGGTGTAGGAGAGGTTCTCAGCGCCCGCAGGGGCCCCACGTCTAAGGGACCTGGCCCAGTCCCACCTCCCCTCTCTCGGTGGTAGTCAGGTCCCGTCTCTCCTCTTTTTATCCCTTGAATCATAACAGGTCAGTATTTAATGCTACAAAGTCCTATAACCCTTTATTTTAAAAAAAAATCAAAATAGGAAACTTGTTTCTCAATACATCCTCCATCTGGGTCTGTTCACTTCTAAAGGCGGTCTGTCCTTCTCTCCAACTCTTCCCTGAAGAATTCTGTGCTCTCTGCTGCCTTTACATCAACCTGGTGGCTTCAACACCTCCAGGGACTCAAGTCACGTCCCGCTAAACATCCTGTGAGTCTGGGGAACCAACAGGAGACTGAAGGGGCAAGGTGTGGCCTGTCAGGAGGATAGGTTAAGGTCTCCCAAAGAAATTCTCGTAGGGTCAGCCCTGATCCTTTCTAAGAATGAGCAGCAACATTGGTGTGATGGGGGAAAATCTCACTGCAACTTCTCAGGCCTTGTTACCAGTGCAATTCTTAATTTTCTTGGAATTTCTTTCTAAGAAACTCCTCTGATCGTCCCGTGGCCTTTGAGAAAATCTACCAAGGTGATGCCTTTATTCAAACAAGCAACATAAACAGTCGTCACAACCTTCTGAGCTGGCTTCTCTGCCTTGAGTTTTCCTGGCCCCACAGAACCCCCCCAGAAGCCACTGTTCTGATAAAATCTCTTTTCTCCTGGCCTCCTAGCGAGACTCAGACCAGTGTGCTATTGGGAAAACTTGTCTGTAGCCATCTGCAGATGGCAGACTTGTTTAAGCGTGTTTCATGTCTGAACTGCACACCCAGTGGCAATACTTTTTCTACTTACCCTCCTACCCACATGTGCATATGTGATCGGTCAGCCACGTGTAGTTCTTTTCACGTGTGGCTCTCATGTTAGAAATGGCACTCCAATGTGGCTGTGAGGTGGGCCCTTTTTTACTGGCCGTACTAAGATTGTCCTACAGGCCACGCTGTCGACAAAAAGAGTAGTGCCGCAGTCTACAGCCAAGACAAGGAGCCGTGAACTTCGTTGTCTCGCAGTCTACAGCCAAGACAAGGAGCCGTGAACTTCGTTGTCTCGACATCCATGTGCAATTCAGTTGATCTCTCGCAGTGAAAAGTTGGCTTTCACTCATTTGGCATTAAGTGACTCACACGTCAGTTTTGATGCTGGTTTCATAATAAATGCTATAATTATAAGCAAACAAAGGAAAATATGTCATGAAAGACATTTTTTTGTCATCAGAAAACATCACATCTATCTTACTATATTTTATTTTGGACAGATCTTCCATCTCTAACATCTTATCATTCAAAACATTCCCTTGTATTCTTCGCTCTCACAAATCGTTCCATTATTTCTTTACCATTAAGCTGCCAGACAGCATCGACTCTTCATACGTAATAAGGACAATGAATCGAGTCTTTGGCTCAGTGCCGTCAAGTCAGTTGTGATCTTACCGACCCCGTGGGATCAGGTGGAACGACTCCTGTGTGTTTCCAAGACTGTCGCTCTTTAAGGGAGTAGAAAGCCTCATTTTCCTCCTTGGAGCAGCAGGTGGTTCAAACTGCTTACCTTGAGGTTGGCCCTACACCACCAGGGCTCCTTCGAGGCTCCTTATGGACGAAATGAGCATTCTGTTGTGCAGTGTGACCCTCAGCGTGAGGAGTGTGTGTAGAGTGCTTCGATGCTGGAAGAACACAGTGTGCGCTGTGTTCTCTTACAGAATCATACGCATCGACATGAGGAAAAATGACCTTTCCTGAAGCTGTAACCCTAGCTGTCCTGTAAGCATGCCGCTGTCCTATCCGTGAAGGATTGTGTCTGAGTCATCAGGCTCAGCCCTGGTTACCTTCATGCCTACTACATCAGGCATGTCCACGTTGCTTCCAGAGGGAAATCGAGTTGGAATAACTCCATACGCTTTCAGTGCGAGCGCCCTGGGTGCCCAGTGCCGCACGTGGTGGCATGTAACTGGTCTGTGAGTCCTTCCGGAGCACTCCGGTCACTGTCTGCTGCTTTCTTGTGCTGCTTTGATGGGGACGCACGAGCCTCCGTGTTTGGCAGTATTTGCTCTGGTTGCGTTTTCAACATCTCGTGTTACGCAGACGCTCTCTTCATGGTTGGGAGAGACCTGTGCGTGTCTTTACAGTTTTCCTTCCGAATCTTGGAGAGCTTGACTCGGCTGGTGGGAAGCCGCCCTTCCCTGGTCCACACAGCCAGCACCAAAACATGCCCTGGGCTTGCCCGTCTTTGGCTTTGTTTTCGGCCTCTGGGCTATCTCCCTTTTGAAAGCCTGGTCTTCAGCTCTGTGCTCTGAAGCTGGAGCGCACCCTTCCAGGACGACACTCTTCGTTCCGCAGGAGCTTACACGCTTGGCACGCGGTTCGCAGATTTCCACGAGGAATTAGCCCATTTCCTGACCCAGACAGATCACGTAAATGGGCTGATAAAACAGAAATACAGCATTCTGGTGAGAACTCTGTCCTGGAAGACAAATTGAGACACATACGTTGTTGGAAAACAGAACCATTTTCCGCAGGAAATGAGATTTGGATTTTGTGTCCTGATGTGGGGTGCTGAGTCCCTGGTTGGGCAGCACTGACGGTGATGGCAGCACCCTTGGCTGTCCCTAGAACAGGCAATACTCAGGGAAGCCCGCGTAGGACACCCATCACAACCTTTTGCTAGATTGTAATCGTCCTGGTACTTTTTTAGGACATTGGCTATGTTTGTGCTGTTTTATCACTCATTAGTGTTACATTACATGTCTGGTAGGTTGCATCCACAGGGAGGCCAAGCATATTTTGGAGTTAGTTGTGATTATTTTTACTTAACAAAATGTGGAATGTAACTCTCGTACATAAGATGCTTCCTCCTCTTTTTGTCTTTCAATTCCAGACCTGTCGTTGCCATTATTGTTTCCAAGTAAAACCTCGGGCAGACAGGCCCATAAGTTCTATGCAGTTAAAAGATAAGTGAATTGAATTCTCTGCAGTGGTTGGCGTGTCTGAGTTCCCAGGCTATTGCACGTCCTCTGGGACCAGAGTCCCCACTGGCTGTTTAGCAAGATCTGTGCAAAAGCAAACGTAGCCTGTGTGTGTGTCATGCCCGGGAGCATGGCTGGGGGCTCCAGCAGGAGAGAACAGGAGAGTTCTCTCCGAGTGGATCAGACACCTGTTGGCTATTGAGATGACCCACCCTTGTCCAGAGGGCAGTAAATGTAGCAAGAGTAGAGCTTGACTGTCCACCCCAGCCTCTCCTTGATTGGAAGACCTAGTGTACTGTCCAAGGTCCTGCCAAGTTAGGGCCTTCCAGTTACACCTTGGAGACATGACCATGAAGATGTTGAGGTGGGAGGGGCTTCATGACTTCAGCCTTGCCCGTGGTGCCCTCGTGACCCTGCAAGAACCTTGTTTCCACTGGCACATTCACACACGGGGGCTGGCATCAGCCTCAGTTAGCACCCTGCCAGCCCCCTCCCGTTACAGTGCTCCCTTTTCCTTGTGCCCTGCCTGCCTGGCATCGACGAGCCTTGCTCTGGACAACTGGTACCCGCTTACTTTGCTTACTGAGGGGTCTGTCCCTCATCCCCATGTAAGATGAACTCTTACTGTGTGCCACAGATTTGGAAGCTTGGAAAATGCTTCCAGGCATAGAGGCTGACCGAAGGGGGAGGGGGGCTGGCTGGGGGGACTACCGCAGCCCGCGGTGTTGCAGGTAAACCTGTGGCTCTAGGGATTGTGAGATGAATGAAGCCAGGTCGGAGGCAGTTCTGTCCTGTCAGCGCCGATCCAATGGCAGTGAGTCTGGTGGGGGGGTTTTC
>NW_022111379.1:18308375-18311091 GCF_000313985.2 Echinops telfairi
AAAATCTGACACCAGCTTTAGGTTCTTGGGCCCAATGTACAAGGCCCTGTTTGGAATGCTCAGCCTTGGTCCCATTCTGGTGGTAAACTGGAAGGTCTTGGGGTGCTCTGCATGATTGGCAGTGGGTTTTGTTTTGAGGGAGAAAGGCTTCTTCCTCTTCTTATATCGTTGGATTCCAGACCTTTCTGTTTCCACTACTGTTTCCAAGGGAAAAACTCAGGCAGGCAGGCATGTAGGCAGGCGCCCTCTGGTGTGTGCAGGCTTTGTGAGGATGTCTGTGGGGGACCCAGGCTGGCAGTGATCTGCTCTGCTGTCCCCCACCAGGAACATTGTGAAAGGCATGCGAGAGCTCCGGGAGGTCCTGCGCACGGTGGAAACCAAAGCAACTCAGAACTTCAAAGTGGTAATGGAGGTGCCCCTCACCCCGGAGGGCCGGGGGAAGGTGGTTCTCCTGTCGGACAGTAGTGGGAGACACTAGCAGTCCTGGCACACAGCCCCTGACCAGGCATGGCCGTATGTTGCGTACCTGCTCATACTCCCCCATCTGTACTCAGGGCAGACACTGCTAATCAATCTCCGAGTTCCTTCCCCCTGAGCCTGGGAAGCACTCTGCATCCTTCACACAGCACAGTGGCTATACCCTGGTGTCTGAAGCCTTCTGCCCTGTGTCCTATGGGCTGATGTGCTCATTCTTAAGGATCGATCTGTGTGTGATTTTATGATGTAACATTGACTTAGCTCTCCTGTCCTGGCTCAGGCTTACCTAGTTCTTGGGCCTTAAAATAATTTCACCCAAAACCAGAGCCACAGCGGCTGCTTCTAGCTCTAGCCAGGAGGGTGGCCTGCACCCATGGCTTTATGTTGTTCACCAGCTCTGCCGGGTGCTCAGAAACTTGCTGGCCCCCAGACTCAGGATGAGGAGGACAAGATTAGGACAAGGAAGGGCACAGGGTAGCCAGGGAAGCCGGGCCATTCTGCAGGATCTGAGCAGCAGGAGACAGCCTTGGGAGTGGGGCTCCTAGGGGGGGCATGCATTGTAGGGTGGGAGGAGGAGGCCCCTGGGGGCCACATGCCCGGGTCTGAGCCTTCCACTTTCCGTCCATCCTGCAGATGGCAGCCAAGCATCTGGCCGGGGTCCTGCTCCACTCCCTGAGTGAGGAGTGCTACTGGAGCCCCCTGTCCCAACCTCTGCCCGAGTTCATGAACAAGGAGGAGAGCTTCTTCATCACTCAGGCCCTGCGCAAGCCTCACCTCTACGAAGGAGACAAGTAAGCTGTCCGGCCCTGCTTGCTGCACCACACCAGTGTCCTGTCCATACCTGTGGGCCCTGGCCTGTACTCTCTTCCAGCCGCCATCCAACTCACTGCCGGACAGTCTTTTTAGGATTGAGAGGCAGGGCTCAAGGTGGGGGCTGGACACCCAAAATCCTAGAAGGCATCCAAAGACCAAATAATTATTTGGGGGTTAGTGATGGGCTGCTTGCTGGACAGCTGGCAGTTCAAACCCATCAGCTGCTCTGAAGGATCAAGACGAGGCTCTCTTGCTTCTGTGAGGGGTAAAAGCCTGGGAACCCCAGGGACCCGTTCCACTCTGTGCCAAGGCTCACTGTGAGTCGGCATGGCCAGCACCCCTAACACCCCATCTCCCTTGCTTGTGCCAGTGCATGAAGGCAGGGCCTGGGGCTCACCTGCCAGAGCCACTGGGTGGCCAACCCAGCCCCTGGGGCAGCTGGGTGGGTGCTGGAGGGGCCTCCTTAGCCAGAGCCCCTGCTGTGTCCATGCCTGTAGCTACTGCAGCCTTTCAGGCCCACTACTCTGGGCATGTCTAAGAGCTGCGGGCGGTGTCTGGTGCCTGTGAATTATGCAGGAGAGGGTCACCTTACCGGGCCTGGCGTCGGGCTGGGGCTGGCTTGGGGGCTGAGGGCTGGGTGGCTGGGCCAGCAGGCTGCTCCCCTGTGGCGCTGTGTTGGAGCGAGGGCTGTGCTTGTGTCTTTCAGCCTCTACTGCCCAAAGGACAACATCGAGGAAGCGCTCCTGCTGCTGCTCATCAGCGAGTCCATGGTAAGCACCAGGTCGGCCTCGGGCACCGTGCTCCGCCGCCAGGGGCTGTCCCCACCCAAGGGGCAAGTCTCCCGTGCGACCGGGACTGAGGGATGGAGCCCCCGACCAAGACCAAGTCTGGGGATCCTCCCTGGCTGGGTGCTGGGACGGGCATGAGAGGGGCAGGGGCAGGAGGCTTTGGAGACAGAGCCCGGCATCAGGGTACTGGGGGGTGAGTCGTTGCCTCTCTTTGAGCCTGTTCCTCATCAGTAAAATGACAGTCCCCCCCGAGGTCACTGGGGTAGAAGGGCTTCCTCCTTTCCTTGGGCAGTGCTTTAGCAAGGTCCCACTCTGCCAGGCCCCCCATCCAGGCCTGCGTGGAACTTTGTCCTGGGGGCGTGTGTGTGCGTGCGCGCGCTCAATGTATGAATCAGTAAAACATGCAGGTGAAAGTCCAGCAGAGAAGTGAGTGAGAGGGCAAGATAAAGCGCACAGAGTTCTGGGTAACTGATCAAATATGATCATAAGACCTGCAGGGCACACACTCACACATACACACACCACACACTCACACATACATCACAGACACAAAACACACAACACATACTGTGTTAGCCCAGCTAGACTAGAGAAACAAATTCAAACACGCATATGTATATAAGAAAGAGGTTGTTTTT
>NW_022111379.1:18312861-18318218 GCF_000313985.2 Echinops telfairi
GCGGTGGTGCTGGAGGAGCAGAAGCTGAGTGTTGGGGGGCCGGTGGGCTGAGGCTCTCATCTGAGAGCAGTGGGCGGTGGTAGAGCTTTGAGAAACAAAAGGGGGTCCCTCACAGCCAGAACTGTGGCCAGGGGGGTGCTGCTTCGGCTCAGCTGGCCTCCTGGCAAGCAGACTGGACGGTGGTGGGGACAAGGACGGGAGGAGAGTGGGCTTCTTGCAGCAGCCAGCCTGGGCTGTCGTGTGAAGGCGTGCCTGTGAGGGGCGCAGAGCCGGCGGGCAGACGTGGGGATAAAGGTGCTGTACCAGTCAGCGTGCCCCAGGCAGGCAGAACTGAAAAGACGTATGTGGAGACTTTCAAATGTTGGGGAGGAAATGCCATTACCTTTTTATTCTCTTTTTCCAAAGGAGAGAAAGAAAGAGAGGTGGGTTTATTTTAAAGAAATGCCTCACGTCATTGCAGGGGTGGGCACGTCCAAACCCTGCAAACCAGACCCTGCGCCAGCCCCTCGGACAGTCCTGAGGGCACATGTCCTCCCCCTCGGCTTGGGAGCCTGCTGGATGAGGCCCACCCACATTGTGATGGAGGGCCCCGGCTTTACTTGAGCCCCTTGATTCAAATGGTAATCACATCTCCAGAATCCCTGTATAGCAACAGGAGACTAGAGGAGCATCTGACCAGATGGCTGGGTCCTGAGCCTAGCCCAGGCCACCTGTAGCATTAGCTAGCCCAGGGACCCAGCGGCGGATTTGATTTTCCCCAGAGGACCATGTACTTAAACCAGAAAAGGAACTTGGCTGTGACCACACCTTGGGCCCTTGTGGGGCCCCAGGCACAGACCTGCAACCCCCCCTACGCCTGCGCGTCCACCTCCCCTCCTGCCTACCTCCTTAGGTGAGAGCGCACCACAGTCACGGAAGCCCGTGTCATTGCCGTGTGGTCCACAGTGATGGGAAGAGAGGTGGGCGCAGCAATCATATAGGTGCTTTCTTGACCAGGCTCTAAGCCGGCGATCTCCTTGGGGAAGGCATTCTGTGATCTGCACATAAGTGGCAACTTCTGGTTGCTGGTGGTCTGCGGAAACCAGCTCTGCATGGGTCCGTCTAAGATCGATGTGTTCCCTCCCCTTTTACAGATAAGAAAAGTAAGGTCTCCCGTCCGTGTGAGACCAGGCAGCAAAGGGCAGGGGAGCCAGGTTATTGGAAATGCAACAGCCCAGGTGGCAATAACAAGAACGTAGACACACCCGGGGACATTGGAACCACTCACGCCGAGCGAATTGTTGAGCAGTTGTTACGTGGCCGGAATTTGCCTTGTCTCGTTTCACCAAAACCACAAAAGACTATTTAAAAACAACAGTAAGGTCTAGAACAGGTGCACGTCCCGCCAAGGGGCACACAGGAGTAGTAAGCTTTGCAGCCAAGTTTCAAACCACGGTCTTAAACTAAAAAGTGGTCCACCCTTGGCGTCAAAGGCAGGCTTTGAAGCCCAATATCCCGAGTGTCAGTCCCGATTCCTCCCACCTACTAACTGCTCTGAGCCTCGCTTTTCTCACCCGTGAAAGGGCTGCTTAAAAAAGAAATTATGGGAGCCTGGCATCTGACCTCCAGCGTCACAGGGGGAAGGACATGGCCCCAGCTGCGCAAGGTGGATTCTGTGAGGCCGAGGCCAGACTCACCCCTGGCCCCTTGCTTCATCACCTCCTTCTCCCACTGACCACCCCTCCCACAGCTCAGTGTGCTTCTCAGCTGAATTCTGTAATTCCTTGCGCGGGCCACACACAACTCACAGACGGTGCTCACGGTCAGGGCCTTTCTTAGGGAAGTTAGCAGGTTACAATGCAGGTAGGGAGTGCTCAGGATGCATCGTTTGGTCAGGGCGGTTGGCTCTACACCTTGTCCTCACACCACCTTTGTGGCCTCTGCCTGATGGAACCCCCGGGACTCAGAATTCCAGTGCCTTTTCATTAAGGCACCTCCCCCATCCCCAAATCCTCTCCCTGGCCCACATTTCAAAGTGGAGAATAGTCTTCCACTAAAAGGTAGCCCAGACTTGGCACCGAGGTGAATTCTGTTCACTGTGGTTTCTCTCCCAGCAGCTCAGCCCTTTTGGAGGCTGTGTGGATGACTGGCCTTCCCCAGCAGGCTGGGGGTGGGTGGCAGGGGAGCAGTTCAGAGAAAGCCCTGTAGGACACAAGGCAGAGGGGTGTCCAAACTGTGTGCTCTGTAGCTTGGAGGGGCACCTGGTATGATTCGAGGGGGGTGGGGGGATCCCAATTCCTCATGCTCGTACCCAGCATTAGAAATATCAGGACTTTGGGCCAGAGCATTGGCGACGGACGTAGCTTTGCTGTCTCACCTACAGACAGCTTTCCACTTGCCATGTGGGTTTGTCTTCTGGCCTTTGCGCGGCTTCTCAGGTGGCCAGGCTACCTCGGCTTCTCTCCTGGTTTGCACCCTCCTTTGCAACAGGCCACATTTCGGACAGTGCTGGAGCTAGAGTGTAGTTCCAGCTATGCCAACCTCCCAGCTTTGCTGCTGACCCTTCCTGCTGACCCCTGGGGCGCAGCATGGGCGCCATAGAGCATCTGTAAGAGCTCCTTTGGATGATGGGCTGGGGAAGAAACCTCTAGGTGCCCAGCCGGCTGCCTGGGTACCCTTGAATTTTCCTAGTCCCTACAGGATTCAAGTATTAGGTATTTCCCAGGATGCTTGCATGGCTGCAGGAAGACCCATTCCAATACAGCCAGCATGGAAGGCCCACTAGCCACCCCCCTCACCTGAGGAACTGCCAGAGCAGCTGCTCTGAGGAAGGGTACTTCCAGGTTCCTGGAGCCCCTCAGCCCCTGTTGCATGTTTAGTACCTAAAGGAGTTGCTGCGTGGGGTCTGGTCTGGGTCTGACCCTTTGGGACGTGGCTTTGCTAAGTGTGTGTGATCAGAATGAATGGAGTGGCCATTGTCTTTCAAGAGGCAGATAGAAGTGCTTTTACAGTAATACAAGGAATATTAATTACACGGGGTAAAGAATACTGGTGTTTTAACCCAATTCTGAGACATCCAGGCCATGACATCTGCTCATCTGTCAATCCACTCACCTGCCCAACCATCCGTTCATCTATTCGTTCACTGATCCCCTCAACAATCTAACCACCCACCTGTCCATCCATTATCCATCCATCCATCCAAACATCCATTCATCCAAAGCATTCATACATCCAGACATCCAGACATCTGTCCATCCATTCCATCCAAAAATGCATCCGTTCATCCATCCATCCAAGCATCTGTCTATCTATCCATTCGAACATGCATGCATGCATCCATCCAAACATGCAAACCATCCATCCATCCATCCAAACACAGATACATACATACATACATTAAAACATCAGAAGGCACCCATCCACTCAGTCTTGTGTGAGCAGCTGCGATGGGCTGAGCGTAGCCCTGCAGAGAGGCGTGGTGAGCAGTTGAACACGGCACTGTCCCTCGTTGCTGCAGTGTGCCCATGATGGAAGAAATCCCAGTCCCCAAATCAGTAGGAACAACTCCCAGTGTGCTGAACCCCCAAATGCACTTTCTGGCTTATGTAGGAATCATGTATCAAACCAGCCAGACTCTCTCAGGGAACCAGGAGGTGCTGGCATTTTTGTCATTTCTAAACCACTGAGCCATGGCATAAAAACATGAGGGGCTTCCATTTTCAGTCCGTCCTGAGAAGCACTTGGCTTTCTGACTCAGACATTTCAGAAAACACTCCGATTCACTTAGGGGAAAAATTCGTGCGAGGATATCAGTCTGCTTAGCAGGGGGCAAAGTGCCTGCTGGGCTTGAGTGCATGTGGGATTCAGCAGATGAGCACAGCGTCTTCCAGTGTTTGGCACCTGGTGTGTCAGACACAAGGTCCTGTTTTAGTCCTGGCCGGCAGGCGCGCAGTGGCTGGTGGGGCTGGCCCCGGTTACTGATTGATGAGTGGATGGGACACAGCGTGGAGCATGTGGTTTCCTGGCTCCTTGGACTGATGGTGCGGGAGCTGGTGGTGACTCTGCCTGCTGAAGGGAGCCGTCAACAGGAGCTGAGCATGGCAGCGTCTACCAGGACAGGACCATGCGGGCGCAGGTGCTGCTGGGAGATGCCAGGACTGAATGGTGCGGGCAGCAGTGGCAGACCCTGAGGCTGGTCCTGGGCCCATGGAGAGGCGGGCTTGCAAGCTGGGACCTTGCACCCGCTGCTCAGGGAACGTGCTCTCTGCAGAGAAGTGGCATCCAGGGTCTTAGCAGGAAATCTCAGCCTGTGTTTCCATCTGGTTCTTTAATCCTGGGCTTCCGGTGGCACTGGCCACGCTTATTAGACATCTTCTCAGAGGCAGGAAGGAGCCAGGGTGTGGTGTCAGTTAGCCTGGGCGCTCAACCCCTTCTTTGTCTACTCAGGCAACCCCCTAGGCCACCCTCAGCCTGCTCATCTGTCAGAAAGCAATGGCAGTGCGGTAGCGAGGTCGTCGTGAGAATTTTGCAAGGTTCTCTTCATAGTTGGGTCCTTTTCTTTCCAGTAGCTGAGCATGTCCACGATGCAAGGGGAGCCCAGGGCTGGGCCAAGCAAAGGCCAGTGCCAGCTACGGCCCAGAACCGAGCCTATAGCTGGCTGGCAGGGGCCCAGGAGGCAGCTGGAGTGCCTGACAGGACACTGCTCAGCCTACCCTGGGGACCTTGTGCCGGTCAGCCAGATCGCCTGAGGCGCGGCCTCCTTCCACCAAGGATGGTCAGTGAGTTGTGGCTGCCCGTGCATCCTTAGGGATGGCTGTGTGGACAAGAGTTGCTTGGACCTCAGGCTTCGTGAGGGCCAGCCTGCCTGGGGAAGCTTCCCTGGGCATCCGTGTGTGCTCTGGGTGTTCTTGTCCAAAGAACAGCATGGGTCTGGAGGCATGATGGGTGGTGGGCTGTCAGGGGCCTGGGCAGGAGCATTGCTCTGACCTGCTGGAAGGCCTGGGGAGAATCGGCTTCATTTGGGAGAGGCTGCCGCTAGACCTAAGGAGTGTGGAGCCTTGGGCGCAGTGCTTGGATCTGGTGGTCTCCAAGAGCAGGCAAGGCTGGCGGAGGTGTGCCAGGTGGGCATCGTGAGAAGGAAGCCCCAGGCAAATACTAGCGGGGACTTGGAAGAAAGGGCAGGTGATCACTCCCTAGAAGTCAGCCTAGAAGACCTTGCGGGGCAGCCCCTGGACTACAACTAAACCAGCAGCCAGTGGACAGGGCGGTGGGGGTGCAGTGCTCCAGGGGCTCTGTCACTGTGTTGCATGGGGAGGGCATTCCCAGGCTGACTCCGACTCTCATAAGCGCTTGCTCTCTCTCTCGCTCTCTCTCTC
>NW_022111379.1:18319458-18349537 GCF_000313985.2 Echinops telfairi
ACCTGTGCCTGAGGTCAAGTTCGGAGACACTGAGCTCGGAAAGGTTGCCATGGAGAGGGAGGGACGGGGTGGTTCCAGGCTGGAGGGATCTGAGGATGCGGTCCCGCTGGGTGCAGAGGCGAAGGGAAGGAAGGAGGGCCCTGGATAGGGGCAGAGAGGGCAGGGGCGGGGGGATGTGTGTGCACCAGGCAGCAGAGCCCCTACCCAGGAGCTCTTCCAGGAGAATGGAGGCTAGAGGGCTGGGTCTAGGGCGGAGGAAGAGGGGCGGCCACCCAGGGCCAGGCGGTGGGATTAGATGGGATGCCGTGGGCTCTGGTTCTGTTGCCTCAGTCTGGCATCCCTGGTGCCGCTGTTTTCTAAGGTGGCGCAGAGGCAAAGTCCTTGGCTGCTAACCAAAAAGTCAACAGTTTGAACCCCCTGCCTGTCCCATCACTGTGCTTCCTTACCGGTGACGGCGCAGAAAACCACACGGGCCGCTCTGCTTTGTCACATGGAGTCACTGCCCGGCGGGACTGACACCCGGTCTTCTTTCATTATTGGGGCTCTAGGGGAGGAGGATGTCTCGTCCGTGGAGGTGGAAGGTCATCTTGTCTATAACTTCCAAATGACGCAGCCGAGTGACCATAGCATGACATATAGAAAGAGGCAAAGCAGATGTGGCCAGGGTTAGCAATTGATGATCTAGCTGAAGGCTTTGTGGTTATTGAGTTATTCTTGCAATATCTCTGTAGATTTGGGCTTTTGTTGTTGTTCAGAATAAAATATCCAATACCAGGAGCTTGAGCTCCCAGAACCTCGCCACACCAGACCCAAACTTGGCCTAAGGAAGGGGGGCTTTCTCTCTCCTACGAGGCCCTGCGTGGGAGTGGGGGAGGGGCTGGGAAAAGGCAACATGGGGGTGGCCCACCTGCCCGGGGCCCCCAGGGAGGGAAAGTGGTGACTAGGCTTGCCAGCAGGGGCCTGTACGTCAGCACCAGCTTGTTCCCCATCCTTACTCTTTGTCAAACCACGTCCTACCCACAGGCGACGCGGGACGTGGTGCTGAGCCGAACGCCAGAGCAGAAGGAAGACCGGACCGTGAGCCTGCAGAACGCGGCGGCCATCTACGACCTCTTGAGCATCACTCTGGGCAGGAGGGGCCAGTACGTCATGCTCTCAGAGGTACAGCCTGGCTCAGGGAATCAGACGGGGGGACCCCCCTAGGTCCCTTCCCCACCTCCACCAAGCTGTGCGGCTGTTTTGGGGAGACCCAGGCTTGGGCCTGCCCCATTTCCACCGCTGAGCTAGCTGCCCGTCGCTGGACGTTCTGAGTGTGGAGCGCTTTGCTTTGCTCTTGGTCATTGTAGAGACAAGGGGAAGAATGCCCCACCCCCACCCCACCCCCAATTACTGCAGAGGGGAAGCTGGTATGTGTGCCCATCTCCTAGCAGGGGTCCCAGGCAGAGTGGTGGGTGGGCTGAGGCCTGCCTCCCAACAGGCTGCACAGGGCACCCCGGTGACACAGCTGCCCAGGCCGCGTGCCTCTCCGGGGTGGGCACTCCCCCTGCCCCCAGGACTTGGCACATTTTGGAGCATTCTGTGCAGGCTGGGATTGAAGGTGGGCCTGGGCCAGCCTATGGTGGGCTTAGAAGGACTCCATTGGAGGGTCTGTGCCGTCTGCCGAGTCCTGAACCTGAGATGAGTTCTCACGTGACCCTGGGTTTGATTTTGCCCTCTCGTGTTTGCATAGAGCAGGCTGTGGCCGAGACAGGTGACTTCTTTGCCTGATATTACACCCGGGTGCCTGCTGGGTGCCTTGTATAAGCTCAGGCCTTTGCATTCTTAAAGTATGTGCTAGAGAGGGGGAGGGGGTATTGGTCTGTACCCCTGCCCTGCACCCACCCCACCTGGCAGTGGCTGTACCAGCAGCTCTGTCTTGCTGACTGGCCCCTGCCTCACCCAGACCATGTCTGTAGCGTCTGTCTGACCTCCCGGGGCAGCCCTGGAGAGGGACCACGGGAACTGGGCATGGGAGCTTTCTGTGGCTGGCAGCAAGGAAAACAGCAGGCTGGGTACTGTCCCCATGGCCTTAGACAAGTCAGACAAGCCTCAGCTTCCTCTTCTGTACACTGGGGCAGTCAGAGCCTGCCCCTCAGCGTTAGTGGACCCTGTCTAGAGCCTGGGACCCACACCAGGTGCCATCTGAGCACATGTGAGCTGGTATGACTTTTACGGAGTGTGTGAATGTTGACAGCACTTTTGGAAAGTTCCCTTCGTTCAATCCTGGCACTCCCTGGGGGCGTGCGGGTGGGCAGCAGCTTTTACATGTTCAGGTATGATGACTGAGGACCACAGAGGGTCATGCAGCCCATAGGGGTCAGGGGCCGCAGTTTGCTGGTAGGAACCAGGGTGGGCTTCCTGAAGCTTCCTTTGGGCAGTGATTGCCCTTGAAGGGCATGGGAGTTGGCTGGGCGGGCCAGCCTGGTGGGCATGTGCTGACGGACTCTTTCCCACACCCCCCCCTCCAGTGCCTAGAGCGAGCCATGAAGTTTGCATGTGGGGAGTTTCACCTTTGGTACCAGGTGGCCCTCTCCATGGTGGCGTGCGGGAAGGTAAGGCCAGGGCTGCTGGGAGGCCTACCGTCACCCTCTCTCCCCCTGGGAGGGAGTGAGGTGCCTGAGAGGCGGAAGGGGGCAGGGAATCCAGAGTGTTAGCCCCTAACTCACTCTAATTCCCTGTGTGTGTGTTGGGGGGGGGTGCTATGTGACTCCAGGGCCCCTCCCCTGAGCTACAGGTGGGGTCCGTGGGCGTTTTCCTGTAAGCATGTGTGTACACATGGGACAGCATCACCTTTCGCTGGTGAGTTGACGGCCCCGTCGCGGGGACGGCTGTGTCACCGCAAAGGGGCTTGTGGATCCACTTCGAGCTGTAGCTCTTTCTCAGGAAGGGGACCTGCCATGAGTGATGGGCAAGGCGGAGGGGGGCCGGGTCAGGACGAGCCCTGCCAGAGCAGGTGGCCTAGGTAGCCCCACGCAGCAAGCCCCCTGCTCTGCGCCCGTGGTTCCTCCTCAGGCCAGCGTTATGCTGACATAAGCCTCTATTTTAAGCAGTGGCATGAAAGGAGAGTCTTGCTGGGGCTCGGTGCTGAGGGTGTGGGGCTGAGGCTGCTACGAATCCAGGGAAGGAAGGGTGGCATATGAGCGTGTAGATTGCTGCCAATGCCATGAAAGCACCCCCAACACCCCCGTCCCCCCGCCCTGCTGTGGCTGAGGGAGTTCTTCCCGGCCCATCTGTGTGTGTCTGGTCTCTGAGGAGGCCTGCCCAGGCTTGGCAGTGCCCCCCTGCCTCTGGCGGAGGCCAGGCCCAGTGGGGAGGAGAGCCGGCAGGTGCAGCAGCCCCATGCGGGGAGGGCTGGGGAGACCAGCAGGCCCTCCCCGGCGGGAGGTACTGGGTCACATCCCCTCTGCCCCAGCGTATTCGGTGCAGCGGGAGATTGTTCTAGGAGCATCATCTCCACCATCTCCAGAACCTTCCTGGTTGTCCCAGGGCCCTGGGAGGAGGGTGACCAGACCTTGTCCTTGCCAAGAGCCTGGGGTGGGGGGCAAGGGTCTGTGGTCAGCAGGCCTCCTGGATCATGAGACAGACCCCTTGTGCTGCAGGAAGCAGCAGCAGCCAACTCCTCGGCATCTCTCCGGCTCTTCCAAAAAGCAGAGGCTGTGTTGCTAGGCAACCAGCACGCCAGGGACAAAGAGCCGGCTGCTGCTCTGGCTGTTGGGTTCTCCTAGGGCGGCTCCTTACATAGCTAGGTCTCAGTGGGAGTGGGCTGTGCAGGGTTGGGGCCAGAGCCCCAAATCTCAGGGCTCAAAGGTCAGCAGCCTAAGGGAGCACGCCAAGGGGTGTGGTCAGAGGACCCTTGGTGAGGGGGCCAGGAGACCCCTTCTGCTGCTGCCTCCCGGTCTCTCCTCACTTCTCCCCTTAGGGGCCATGGGGTGGAGTTGGGTGTGGGGGTGGTACTCACAGGATGGGGGTTTTAAGGGGCATAGAGGGCCCACGCACACACCTCCCTGCTCCTGCCACACCAGGGCCTCAGCTCCCGTCAGCTTCCACGCCCCTACGCCCACGCTGCGCCTCTTGTGGCTGAGAGCCTGGAGGGAGGGGGTGTTTGTCCTCGCTCGCTCCCCAGACTTTCTGCGGGGCCCTCGTCCTGCTGGGACTCCACACCTTCTCACTCATGGGGCGAAGGGGCCCTGGGTGAAGACCCCTGGAGTTGGCCTGGCAAACCTCTGCTGCCAGGCCAGAGAGCCCAGAAAACCCACCCACCTGGCTTGTGGAAATACACTTCCTGCGTCTTGTCACCGGTGAGGGAAGGGGCTAGCCTAAGAGAGGCCGGGGTCCTGGGGGCACAGTAGGCCTGGCCCCAAACAGAGTGCCGTGGATGACGGAATTCCCAATCTGCTCTCTGCTCAGGTGGCCCTCTGGGGACAGAATGAGATCTGATTCATGACAGCTCAGCCCACAGGAAGGGCCCCAAACTCAGACCCACTGCCGGCAAGGGGACTCTGGTTCCTAGAAACCCTGAGTGGGGTTTCTGAGACAGTGGATCTTGGGGCGAGCAGACAGCCTCTTCTGTTTCTGTTTCGGTTGATGGATTTGAACTGCCGGCCTTGCAGTTAATAGCCCATTGCCAATCTGTAGTGCCAAGTCTCCTTCCACAGGGGCTCAGAGCATGTGAGTTGTCATCGTTCCCCACCAGGCACCACCCGTGCAGAGGAACACGCGTGCTGGGAAGGCCACTGCTGCAGTGGATGCCTGTGGGTGTGCGCCTGTGAAGAAAGGCCTTCCCCCTGAGCAAAGCGAGCACCAGAGGTGGCACGCAGGATGCCGAGGGGCAGGGGATCAGAGCCCTCCGGTGGAATCCCGGCTCAGCATTACGGGCTGGGTGCTTTCGCACAGGCAGCTTCAGCTCTGCGCATCTCCATCTCCGCTTCTGGAGCGTAGAGGCAGAAAGCCTACCTCACAGAGCCCCAGGAAGATTAAATAAGTATCCGTAAAAGACTCAAAACAGGGCAGCTACCTATTTTCACTTAGGAAGAAACACGTCTGACTTTGTGGGCCGCACAGCGGCTGTCCCGTGACTCCGCTCTCCCATAGTAGCAGGAAGGCTGCCAGAGGCCATGTGGAAACGAATAGCTACGCTGTGTTCTGATAAAACTTTATTTATAAAACCAGGGCCAGTTTGGCCTGTCAGCCGCGGGTGGTTGACTGGTGGCTTAGAGCAGTGACTAGCTTGGGGGTAGGGAACCTTTTTTCTCCCAGGGACCATTTGGACATTTATAACATCATTCAGGGCCATGTTGGTCAGACATTTCGTTAGCCCACCGCGAGTGAGGGCTGGGACTGCTTCTCTTTGGAGCGTGGTGCATGGTGTGAGCTGCCGTTGATGATTCTCCAGCCTTACACAGACATTCCCCAGCCCAGGTCAAGCGTTCGCTCCTTTCCTCCTCCTTTTTTTTTTTTAAATCATTTTATTGGGGGCTCATACAACTCTTATCACAATTCTTACATACATCGATTGTGTAAAGCACATTGGTGCATTCATTGCCCTCATCATTCTTAAAACATTCGCTCTCCACTTAATTTAAGCCCCTGGTCTTTCCTCCTTATTGATAGGTTGTTGCCCGGCTCTGGATGCTGTCTGCTCCCTGGCCCTCCCTCCACAATTGGCCATCCTCAAAGGTCCACCATGGACCCATTAACATAGACGAGTCCCCAGTGCCTTGTGGGAATCCCCGATTACAGTTTGGAGGCTCTCCAGCTCAGCCAGCATCTCTTGTGCCAGCCTTCCGGGATCCCCCACCTCTGCCAGCTGGCTGCAGGGTGGTCCTTGGTGGAGTGGCTGAGTCCACTCATGTGGGGCAGACCCTGGCTGCTCCATGGCCTAGATGCATGTCCTGACCCGCCCCCCCACCCTCCCCGTGTCTCTGAATGGATTTGACCTCCTCTTGTCACCTACAGGGAGAAAGACGAGGCTGTCTGCTCCCACGGAGAGTCACAGTCTCGGAAACCCACCGGGGCGGCCTGTCTGCCCTGTCCCATAGGGTTGCTGTGAGAGCACCGACTTGATGGCAGTGAGTTTGATTTGGGGTCGCTGGCCTGCTAACCCCAAGGTCAGCCGCACTACCAGGAAAAGATGAGGATTTTTTTCTCAGAACGTAACAGAGCAGCTGCAAGTCGGCCTTGGTCGTTGGCCCCGGGTCTGGGATTTTGCCTCCTGAGAGCTAAGGGTCCTGAGTGCATCTTGAGAGAAGCCCCTCTCTACCTGTGGAAGTTCTGGGGCTCAGACCTGGTTCCTTGTAAAGCGCTTTTGTCTGTTTAGCGTCCCACTCATCCGATCACTTATTGGCGAGCGGCATGGCCTCTGTTCTCCAGGAGAGGAGAAACTGAGGCCCAAAGAGGGTCTGGCTCCTGAGGCCAGCCAGTGCCCCCCGTGCTGTGCTCTCCTGGCTCTTGGGAGAAAGCGGGGGGCAGAGCAGGGCTGGTCGTGGGTGGGGCGGCCCCGGGCTCGGTGACAGTGTGTGCTGCCCTTCTTCCTGCAGTCGGCCTACGCCGTGTCGCTGCTGAGAGAGTGTGCGAAGCTTCGGCCCTCGGACCCCACCGTGCCCCTGATGGCCGCCAAGGTCTGCATCGGCCCCCTGCACTGGGTGAGTGAGCTGCGCAGAGGGCAGGACCAGGTGGAGAGCAATGGAGATGGGCATGTGTGTGAGGGCATCTGGGAGCGGCGGTGTCGGGGAGATTCAGGGCAGGACCTGGGCAGGAGACAGGCTTCTCGGGAAAGCTCCAGTGTCCAGCTCCATGGCAGGCGCTCCGATGCGGGTGGAGTCTGTCCGGCTTCCACCTTGACATGCCGTCTCCGGAAAGTCTGTGCAGGGCGAACAGAGGTTCCCCCCAGCCCGAGGAGGGGAGTGGACAAGCAGGCCAACCCATTTGTCTTAGGGGCTTCCATTTGTCCAGTGCCTCAGGACCCACGGGCGATTCTGAGTGGCTTCTCAACGCCCTGCACAGAATGGGGACCCAAACTCTTCTGTAGCCCCTCCTCCTTGGCACACCCCCCCCAGCTGCCCCACCCTCACGCCCACCTGCTCTGCTTCGGCCTCTGCACTGTGGGGAGATGAGCTCTGGGGGTGACGCTCTACCAGGCTGGTGGCCTGTACCACAGCCTCCTGCACACCCTCCTGAAGGCCAGGACCTTGGACTGGCTCAAGAGCACCAGTCGGGTCCAGAGCCCCAGCCCTGCCTGGTCCCCAGGCCCCCAGGCTTTGCAGGGCCCATGTCATGGGCCCACAACACTCAGCCCCACAATGGACAGCCAAGCCTGGCACCTCTGCATAAATAACACTTCCTGACAGTCCAATTTTCTCAACGCCCCCCCCACACCCCAAAGGCAGGGTGGTCCCATTTCTACTCTTATAACCCCTCCCTCTTGGGAGACTCCCGCTACCACCCCACATCGCCTAGCCTTCAGGCCAAGTCCCCCAGAGATGGAGCTGCCCCAGGAGGTGGCCTTCCCCAGCTCCTGGCAGCCCGGTGTCCCGCACCTCACCGTCAGTGTGCCGAGGTGCACCCTACCTCACTTCCTGTCCATCCGGGTCCCCTCTGGGTGCCCAGCAGGCCCTGGGAATGGTGCCATTGGCAACCCCTCCCATACCATGCTATAACCCAGTCAGCTCCCACAATCACTGGCAGCTGGCTCCCACCCCTCCTCCCAGTGTCAGGGCTCAGGGTGGGGGTGGGAGGGGAGGCTGGGCTTTCTCTAGCACAGTAGCACTCTGCCCAGCCCAGGCTGACAACAGCAACACACACTCCCCTTTCTCCTCCCCATCCTCAGACCTTCAGTGCCCGCCCTCATGAGCGAGCCCTGTGGGTGTGGGCCAACGGGGCTCTGACCTAGGGCTTGCACTCTGGGACCAGTCCGTTTAGATTTGGGAGAGCATGTCTTTCTGGCCAATCCCACAATGGCCTCTGGACGTGCGGAGCAGGCAGCGAGGCCCCATGGTGAAGCCTTGCGCTGTCTGAGAGCAGCCTGGTCTCGATGCAGCCCCTAGACTGGCTTCTCTTCACTATACTTGTCTGTAAAGTGGGCACAGTGATAGCTCCTGCCTCGATGCAGTGTCAGCAACTGGCTCTCTGGGGGAGGAAGCGCGGGCTAGGTGCAGTGAGCTATCCCCAACGGCTTCCCCGAGCCCCATCCCTAGTGGGAACCCCCTGAGTTCCTTTCAATGATGGCTGGCATCTGGCACCTTGTGGGGTGTGCCTCAGGAGCAGCATTCTGGATGCAGGTGGAAAGGAGGTGCCCTGGCACTGGAAGGTGGGGTGTGAGGGGAGCCCCAGGCCCCTGCTTTCCCCAGGGCTTCCTAGGGGGTCCACGCACTGCTGCCAAGGTCCCCAAAATACCCGTCTCCCCAAGGGGGCGGGGGAGGGCATCTGCACGCCTCTCGGCTGCCAGCTCCCAGCAGAGGCAGCCACGGGCCCACCCCTCCAAGGCCACCCTTGCCAGGAAGCCCTAAATTTAGGTTTCCCCGCCGCCAAGGAGGAGCTGTTTCCCTCGGCAGTAATTACAGTAATTATGTGCATTCAGATGACAGGATAATAAAATTAGGATCCAATCAGTCCAAATTGAACTCAGATGAGCTAGGAGCAAAGTAATCAATGACAACACAAATAGAAAAGCCCAAAGGGAAGCTTCCCCACGCAGACTTGTCACGAGGACTGGGGAGAGGGTGCTGGTAACCTCCGAGCAGCACCCTGTGTGGGCAAACGGCGCTGAGCCGGGCTGGGGCCCCTGGCCTCCTCCCTGACCTGAAAGCCGCAACCCTGTGCTGCCATGAAGGCCACTCACACTTGCGCTGGCGCTCCTGTGGGGCCCCTGGGACACAGTGGTGTCCGTGTGTCCTTGGAAACCCCAGCCTGCGGCTCGATGGTGGACACTGCTTGCTGGTGAGCACAGTCAGTCAGCATCCGAGTCTCCTTATATGGTACTTGTCGCGACTAGGCTGGGGACCCCTTGTGTAACCCTGTCTTTCACTCTGCCCCACAAGGAACCCCACATGACTTAGAAGATGGCTCACAGGTCACAGCTTGCTTGAAGCGGGCAGGTGGGAGATCTGCATTTGCTGGTGCCTGCACTCAGCGGTCATTCTGGGTGCCTGGGCTGGCGCTGGGCAGGCAGCAGGGGAGCCCAGAGGACAGCACCCAGCTCGCTGCTCTGGGGCCGATGGCAGGGGTGCTAGCGCTGAACTCCTAAAGCCCTCCGACGCCGCCTCCGACTCTGGCCTTCCCAGCTCTTCCGGCTGGCATCCACCGGGCGGCCCAGCCAAGCCCACAGCAGGGGACAGAGATCTGGGGGTGGACAATTTGGCCGAGCTTACGGGAAGAGAGTCTGAAACTAGGACACTGGAAGAACGAGTCGTGCTGGGTGAAACCCAGCAGGGTGGACTGGTGCCCAGAGGTGGAGCACCCGCTGTCCCCATGTCCTGTCCCTGGCCCAGAGCTAGTGTGGGGCACCCCGGGGCTGGGTCCGGGGCTTAAGCAGAAGGCTTCGCCTGGCCCCGTCCTGGCTGTGGTGGGGTTTGGGGTGGAGTTTGGGGTACGACAGCCCTGGCCCGTCTCGCCCCTGGGTATGGGCGGAGCACCTCAGATGACACTGATGGAACCAGAGAGGCTTCGGCAAGGCCAGTGTCCTTTAGGGTGGACGTGCATGACTTTCAGTGCCCCTCCAGATGTGGAATTGAACATGGTGCTTATAGGAGGTGCAGGGTGTCTCTTGTCTGCCTCCCCTGAGGGGGAGCAGCTGGGGTAGGTGCAAAGTGCATCGGTTTGGAGGCAGCGGGCCGAGGGTTCAAATCCCCACCTCACCACTTACTAGCTGTGTGTAACTTGGGCGAGCCCTGGGCTCTGCTCTCCTCGCCTGTAAGCTGGAGTCTGCCATGTCCATCATTGCAGGGTGGCCGCAAACACCAGCATCGAGGAGTGACCCTGCTTTAGCCCTTCGCATGCCCCTCGGACATGGAAGCGTTCAGAAAGGATGTGTTTTTGTGAGCTGTGCCTTGCTTGGGGTTTCAGATTCCAGGGGCGGGTGGAGCCAGGCAGATGAGCCGGGGAGAAAGGATGCCAGCTCTCTTGCCACCACCAGCTTGTGGAGAGATTAGCAGGCGCCCCTCCTCTTCCCTCCTCCCCCTCCTTCTCCCCTCCTCCTTTCTCCCTCCTTCCTCCCACCTTCCTCCCTCCTCCTCTTTCCTCCTCCTTCCAACCTCCTCCCTGGAATTCCAGTTGAGTAGCTTCCTGGTGAGTGGGAAGGAGCTAAGGAGAAGCTGCTAGTGCTCTTTAAGCAAAGCTCCAGGGGCCGAAGATTCCCAGGGCAAAGCCTCTGCCTCCCTGTGAGGTGGAAGAGGCCGCCTGGGCCAAAGGAAGCAAGCAAGCCAAGCAAGCAAGCCGGGGGAAGCCCATCTGGGCCAACACAGGGCAAGGACAGATGGGAACCTGCAAGGAGACCAGGATCTGTCCTGGGTTGTGAAACATGTATCCCTCTGTGTACCTTTCCCAGATGGCCAGAGAGGAGAACGAAGCATGGAAAACTAGCAGGTGGCCAGCAATTGGGCAGCTCAGGGAGATCCTGGCTGAGAGGCAGGAGATCGGGGCTGAACTCTTGGCCCCAGTGGCCTTGGGCGGCCACTTCAAGCTCCTTGTGCTTCAGAATCTGCAGCTGTTTGAGCACCTCTCCCACAGGGAGCTGGGATGCTCAGATTCACTCCAGAATTGCGAGGGGAGCAGGCTGGCTCTGGCCGTGTTTGAGGATTGCCCTCGCTACAGGGGGCACTGAAAAGCAGGGCGTCCGTGGGAGGAGAGAGACTGAAAGAACTACTTTGAAGCCCCCTCCCCATCGTGTGCAGGGCCAGAGGGAAGCGGATGCTGGGAGCCAAGCTGCTCGTAGGAGCAGCAGCCCAGACCACTCTGGAGGCCGCCCAGAGGACAGGCAGCCATGGTGACCCATGTGTGTCTGCCGGTCACTGTTCTCAATGGCTGGGGTTTGGGGGGAACAAGTGGGTTGCCAGGCCTTTCTTCTAAGGCACTTCTGGGTGGCCTTCAGCCTTTCTCATAACAGCCATGCACGCATGCTGATTGCCTGTCCCCTTCTGGGGCTCCATTGGAGCTCTGGCTAACCAGACCACAAGCTTAGAGCCCACACAACAACTACATAGACTCGTCTGGCAAACCCTGGCTGAGGAATGCCAGCCAGCTGAGGCTCAGGGTGAGCCACCCATCGGACAAGCCAGGGCTGTACACTGTCTCTTTTTAAAGGGAAAGGCTGCCGAGGTCTAGGATGTGTCAGCTGAGTACGTGTGCTGAGCCTGGCTGGGCTCTCTCTGCACGGGCTGTAGGAAGCAGGCTGGCGTTGGCTGCGTCTGAAGGATGTGGCCAGGGGAAGCAATATGTGGTGGTGGGTGCATCTCTGGACCCTTTTATCACTTGTTCTTGGTGGCCCATGGGAAGCAGGCTCCCGTTTGAATGGAGGTTCCTAAGCTCCTGAAGACAGTGCGGGATGAGCCGGACCAGCAGTGGGCACCTAGGAAGGAGCGGAGGAGCTCCTGGCTGAGCCCTCCTCTGCAGTCCACACCATGCCATTGCCCTGGAGTTGACACTACTGCATGGCGTGAGACAGAGAACTGACCCGTGTTGGTCCGGGTGGACTAGAGAAACAAATTCACAGACACTCATGTATAAGAAAGGGCTTTATATAAAAGAGTAATTGTGTATTAAGAAAACATCCCAGCCCAATCTAGATCAAGTCCATCAGTACAATATCAGTCCATGTGTCTGTAAATTCTTCGTCAGACTCACACAACAAATGCAGTAACACCGAATGCAGGAAGATCACAGGCCAGTGGGTGGAAAGTCTTGTGGATCCAGTGGCGGTGGAAGCATCTCAGCGCTGGTGTGGGTCTCCACGTGGCTCCTCCAGCTCCAGGGCTCTGGCTGCCATCAGCATAGCTCCATGTGGCTTGTCAACAGGAATGTCTCCCAGAGAGACCCAGCACAGAGAGTGGGTCTGGCCTCCAGCAAGCTATTTATCCCCTTCGTACCTCCACATGAGGTCATCAAGCTGCGGCCTGATGGACAGGCTAGGCTCCACCCCTTCCTCAAGTTGACCGTGGATTATGTCACTGCCCCCACAGAGTTTCTGTGGCTGTGACTGGACCACTAACCGCAAGTCAGCCGTTTGAAACCACCCGCTGCTTCTGGGAAGGAAGAGGAGGCTTCCTGTTTCCATCAAGAGTTCTAGTCTCACAGTGGACGAATGTATGGATTGTGATAAGCGCTGTAAAAGCCCCCAGTAAAAGTATTGTAAAAATAAAATTACAGTCTCAGGACCTCACAGGAGCAGCTCTCCTGCCTAGAGGGTCACTCTGAGGTAGAGTGGATTCGATGGCAGCAAGTTTGGGTTTGGGGCGTTTGGGGTGTGAACCTTTATGGAAGCAGATCGCCAGACCTTCCCTCCTTGGTGCAGCAGGGTGGGTTGGATCTGCCAACCTTTAGGTTATCAGCTGGCTGCAGATGGCCCTGCCACCCAGAGACCTCGGCACCACTCAGTGGAGCCTTAACCCAGGGCCACCCCTGCCCCTATAGGCGGAAGGAATTAGTAGGAGTGACTAGAGTTAGGGCACAAAGTCCCAATATGCCAGTAAGGACCTTTGGACACTGAGTGGCTGACCCAAAGCCTCAGGGCTGTTGGAAGCAAGCCAGGCTGGAGGCTGACTCCGTGCTCTCTGGACCGTCGGACTAGGCCTTCAGGTCAGGAGGTCCCCTGGCCCTGAGTCCTTGGCCACATGATGCTCAAGGCCAGGGCCCAACTTCCCAGACTCCTTCACCCTTGAGAGGCCAGCCCACCAACCTGCAGCCCAGCCACTGCAGCAGGTGAGAGGCCCGCCCTGGTCAGTGTTTGCCAGGGCCTGCGTCAGCTCCATCCCTCTTAAGGGCTCAACGATTTGTAGCCTATGCAGTGGGCTCTTGGCTCCCCTCTGTGTGCACCCCACTCACTTGGCTGTGCACAGCCTCAGGGGGACCAACCCCCGCTCCAGGCCAGAGAACCATCAGGCTACACAGCTGGGAGTGCTAAGCAGAGCTTGGGGATGGGAGCCGGCTGCACCGGCTTGGGGATCCGCTGTGGTCTGAGTCTCCTGCCCAGTGGCTGGCGTGGAGGAGGGCTCTATGGGGACTGTGCTGCCCTGCCGTGAGGTAGCCTGGATCTCAGGAGGAGACAGCGTCCCTGCTCTGTGTGCAAACGTTTCTCAGCGACATTCCCGGCAGTTGGTGGGAGGGAGGGGGCGTTTCTTGCACTCTGCTGCCTGGGGGCTGAGTGAGCCCCACGGTAACCCCCAGGTGCCCCCTCCACAGCTGGCTGAGTGTGGGGGCAGGGGGCATGTGCATGCTCCTGAGGCTCCCTGTGTGCTCCCTGCAGCCAACATCATGGACCTCTTACGGTGCTGGGTCACACGTGGCCCAGGCTGGTCAGTTCCATTCCAATTAGAACGTCCTTCCAGCTCTGGGGTCAGAAACAGCCCCAGGTCTTTTTCCCTGAACTGTTTGAGCTCCTCACCCCAGAGAGCAATGGCAGACGGAGCCAGTGCCGGTGCACGCTCAGCAGGGCTGGCAGAAGCCCACCCAGGGCCTCCCGCCCCCAGTGGCCTAAAGAAACCATATAGGAGGGCAGCTGCCCAGACCAGCGCTCTCACCAGAGGAGGCTGTGAGCCCAGGGGTCTCTTTGGAAGGCCAAGCCCTTGACCCTGATCGCTGGCAGAGGAAGCAGCTTCTGTTGCCTCTCCTCTCTGGTCGCTCCACCCACCCACCCATCCATCCACCTGCACTTGTCCAGCCTCACCCTGGGCTGCTGGGGTCAAGCTGGGTGCCACCCTTAGGCCCAGGAGTTCTACTTGTTTTTCCAAAAAGGACTGGGCGGGCAGGTGGCCACCCCGAGCCCACAAAGCCCTCCTCCTGGTGACCACCCCTCTCCTCTCTTGCAGCTGGAGGAGGCCGAGCGCTTTGCCAGGATGGTGGTCGACCTTGGCGAGGAGGCCGGGGAGTTCCTCTCCAAGGGCTACCTGGCACTGGGTCTGACCTACAGCCTGAAGGCCACTGATGGTGAGTGCCCGTCCCAACCCCACCTCTGCCACCCCCTCCCCTCCTCTGGGGCAGAAGTCATCTCCGCCTTAGGCACGCACATGGCCCGCTCCTACACACGTAATCGGCCCGTCTCCACTCTCCTTGGGGGTCACCCTTCTTAGAGGTGCCCACCCCTCTCTCCCCCGTGGAACCAGCTCACAGCACCCCTCCAGGCCCAGCCCATGTCTGCACACCTGCTGTGGTCCGTCAGTGGGCATTCAGCCCTCCAAGCCCTCCCGGCCTTTTTCAGCCCCCGGCATCTGGCACCATGCTGGGCGCTGCCCTGACAGCTTGAGGGAGAAAGGGTGATAGACCCCGATCCAGAGCAAACCTGGAGGAGTCAGTGGCCCCACCCACACAGTCCCCAGGGGACGGAGCTCTATGCACTGGCCTCAGAGACCCTGCACAGCAAGGGTTAGCACAGGCTACCTGCCTACCGTGTACCAAGGTGGGCGGGCATTGTAAGAGGTCAGGTGTGGCCCTTTCTCAGCAACTGGCAGGGCTTCTGCAGGGTGTGGGAGCCTTTCTCTCTGCCCTGAACAAGGAACGCCTGGGCACCTGTCCATACCCAGGGAGGGAGAGCATCATCCTGAGGCTTCCTCTGGCCAGAAAGAGCCCTCTCAGCCCTGGCCGGCGGGCAGTGAGTCAGCCTGCCGCCGTAGAAGGAGCTGTGGGTGCCTGGGCCCCACCAGGAGGGAGGCTGGACTGGGCCTGCCTGGCAGGCCCTTCCAAAGTTTCCCAGGTGGCTCCGCAGGCAGGCAACTATCCAGAAGGTTGTCCAGTGTGGGTCCAAGCAAGGAGGCTCGTGGGTACAGAAGCCTAAGGGCACATGACCAGGGTAAAAGGCAGTGGCCTCTGGAACTGGGGGCTTCCTGGGTGTGGCACTCGTGCCACACCCGCGGCCCCGGTGGGAAAGACGGCTATAAGGTCAAAGGAAGTCGCCCAGAAACACGTTGGGAGGCCAGGCTGGGTGGGTGGGTGGGTGCCCCCCCACACACCTCCTTCAGTGACTGTGGCAGTGCCACTTGGGCTCAGGCATTTGCCGGGCAGGACCCTGCTGGGGCCTGTCATGCAGGGTGTGTGTGTGTGTTGTGGTCAGGATCTCAGGGGCCAGCTCCTCTCGGCCATTCCCATGCCTGTCTCCGTCATGTCTCCTGCAGCAACCCTGAAATCCAAGCAAGATGAACTGCACAGGAAGGCACTGCAGACGCTGGAGAGGTGAGGAGCACCCCCAGTCCACTTTGGTGGCACGAGGTGACATTCACGTGCTCATGGGACTCTGGAGACTGTCCCCGTTTTACTGACCAGGAAACGGAGGCTCTGAGTCACACAGGAACAAGGACAGGCTTTGCTGTGGGGCAGGTGGGCTCGAGGCCAACTCGGGGCTCTGCTGCCCACCCCCATCAACACGGGTAGACCACCCACCCTCTGCTAGCAGCTGGGGCCAAGGCAGCCCTAGGCACAGCCCCTGTACCCCTGGGCTTGGAGTGGCTCTAAGATGGTAATGATAGCCACTCGTGGAACAGGGACAGTGACATGAGATGAAGCAAGGGGCCCAACAAAGTGTTTGCCTCCCGCCAGCCCCGGCCCCAGCATTGCCCTTACAGGGAGCCCCTGGCCACTTGGGGGCAGGGAGGGAACCAAGTGGCCCCTCTCCCAGCAGCTACCCCCACCCAGGCCACCCCTTGTCAGCCTGATGCTTATTAACTATGACCACCTCCCTCTCCTTTCTCCACCCGCTGCCTCGTCTCAGCCCTCCTGTGCAGAGACCTGCTGGGAAGGAGCCTGGCCTGGGCCCTGTGTGCCTGCCTTGTGGTGACACATACCTCCCCTGCCTGGCTGGCTCCCGCTCCGACTTCCTTCCTGGGCTCTCAGGCTACTGAGATGCCCCCCAGCCCCCCACCCCTTTCCCGCTTCGAGCCAGGTTTCACCACCATGCAGAGCTGGCTGGGCCCCTCTGCACTTCTGAGAGCTGTCTGCCCAGAGAGGCTGTCCCTAAGCCTGCCACCCTCAGGGAGGTGCTCTGTCCTGGTGTCCTGGTTGGGGTGACCAGGCCACAGGGTGCACGGGGGAGAGGCCTGCACTGTAGTCACCCCTCCCTTGCCACGACTCTTACCCTCCTGTGGCTGCTGCCTCCAGGCTGTGCCCTCCCAGACTGTCCACACCCAAAGCCAGCACCAGCCCCCTCAGTTACCTTCTGCCGCCTGTGGCCGTCCCCCTGAGCCATAGGGCGCACAGGGCTGGCATGCTGGAGGCCCTGTCGCGCGTGATTGCTAGTCCCGTGGTGCTGATGTGCCCTCTCTCCCCACATAGGGCCCAGCAGCTGGCACCTGGTGACCCCCAGATCATCCTCTATGTCTCTCTGCAGCTGGCCCTTGTCAGACAGGTGGGTAGACGCTGTTCCTAATCCCCAGGCCCATGTCACCTCCTGGCACAATGCCCGGTGATCTGTGCAACTGTCTGCAGGTGACATACCCTCTGAACTTCACCGAACTTCACTTTCCTTACAGGCGTAGAAAGCCTCGTCTTTCTCCCACAGAGCCGGCCGGTGGTTTCAAACTGCTGACCTTGGGGTTAGCAGCCCAACGGCTATCCACTGCGCCACCAGGGCTCCCGCGAACGTCACTTCCACGCCCTCACATAGGTCCTGGCCCCAGCCAGCCCTGTGTACAACAGAGCCAACCCATGCCACCGTCCTTACAGCCGTCCTGCCAGAGCCCACTGTTGCAGCCACTGACCCTCCACTTTCCCAAGCATGAATCGGGAGGTGTGGGCGAAGCCCCTCTTCCGTGGTGGGCACACAAGAAGAGGGCATTCCCCTGCCCACCGGCCCCCAGAATATCTCAGGCTCCGGAGGAGCTGGCTCGTGACCATAGCCAGCGTGACTTGGCATCTTTGCCTTCCGCTAGCCTTCCCTGGGGACCTGGGCGATAGAGCAGTTGGCACTTGGAAGGTTCTGTGTGCCTACAGAGCTTCCCCCTGGCCCCGTGGACACCCTTGCTGGCCTCGTCCTCGGGGAGCCAACAATGGGCTCCCACCCACTGACTGAGGTGGCCCCACGGGAACCACATCCCTCACATGCACCCTCAAGCGGCCTTCCTGAGCCGAGCTGCTGGACACCGTTTGTCATGGGACACAAGCCAGCTGCACCCGGCCCCGCCCCCAGCCCAAGTGTCTCCTTTGCTCCCTGCCCAGTGTGCAGTGCACTCACCCAGCCTCCAAAGCGGGCCTTGGCATGGGGCTTGTTCTGTGCTGGACCTAGTGAGGCTGATGGGGCACCTCCCACCTGCACTCACCAGCCTGCTGTGGTCAGCTGAGGGGCAGCAGGGCTGGCGTGGCAGCTGCTGTCCCCAACTGATGAGGGAGTCGGCCTTAGTCCCACGGGGACCTGAGGGAACAGGCTGCACGTTTATACGGAGCCCCTGCCGCCCCCGGAGAACCCCTCCACCCGCTCCAGCGCTGCCTGCGCTGCCCCTTTGGAGACCGGGCACATGGAGCCTGGCTCAGCCGCCAGGAGGTCTGCTTTTCTGGGCAGTGTCAGTGTTAGCCTCTCGTCTCAGCTGCAGTTCAGCGAGCTGTGTCCTCCTCCTCTGGCATTCGAGCCCCACTCCATTTCCTGTCCGCTTTACCCTGCCTTTGGCTGGGCTCTTTGGCCCCTGGTGCACCCCTCACCCTGCACCTCAAGCTTTGCCCCGTGCCCACATCTGCCCTGCCTTCTGTGGCTCTCCTGCCGAGCCCCACTTTCCCGCACTCTGGGTCTTTCTGACTCAGCCAGGTCATCTCCCAAATGGCCCGCTATCATTCTCCCAGTCATATGCGGTTTCTCGCCCTTGCTCTTGTGCCCCATCCCCCGCTCAACCTGCTCTGCCCAGAGACTGCCACCCCACCCCCTACCCACTCACCCGGTCACCCCTGAATGGGCACTGGGTGCTTCTCAACTCCACCAGGGACTGCTGGGTTTGTGCTTCCCTAAGAGCCAGGGGGCCCTAGTGGCGCTGTGGGTTAGGTGTCGGGCTGGCAACCACAAGGTGAGCCATTCAAAACCAACAGCAGCTGCTTGGGAGAAAGATGAGGCTTGCTGCTCCTGCAAAGACTGAACCTCAGAGACCCAGAGGGCCACTCTGCTCTGCTCTCCAGCGCCATGGGGAGTCAGCTTGACCGCCGTGGGGTTGTCTTGCCGATCAAGTTCACGAAGCCCCTTTGGTGGTCCATTTTCCATATCTTTAATTATCTCCCATGGATGGCATTCAGCTGGTGGTGGGCCAGGTCAGCCGGTCTGGTGCCTGGTTTTCAGTGGGGTGGGGAGTAGGAGGTGGCACAGATCTGAGCAACCTTGTGCAGAATAGGAGCCCCCGAATGGACTCTGGCCCTCCAGCCCATCCTGCCTAGAGCAGGTTCCCCAAGAGTAGGGGTGGCCCAGGACCTCTGAGACAGGAGGCTGAACACCCAGATCTATGGTCTCTGGGCCCATGGTGGCCTCTGGTCACCCCCCTGTGCCATGAACTCAGACCACACCTGCTGGGATATCTTTCAGGGCCACCCCCAGAGCAGCCTCTGCAGGGGCTCCCCAACAGCCGCACACAGTCCCTGCCAGCCGGCTCTACAGGGCCAGGCCCGGCACATGCCCGATGTCCAGCTCTGGGCAGCATGGCCCCGTGGCCCTGTGTGCACCCTGCCTCCTCTGTGCCTCAATATCCCAGTTCCTCTCAGTCCCTGAAAGGGCATGGCAGCCGCCTCCAGGGTCTGAGCCAGGCCAGCAGCAGATAGAGGGTGGCCCAAGGCCTGTGTCCCACTCTGCCCCTTAGCCCCCAGTATTTTACTCACGCCTAGTCTGGTGTGCCCTCCTTGCCTGGCCCCAGTCCCCCAAGCCCTGGGGGGTAGGGCGTGTTCAGTGGCAGAGCCACCGGCCTACGTGGGCAAGAAGTGCAGGTGGCCAAGCAGCAGGTTTCTCTGGCAGATCTCCAGCGCCATGGAGCAGCTGCAGGAGGCCCTGAAGGTCTGCCGGGACGACGCCAACGCCCTCCACCTGTTGGCACTGCTCTTCTCTGCCCAGAAACACTACCAGCACGCCCTGGACGTCATCAACATGGCCATCACCGAGTACCCCGAGAACTTCAAGTGAGTAGGGCCCCCAACCGTGGCTGGGCCCAGAGCCCCTGCACACGCATGTCCTGCCCGGCACTAGCCACTCATCATGCGCCCACTGCCTGCGCCTGAGCTGCAGAGGCAACATGGGGTTGCAGGGTGGCAGAGGGGCTCTTGGCAGGGTGGGCACGGTGGACTCTGGCTGCTTCCACTTGGCCCCAGGCTCAGTGTCCACTCGAGCCTCATGCACCAACCCACCCTGCAACTTAAGGACAATACTGACACAGCCTGCAAGGGGTGGGATTCTACAGTGGGCTGGCCTGGCAGAGGTCAGGGGGTCGTCCCCCTGTCCTCCCTCCTGTTCCTCCAGCTCACATCAGCCATGCCCACCTCTGGAGGAGGCTCTCCACATTGTCCCTGGCTGCCCGACGGGTGGCCCAGACAGGGCGATGGGCAGTGAGTGGCTTGGGGTCCAGAAATACCACCAGGCGCCGGCTTTAGAGAACAGAAACTTACCCACTCGCCGGTCAGGAAGGGGCCGCTCCCTCCATCAGTTCTGGAGACAGACCGTACCTCAGCTTCTGTAGCTGCAGCGCTGCCGGCTTCCGCTCAGGTCCACGTTTGTGGACACTCTGCTCTTTCTGCATCTCAGAAGTGATCGGTTTGGGGGACACTCTACGCCGAGCTGTCCTCATTAGCATGTTTGGAAACAGCGCCGCATCCGTCCATCATCACCCAATTATGTTTCTGTATTTTCCGGTGGGACACGATTTAGTCCGTCTGTCCATCCGTCCGTAGCAGGGAACTAGAGCCCTGCTGGGCCAGTGGGGGCAGAAGGGTCTGTTGCCCTGCGAGAAGGGAATCGGGCGAGGTGGTTGGGACTTCACCGGCGCCACGGTGGCACAGTGGGCTGTTGCGTGAAGGTCAGGAGTTCAAACCGACCAGCTGCTCCGCAGGAGAAAGAGGAGGCAGTCAGCGTCAACCAAGATTCACACTCAGACACTGTCTTTTCGGGTCGCTGTGAATGTGGGTTTGGGTTTCCGACTTTGGTAGAACAAGGCCGTTCCTGGGAACCTACAATGAGGGTCTCTCGGCACCCCTCCCCAGGGCCTGAGGGACGGGCCCTCAGAACCTTCCAGGGGCCTCCCCACTCCATCCAGTCTGTGAGGAGGAAACTAGGGTCTGGGTCTCCCCGAGAGCCAGTTCAGGCCAGCGTTGTAAGCAGGTTTGCAAAGGGTGGTGGTAAGCTGGTAGGGGACTGACGGAGGGAAGCTGGGATTGCCCCGGCCCAGAAAGCTTTCTTCATGGGGAGCCTGCTAGCTCTGCCCACCGCAGCCCGTCAGAGAGGAGGCTGACCCCAGAGACCCCCTTCCAGTGGCACTGCTGTTGGTATTTGGTTTATGAGTTCTTTTCGCATGGCGGTTGGGGGGGGCTCCACCACAAAACAGACACCGCTTCGCTAGTTTCTCCGGTTGTGACTCAGTGGCCTGCGTCACATTCCGCAAGTGGTCCAGCTATTCTCAGCCTCCGTCTGCTCCAACAGTGCCCCCCTGGTGGCTTTAAGTGGCTGTTGTCATTTCAATCCCCATCCATCCATGTTTAAGACATATTATGCTGAAGGCAGACTTCTTACCAGTTAAGCTGTTTTCAGAGGACGTCTGGGGTATTTCAGGTTAAAAGTTTAAAGCTGATCTCAGGGCAGTAGGACCGTCCGACCCCACGCCTTGAGGAAGTGTGCAGTCCATGAGAATGTAACATTCTCTTCTGCGTTGTTGCGTGTTGGATCAGGGTTCTTCTGTAGAATCTTTAATCCACACAGTTCAGTAACAGGAGTGGGGCACCTCCTAGCTCTTCCGGTCTCATGGCAGCTGTTCACTGGGGCCCACCATTCCGTAGCCCCTTCCTCATCCTGACTCTCCTCCTCCCTTTGATGACCCAGGTGACTGGAGACCAATTGTTGGGCCTTGGGTGGCGGCTCATAAGTGCCTCACACCTCGGCAGTGTAGTCTGTATCCAACTAGCTAGGAGGTAGACTGAAAATGGTCAATGCGTTATTAGGTAAATTGGCAGAGATGATCCATTAAACATGACCCTAAACCAAGAAACCAAAGTCCGCGAGCCTTTGGGTTGTACATAGCAGCCCCAGCAGTGACTTGGGTGGGGGGGGGGATGTCATGTAAATCTGTCTCAGCCTCTGCAGATTCAACTTTTTATAGGTGGAGAACTTAGCAGTTAGTCAGCTGGGGACCCCACCCTTAACCACTGTGATCTTTCCATCACCGTAAACCCACACGCTGTGAGCACTGCTCCTGGTTCTGACTGTGAGCCTTGCTGGGCGGCTGTGGGTGGCCGCTTCTTCACCGAGCCTCCAGGCAGGTGCTTTGGGAGTGGCAGTGCTTCCTCGCCATGAAATCCCCCCCGGTGGGCCTCACAGAGGGGACTCGGCTGGTGGGACCCCCAGGGTACTGGGCCGGCCTGCTCTGCAGCCCCAGGACCCCCACCTCTTGCCCGAGCCTTACCCTGCTTACCTCACCCTGACTGCACCTTTCCAACAGGCGTCAGCGCCACCCCCCTCCCAGGTGGGCCACCAGGTGTAAGCCGAGACTTTGCAAGGCTACGGCCTCGACTCTGCGTGGGGGAGCTTATTAAAACTGCGCTCACTTCCTTTCAAAGGCAGGAAGCCTAGGAAGTGCTGACACCCAGGCCCAGGTGCGCTACAACAAGACCTACTGTGTGTGGGAGTGGGGAGAGGGATTCGAGACTGTGCAGCAGATGGGACGGACTGGTTCTGATGGAAGCCCAGCAGGGGATCGGACTTCATTCTGTCCATTCGGACCCTCCTGGGATCCCCAGTCCCAGCTAAAGGAGCCCCTCGGTCAGCACCCGGTATCCTACAGCTCAGTGTCTCTTCCTAGCTTGGGTGTGACCTTCCTATGGAGAGGAACCCCCCTCCCCCCCACCTTGTGGCCTGGTGTAGAGCCCATCCTCCACTTTAGAAACCCAGTTGAAGCCCAGCCGTGTCTAGTGCTGCCAGGGTTTGTCTTGTGTTTGGGGCCAGGTCACCCTGCTCACCCTCTTTTCTTCACTGTTCCCTCCCCCCACCCCGCCCCGCCTGGCTGGTGGGCTGGGCTGGGAAGCCGACACTTGCTACACCTGTTGCTGCTGTGGCTGCGCCTCCTCAGGGCCCCACCTCCGTCACTGTGACGGCTGGCCTCACCGAAAGTGAAGTTGGCCACTGTCTCTTAAGCCCATGGTGGGCCTCCAGGACTCAAAGGACCCGAGCACCTCAGGTGATTCCCCCAGCGCTCCTAACCCAGGAGAAGGTAGAGGGCCCCTGTGTGGTTGTGCTGCTGTCGGCTGGGGAACACAGTTCCCTAAGGGTTGCCTCTGCTGTGAGGACAGAGCCCCCCACACGCCACGAGGAAGCTCTCAGGAGCTTTCCAGTCCCGGGGCTGTGGCCGGCAGACAGCAGGGACCGTGCTGAGGTCGGAGCAGAAGGGAGCGGAGCCTTGGGTCCCACCCACTCAGCCCCCATGGGGTCCTTCTGTCTGGTTGTCGTCACCATGGAGATGTGCCCCAGGTGTCCGGGACTGCTCACTGTGCTGGCAGAGCCCCACAGATCCCAGGGCCGTGAGGAGCCCCATCTGGATCCTTGCTGGCCCTCTGGAAGCAAGGATGCTAGGGGTTGGGCCCCCATCCCCCCCCCCATCTCCCACCCATCCCTGTTTAGTGACTGACTAAAGCACATGACCATGGCTCTTTGTGAGTGAATCAATACTATCTCCTACAGATGCAAACCCGGGGTGGGTGGGGGGGCGGAGTGTACAGGACCCCGAGGATTAGCAGGAAATGTCAGTGAACCCAGTGTGGGTCAGGGATCATGGAAAAATATCATTGCTCTTCGATGGAAACTTCGCCCTGCGCCTCCAGCTGCTCCCTGCCTGGAGAGCAAGCGTGTGGCTTTGGCTTCAGTGGTTGCCACGGCAGTTAATTAAACAAACAGGGCAGTGAAACCCACCGCAGCAAAAGGGAAAGTCAGGCCCAAGCAGAAATGGTGGCCGGATAGGGCCAGATGGCCCCCCGAACTTGCCCAAAGGGGGAATCAGCAGCAGCTGCCGCCCCAGGCTGGTCCCTGCGAGGCAGACGTCAGACACATCTCAGACAGCCTTACCCCTCTTGTACTCCGGCCAGTGTTAGCAATCACTTAATCTCTACTGATAAGTGCACAGGGGAGGGGGCGTGCTACCCTACTCCACAGCAGTAAGCCTCTGCCCTAAGGTGCTCAGCTCTCTCAATGGCTTGGCAAGCCTAGCTCTGCTGACAAGTGTCTATAGGCACCCCAGTCCTCAGGAAGCCTCCTGTCTGAAGCAACTTAGGCTGCTAATGGCAAGGTCAGCAGTTTGAACCTACCAGCCACTCCTTGAGAGAAAGAGGAGACTTTCTGCTCCCCTAAGAGTCACGGTATCAGAAACCCACGCGGTCAGTGCTATTCTGTCCGTAGGGTTGCTCAGAATTTGGCTTGGGTTTGAGTTTGGATTGGGGTTTGGAAGGGTCAGCAGTGTGGAGGTATAGGAAAGGCCCGCTCCTTTTTCTCGGACTTACGATACAAAAGACCCAGCAGTCCCGCCCGATCCCAGGCAGCCAGCTGGGCAAGATGGGGGCAAATGCCCGCATGAAAACCTACACACAACTGTTGGCAGCCGCTTCGGGCCGTTGGTCAGAAATGGAAAGCCAGCAGGCCCTCTGTCCTTCAGTAAGTGGCTGGCCCATCCACATCACGGAGTATTAACCAGCAATAAAACAAGACATGTGGTCAAGCCACAAGAATCCCCAAGGAGCCCTGAATCTGCTGCTGAGAGAAAACAGCCAGTCCTACAAAGGCAGCGATGTGCTTTGAACCCTCTGACGGCCCACGATGGAGACTGCGAAAAGCTCGCTGGCTGCCGGGCCCGCTGGGTAGGCATGGGATGAAGGAAGAACATGTGGGCAACAGGGTGTCTCTCTGGCAGTGTCTCTGTGATGGTGGACACAAAATAAACGCAGCCATAGGCCATTAAGAAAGACTGACCCACAACCAACATGAGGCTAAATAAGTCCCCCCCCTCCCCCCACCAGGGGAGTGGCCGCCCAGGAGGTGGGCAGAGCCAGCGACATTTGGGAAACGGACTCCAAGCTCCAGGGCTGACCGGAGGTCACCCTTCCCCAACCCAGAGCAGTGTCCAGCTTCCTGGAAGACCACCACTCCTTGGCGGAGTTACGCTTCAGAGAATGCTCTCGAGCTCAGGGATTCGGAAGCAGAGCAAAGAGGATCTAGATTTCCGTGCATTTGGATGACCTTTCGTGAACGGAGCGCATGTTTAAAAACAAAAAACAGAAGCGTGATGAGGCACAGACAGATGGCCCCTCAGGGTACAGCGGGAACCTGGCGCTGTGGGCAGCACACACCCGGAGTGGCTTCCTGAAAGCCTGGGCTTCAGCCTGAGCCGGGGAGCACGTGCCGCCGAGGCCGCCTGAGGCCTGGCCGGCAGAGTCAGCTCCCCCGCCAGCTGGGGTGTGAGCTGGGAGGACTGCTCAGCCTTGAAGGCTGTTGCTCTTTCCTTCACGTTTGGGGTAGAGGAGACAGCAGGACTGCCCGCCAGGGAGGGGCAGGAATGTGGAATCAAGGGGAGTGACCCCGATAAAGCAAGGGCTCTTGTGGGAACGCTGGTTTCAGATAACAGATCCCTGTGCTTTAGTCAGGCTGTTTGCAGGGAAGGTCGCTATAGTAACCAAACAAACAAAGTGCCTCAGCGCTGACGGGCTGCTGACTGGAAAGCCCGTCAGTCAGAGCCCACCCAGGCCCTGCAGCCTGCCACCCGGCTTTGAAATGGGAAGGGAGCAAACCGGTTTTGCTGCCCCACTGAGGAAGGCCCCCTGGGGTTTCTGGCCTGGCCCAGGCCCTAGGAGACTTGGAAGGAAGGTTCTGGAGGAAGGTGGGTGGGTGCCCAGGACGCTGTCCCCGGCGCGGGGACCATAGGAATAGCCGAGATGGAGGTGTGTAAATAGTTAGGAACTATCTCCCCCAGGACCCGAGATTGTTTTAGAAAATGTGTGAGCTGAGAAAGCGGCATGACTCGGAGCCAGACTACATCCATCCAGATGGTCCTGACGGGCAGCTCTCTGGTGTCCCGGCCTGCCTCACCTCACTACCACATTGCCTGCGCTGTGTGTCCAGTGGTGCTAGTCGCCAGTGGTCCTCTCGCCAGCAGAGAGGACCAGGTCTTCTGGGGCCTCTGTTAGCATGTCTGATGTAACCCAGTGCACTTTAATTCAGTTGTTCATATTAGGTGCCTGTCGTACATCAAAAGGATGCTTAAAATACCAGCCCGCCTGAGAGGGGCTTGGAAGCAAAGGTATTAACACAAACACAGTTTATCACTTTACTGGCTCCGTGACATGTTTGGCCGCAAATGTCCCTGATAGGGACAAGAGCCACCCCAGCCGCTGTCTGCTCGAGGGAAGTGCTAAGCCAGGCATCATTGCCAGTTCTCCTCAAAGCTCAATTCCTCAGCAGCGAAGCCGCTTTGACATTCACCATGTCCGCTCCGTGGCCCTTCTCTCAGAGCCTCCTGTGATCTGGCTCCGTGGGACAGTGGATAGCTTTTAAGATGGAGTGGTTAGCCTTGGGGTCTACCATCCTCTCACGTTCAAATGAAGATGAGTTGGTGGCCTAAATGGTTTTGCTTGCTTTGGAAGGAAGGAGAAGAGAGAAGCAGGCCTTGACCCCCCTGCTCTGCGGGGCTGGGGAGACCATGTGGCCATAGCACGGGTGGCCCGGCCACAAGACGAAGCCTTTCCGTCCGCAGAACGGGGTGGGTAGGGCGGTCCTGGCAGGCAGGACCCCCTCTGGAAGGTGGTCCGCAGGTCCCTGCGGCCTCACACCAGGCAGGCTGAGAGACCGCCACAGCTCCTTGGTCTCCTCCCTTGGTGGCAGCGACGCCCTGCCCCGTGGTTCTGGTTTGAGTGCACCCTCTCCAGATGATGAGTTTATCCCTGGAGAGCCGTCTGTTGTCCGGGAAGGTGGCTGCAGAGGGGGTTACGTGTTGGGCCGCTAACCAAAAGGTCAGCAGTTCACGCCCACCAGCTGCTGGAGAGAGAAAGATGAGTCCTGGTCCTTCTATAAAGGCAGACGTCTCAAAGGCCTGTGGAGCAGTTCTGTGGGGTCACTGTGAGCTGGTTTGGTGTGGGGGTGTTACTGCAGTTGAAGATAGAGGCCCCCAGGTCAGCCTGGCTTGTTCACCGGGGGGTGGAGGAGCGGTTTCGGGAAGCAGGAGCCCCCAGCCACTGCTCAGTTTCCAAGTCAGACCACGTGACACAAATGCATCAGGAGAGGCTCGGGAGCATGAAGAGCCGAGGAGATGCAGATGTTACACAGCTGGAAGGATGTCCTCAATCCACCGTGTCACCGGATGGCACCTGTGGAAACTACCGAACGGGCATGTTCTGCTGTGTGTGTTCTGAACAACAGCCAGCAGAATGAAACCGTCTTTAAAAGACGAGATTAGGCGACATGGGCTGGTATAATCCACACCCAAGGGAAGAAGCTGGTTGTTAGGGTTAAGGACTGCGATAAAGGTTGACCTGCCACCCACCCCCTGGCGGGGGCTAGTCTTGCAGAAGGTAGTGGAGCTGGGACAGACTGGGGCCTCTCCAGGGGATTAACCAACCCCAAACCCACTGCCACTGAGTCCGTTCCAACCCTGTGAGACCCTTGTGGGTCTCCCAGACTTTATGGAAGCCCTGGTAGTGGTTACGCGCTGGGCTGTGACCCAGGAGATTGGCAGTTCAAATCCGCCAGCCGCTCTTCAGGAGAAAAGCGGGCTTTCCTCTCATTAACAGTGCCGGCCTGGGGCACTCACAAGGGCAGTTCTCCCCTGCCCTGAAGGGTCCCTACCAGGAGAGGGCATCACTCAATGGCAGTGAGTGGGAGCACTCTGCAGCAGTGGTTCTCGACCTGTGGGTCGCGGCCCCTTTGGGGGTCAAACGACACTTCCACAGGGGTCGCCTAAGACCATGGGAAAACATGGTCCACCCACATGCAGATACGCCCACCTACGAGTACCCGGCGTGAAGACTGCTACCCATGCTACACCGTGCTTCAAGACAACATTTCATTTATTTCTAGTTAGGAATAAATGTCACACTATGTAATGACATACTGTTTTTGTGATTAATCACTATGCTTTAATTATGTTCAATTTGTAACAATGAAAATGCACCCTGCATATCAGATATTTACATGCCGGTTCATAACAGTAGCAAGATTACAGTGATGAAGTAGCAACGAAAATAATTTTATGTTTGGGGGTCACCACAACATGAGGAACTGTATGAAAGGGCCGAGGCATGAGGAAGGTTGAGAACCACTGCTCTACAGGAATAGAAAGCCTCATCTTTTCCCCAAGAAGCAGCTGGTGTTTTCGAACTACTGACTAGCAGTTAGCCGCCCAACATGTAACCCAGAGTTCCTTAAAAACCACACTGAAGAAGAGCTAGTGTACGAACTTCACTCATTGAATTGCCCCAGGTGACTCCTCCCCAGAGGCGTGGACTTGGGAGCGGGAAGGTCCTGTACTGCTGGGTCCTTTGTAGGCCAGGATAGCCTGGCGGTGGTAGCCTGGATGGGGTGAGGGGCGTGCTGCCCCTCTGCCCCACCTCTATGCCTCGGACCTTGTCCAGCCCTCTGCTGAGCCACTGCTCAGACACCACCCTGTTCTAGACGATTCTGTGCTTCCCTGGGTTCTGTTCTTGTGTTTTGTTTCCTCATTGCTTCCGACATGCTGTTGGATCCTCACTGTGAGTCTGGCCGATTCTCTGGCGCGGGACTGCTGCCTGGTGTCAGCCCACAAGCCCCGGCCGGGCCCCCCCCCCCTTGGTTGTTGGCCCTTTGGTTGGGTGTTTTTTGGGGCTTTTGGGGGTTTGTGGTTTGGAAGGAAGGAGTATGTGGGTTCTGGCATCCGACGGTTTTCCATGTGTTCTCACTGTGGGGGGTTTGTTTTGTTTTGTGTTTTCTGTTCTTGGTTTGACTGATTTATTTTTCTTGGTCTTTACAATGGTTCTATTTTAGAAGTGAGGAAGCTAATGAGGAAATTAGAGGTTACCTCAAGGCCAAATAGCCACCGAGTCCAGCACAGGGCCTGGTGATAGTCTGAGCAGCCCTGGACCCAAGAGCTTCAATAACAGTACAGCACTGGGTGCTCTCCCAGCACGTGCCTGCATTAACTCAATACCTTGACCGCCCCGGGGGCGAGGGGGCACCTGGGCACAGCACATGTCCCCACTTTACACAGGGACACGGCTGCCCAGAGTGAGGCTTGGGCAAGCAGTCAAGAGGCTGCCAACCACCAGCCAGTTGCTGCTGAGCTGATTTTCACCAACAGTGCCCCTTTCGGGCTAGAGAACTGTGCTTCCTGGGGCCACCAGGCTGCCTGCTCGCACGTCCACCTCCAGCTGCTCTTCCCAAGGGGCCCCCAGGCTGACTCAAGCCCCCCACCTCATTGGTTAAGGTGGTGAGCACTGGCCAGAGACCAGAGACTCCCATCATCCTGATAGTGACTGGTGATGGACAGCTGGAGTGCACCCCACGAAGGGCAGCCCACCCCGACTCCCGCAGGCCCTGAGTGTGTGGCCCGGCCCTCCCTCAAGCCCCAGGACATGAAAGTACAAGTCATCCCCGACTTCAGAAGTGCTGTGTGGGCATTCCCACAGGCTGCATGAGCCATCGTGGTGTGTGTTTGTTTGTTTGTTTGTGGTGGGTCTTGTCCTCACTCACCCATGCTCCCTGCTCACTCTCTGATGTGCTCACTCCGCCGACCCCCAAAGACCACCCAAGACCAAAGAGACTGATCATGAAGGGCAATGGCAGGGAGACCCTGCAGCAAAGCCAGGCGCTTGACTTAGGTCCAAACCGATGCGTGCTGCCCATTGTGGGAACAGGGCCTGCGGTGAGTTGGGGTCCACCACCTGGACCAGCAGTCCCCCGACACGGAGGCTCTGCAGTGTGAAAGCTATTGCCCTCGGTCACAGGGCTGAAGGATGGCAGGCTGGGGTCTGACCTGGGTTCCGCTTTTCATACCCAAAGGAGTCCACTTTGGTGCATCTGAGCAGAGCATGAGCACTCACACACACACCCCTTCCTTGTGACAGGTGACCTGGCCAGGCCCCGGTCACCTGGCCAAGGACTTAGACTTACCAGAGGTGTGGCGCCCTAATCCAGAGAATAGCCTGCTTTTTTACTCAATTATGTGTTTTCTACAAAAATAGAACTCTTCATTAAAGCAGCATGGTACAGCCATCAGTGGGAATTACTAATTACTGTCCTTTAAGGAGATAATACCCCCTTTAGTGCATTCACCACACCTGCACCGCCCCTTCCCCCACGGAGCCAGGAGCTAGCCCTAGGAGAGCTGCCTGCCTGCGGCTGGGGAAACGCGGCTGGGGGCGGGGGTGGTATCCAAGCACCTGATGCACTCACCTTGACTTCTCTTGCTTGTCGTCCTGGGGTCTGGGAGCAGTGTCCCCTTGTCCCCTGGTGCCTATGCCACTGCCTCCTGTGACTCAGCAGAGTCTTGGGTACAAAGAGATGTTTGTTCCCGCCTCGTCCGAGAAGCAAACGTGGGTGCTGGTAGTGGCTCCCCTTCTTGAAGAGTGCCATGTCCCTGGCATTGCGGCTTTGTCTCCCTTCATCCAGCAACCCCCTTGGGCGGCATAGTGACCGACGCCACTCCATGGGGGGTAAGCAGAGGTGAGAGAGGTCGAGACA
>NW_022111379.1:18349946-18351520 GCF_000313985.2 Echinops telfairi
CCCCCACCCACCCCCATTTCACAAAGGAGTTCTTTCCAAAGCCGTTCCTGCCTTCCCTCCTGGGAGCAGTGGAAAGAGAGAGCCTGTGTTTCCATCAGGTGGCAGCGGCTCCCGGTCTTCACGGTTGTGACAGAGTGAGCGGTTTAAGCCTGCCCCTGGAGTGCAGGGCAGGAGGAGGTAGCCGCCATGCTGGGCCACCCCAGATGTCCCCTGAGGGTCCTGCTTGTTGACAATGGAGACCCCATTGAGAGAAGGACTGGCCCAGCCCCAGACGCAGACAGACAGACGCTGCGCTTCCCGGTTCCTCGGGCCTGGCTCTCCTCACAGCCACCTGCCTGTGCCCACCCATTCGGGTGACTCCTGCCACTGACCCGTGTGCTCCAAGCACCGTGTGGACATGCCTGAGGCCTGGCGAGAGCTCCTGGCATGAGGGGCCGTGACTGCACTGTTGGTCCCTTCTGGGCTGAGTCAGGGTCCGTGGCTGGGGCTGAGGAGAGTGCCCTTGGTGGGCACTGATGGTGTGGGTCGCATGCTGGGCTGCTAACTCTGCAAGGTCAGCTGTTTGAAACCACCAGCCACTCCTAGGGAGAAAGAAGAGGCTTTCTACTCCCAAAAAGATTTACAGCCTCAGAAACCCACAGTGGCAGTTTTCCGCTGTCCCACACGTAGGGTCACTGTGGTTGGAATCGACTCGCAGGCACGAGTCGCGTCTTCGGCTTGGACAGAGGGCAGTGTGCTGGAGTAACGTGGTGGATCCTCCACCCATGGCCCCCTTGCTTTGCACGATCCTGTGGGCACATTCAAGACAGAAAATACGTGAGCAAGGTGGTGGACGGGAGGGGCATCCAGAAGCCAACGCTTCTGGTACCCCACTGTCTCACAGTTGAGGGGAGGGCTAACTTGATGGCACTATGGGGAGGGGCTGAGACTTGAGGGCCATGGACAGTGGGAGCCATGCTTCCTCCTTGTGGGGGAAGGTCCCCGTAAGGGCAGGAAACTCTAAGGAACTGATGGAGGTGAGGAGCGGATGGGGAGGGGGTGGCGTGCCCCAGCCCAGAAAGGATGTGGCTGGGCTGAGGCACTTCCCTCCGGTCACACATGCTCACGGAATGTCAGCCGCAGCAGCAGGGCCACGCCCGTCTGTGTCACCTCTCGCAACACCGGCTCAGCTCTCACCCGTTTCCACTCCAAGCACATGGTGTGGCCGGCCTGCCAGGGGAGCCGAGGGACACAGAGCAGGTGTGGGGAGGGTCAGCTGCAGGAAGAATGCTGTCCGTCGGGCTGGGCCCCAGGGACTCCCCCGGTTCCATGTCCCTGAGCCGCCTGGGAGACGCAGCTGTTCTAACTATTGGGGTGGTGGGCGACTCTAGATGGGGTTGGAGCCTACGTGTTGCCTGGGGAGGGCTTTCCCACCTCACCCAACGCCCTCCTGCTTCTGCAGACTAGACCCCTGCTCCACAGCCCTCCAAGCAGCTCCTCTGCCCTCACACACCAGCCAAGTCTCACCCTCCTCTTTGCACCAGAACCAGCCGCAGCAAGACCCTCTCTCTGTTCTCCTCTGGCCCTGGGTCTGA
>NW_022111379.1:18354075-18356453 GCF_000313985.2 Echinops telfairi
AGGAGAGCTCAGCTGAGCATCGATTACAGGCCTGCGAGATAGGGCCAGTCCTTCCTCTAGGGAGCCTGGTACCAGTTCCTTGCTGAGCCTCCGATGGATTGCTTTGTGGGGCTGTCACTCACCCAAGGCCCTGCCGTGGCCCCTGTGAGGCAGGCGAGCATAAAGCACAGTGTCTTCCTTACCTAGTGCTGCTGTCACAAACCCACCGCAGCGGATGGCGCAGCTTCGAGACTGGAAGTCTGGCCCTCGCCTGTTTTCTGCCTCCTTTCCTCCGTCTCGGCGATCTCGGTGGGGTGCATCCTATCCCTCCCTCTTCACTTCCTTCTCTGCGCGTCCTCTGCTCTTTCAGATCTCAGAGGTGGTTGGCTTAAAACCTCCCCTACGCCCATGTGCCCGCGACCTCTTCCCAAGTGGGCTGTGTCCACAGTTACAGGGGTTGAGGATTCACGGCAAGCCTACTATGAGGGGAGGGTGTAGCTCACGCTATAATGCCCACACGTGTTCCTGGAGATGCTGATCAGCTGAGGCTGTGGGTAGAGACCAGGCTCGGAGCCACATGAGACGGGCAGGCCAGCGCGTGGTAAGGGGACTCACGGTCTGTTCAGGGTCGCCGCCAACCGATGCAGAAGATGGCTTTGCACTCTGGCAGTGACCGTGAAGGGAAACTGGGGCACCGAGAAGGCCAGGACTCCAGGAATGCCACCGCCGGCCTTCCTGCTGAGTCTCTGCCTTCCGTGGGCTATGGCGGCGGGCCTGTGGGCAGACCCTGGGGTCTCACCCCAGGAGGAGTGCCAGCCAAGAAGGGCGCTCACTGACTCTGCCTCTCACCTGGCGCAGCCTGATGTTCACCAAGGTGAAGCTGGAGCAGGTGCTGAAAGGCCCGGAGGAGGCCCTGGTGACCTGCAGGCAAATGCTGCGGCTGTGGCAGATGCTGTTCAACTGTTCCCAGCTCGGGTGAGTGGCCGCGGCACCCCGGGCTGGACACAGGGTGGAGGGCAGGGCTGACAGGCAGCAGTGGACAAGCAGCAGCCCACAGCTGCGGGGCTGTGGTGTCCACAGGGATGGGCGAGGGGGCTCCCGGGAGGTCTGGTTTTAACCTCCACCCGGTGCTCTGTGAGACACATGAAGCCTGCAGGGAACGGGAGCCGGGAAGCCCTAGGTCAGCGGTTTGAGCCTTCCTCATGCCGCGACCCTTTCATACAGTTCCTCATGTGGTGGGGACCACCCCCAGCCTTCAAATTATTTTTGTTGCTACGTCATCACTGGCATTTTGCTACTGTTAAGAATCGGGCGACCCCTGTGAAAGGGTCATTCAACCCCCTAAGGGGTCACGACCCACAGGTTGAGAACCACTGGCCTAGATCATCCTGGCTGGGCCAGGGCTGGGCTTGCTGCTTGCTCTTGCCCAGTAGCTGCGTGTATCTTAAGTCCTAGCTGATGTGCTCACTGTGAGCTCGGAGACCTTACGAGAGTCATGCACCAGGTAAGCAAGCGGTGGTGCTGGCTTGGAAGCCCGCTCCATGAGTCCCAGGCTTAGGCCGGTCACTTCTGTCCTGGCTCCATTTGGAAGATGAAGAGGGGGCACCCTGGAGCCCCAGCCTGCCCCTGTCTGTGACCTGCTGTAGTTCCGGGCTGGAACAGGGGACTCCACCCTTGCGGAATCTGCAGAAAACCGCTGCTCAAACCCAAGGAGGCACCTAGGCACAGCCTGTCCACTCCACAGGGAAGGGGCTCCCAGGGGCAGGATCCTGGTCTTGCCTTGGACCTCTGGGCCCCACCCCGTGCCCTTCTCTGCATTGCTGACCATGACGGCTCCACAAGGCCTGTAGGGGACATCCCATACATCACCACCACACCCCACCACCATCCCCCCTCCACTCCACCAGCCCCACCACCCAGGAACTCGGACAGCACAGAATCAGCTAGGTGGCAGACCTGCAGTCTGCTCCCTCCCCTACTCCCGCTCGGCTGTTCCCACCTCACCAGGGGGCTGCTCCCTATGTAGAGGAGTGGCCAGAGCTGGCAGCCTGGAGGCAGGGGAGCCTACAGCTGGGTGGCTGGGACAGCCCCTCTGAGCATGTGTGTCTCCTGCATTGAAGGCCATGCCCCACCTCCGAGGCACAGGCCTGGGGCTGCCTGACACTCCCAGGGCAAGGCTGGGGGGTTCACCTTGAGAAACCCTCCAGCCAGCTCTCCCACCAAGGACAGGGCCCAGTCAGGGTGCTGTTCTGCTGGGCTCCCCTGAGGCCATCTGCTCGCAACCAAGGTCTTCCCGGGAAATTAGGAGAATTCTCTTCTGCATCTGAAGCCGCAGAGTGGAGCTCAGGCCTTTCAAAGTCCAGGAGCGGAGAGCCAAGGTGTGGCCCGCCCTGCCTGCA
>NW_022111379.1:18357084-18378243 GCF_000313985.2 Echinops telfairi
GCGATGATGTCCAGCCTCTAGAGTGAGCCACATTCTGGGACTCCAAGCCTGGGCCCTGTCTGTCCTGCTGTTCCTAGTGGTCCTGACTGGCCCTGCCCTGTGTCAGGGACTGGGCTGAGTGAGGCTCCTTCATCACCCCTGGCTGGGCGGCAGCTGGGCCCCCTCACAGCCCCGCCCTCCCTCCCTGCAGCGGCCTGGAGAAGGACGGCAGTGGGGAGGGCTTCCCGCTGAAGAAGCAGAGCGGCATGCTCCTAACCCTTCCTGATGCCCACGAGGCCGACTCCGGTAAGGACCTGCCCACAGCCCACCGCCCTGGCCCAAGGGCAGCAACAAGGAGGGTGGCACCTGAGAGGGCCCTGCCCAGCTGGCCAGATCCCACTGCCCCAGGGCCCTGGTGCTAGGGAGTCGCCTCCGGGCATCTCTCAGGGCTGGCCCTCACTTTGGGGAGGGAAGGCTGCTGGTCTGGGCTGGGTGCTGGAGTGAGCCTCCTGGGGGTAGGGGAGGGAGACTGGGGTGGAGGGGGGCTGTGGAGCATCTTTCTCGCTGCCATGGGGTCGATCCTGACGCCTAGCACTCTCCTACAAGACGGGGGAACTGTCCCTGTGAGTTTCCAATTCTCTATGGGAGTAAAAAGCCCTGTCTTTCCCACGGAGCAGTTGGTAGCTTCAAACTGCTAATCTTTCGATTAGCAGGGCCAGCGTGTAGCCACTATGCCACCAGGGCGGTGGAACTTAGAATCCGGTTTGCCTGGCTAAAGCTCGAACTGACGGAAGCTCCTGATCCCACTAACACCTAATGATCACACAGGCTGGTGTGCTTCTTCCATGTGGGCTTTGTTGCTTCTCAGCTAGATGGCCATTTGTTTATGCACCCATTTTGTCTTCAGTGATCATGTTGGGAATGTGAGCATCATAGAATGCCAGTTATTAGAACAAAGTGTTCTTGCTTTGAGGGAGTACTTGAATAGAGGCCCAATGTCCATCTGCTACCTTAATACTAAACATATAAATATATGTACATAGATCTATTTCCCTATTATTATATTTACATATGCACATGCCTGTATTTAGACCTCTATAAGTGCCCTTTGCTTCCTCTATTTTCTTTTACTTTCCTCCTGTCCCACTATCATGTTCAGCCTTCAGGTTTTAGTAATTCCTCTCAGTTACATTGCCCTTGATCAAGTCCCACCAGGCATCCTATGAAAGACAGGCTTTCTACTCCTATAAGCAGGCACTGTCCTGGAAACCCAGGGGCAGTTCTGCCCTGTCCTGTAGGGTCCCTGTGAGTCAGAACGGGCTTGATGACAGTCAGTTTGATCTTTTCTCAGTGAAGTGAGTCGAGCAGAGAGGAGCGGGTTGCTGGAAGGAAGAAATGTTTTGGAATTGATTGTGGAGCGGTTGCCAAGCCCTGCTGGGTGTGCTTGGCCTGTGGAATGATAGGGTATCGATTAGCTCCCAATAACATGGTTCTGTGTGAATAAATAAGTTTAGCTTGAAATATCTTTTTAAAACACACACATCCTGAAGATGCAAATGAGCCCAAGAACAACTTAAAGGAATTTTTTTTCCCATTTAAATGAACTTTAAAAGGCAAGCACATCTTTTTGAGGGAGTGGGAGACTAGTCCTTTTCAGAGAGTCCGTGGAGTTGGACTCAGAGGACCTGGCCTTGATGTCTCCTGACGGACATGAGCCCAGCCACCACCTTTCTCAGCCACCAGCCAAGGGCCACGACTTGGCTTCACGGCCCCCTCTCAGGAGTGCTGCCGGCTATGGGGCTGCACAGCCTCAGGTTAGCAGCTGCTCCCATCAAGGGTGTGGTGTGAATACACCTGCCGCTCTGCGAAGAAAGGCCAGGCAATCCTCTTCCGTGAAGATGACAGCCAAGAAAGCCCCGCAGGGCAGGCCTGCTCTTTCACACTCTGGGACTCCTGGATCCGGGGGCCAGCTCGGCAGCAGGTAATAGCGACCGTTGCAGCCGCCTTGCACTTAGACAGGAGGAGCTGTGAGCAGGGGGTGCGGGGGCTGTACGTGTTACAGACTGAGACCTGCCCCGGGGTCTCCTGATTCCGCTGGAGCCATGACTGCTGTTGAGAGCATGTTCCCATTTCACCGGCTTTGTTGCTATGTGCCATGGAGCCGGTTCTGACCCATAGCGACCGTGAGCACAACAGAAGGAAGTGCTGCTCCACCCTCACGATGGTGCCTGAGCCCACTGTGGGCCTACCTCTCTCATTGCCCCTCCGTTTGACCAAGCCCGATGTCCTCTCCTGGGACCTGTCTCTCCTGACAGCATGTCCAAAGCAGGCGAGACATAGTCCAGCCATCCCGGCCTCTGAGGAGCACTCTGGCCAGCCTTCTTTCAAGACGGATCGATTTGCCCCGTTTAGCACTCCACAGTACTTACTGTCAGTGTTCTTCACCAGCACCGGAATTCTTGGGAATTATAAAAGCTAGCAGTTTGCCTACCCTGAGCAGGGTCTGTGCCACCCAGAGCCGCTGCAGGAGAGGATGCCAGAGCCCACAGGGACTGACCCCACCTGCTGCCCGAGAACCCGACCAGCACACCAGCGGAGGGGGCCCTCGTCCACGTGGAGCAGTGGCGTCTAAGCCAAAAGTAAGACTAGGAAAAGGCAGCCACCAGCTCGCCAGCTGATTAGTCTGGGTAAGCGGTCCTGCAGGTGTTTTTCTCGATGAGTCTGGATAAGCGGTCCTGCAGATGTTTTTCTGTGCCCATGTTTTCGTCACAAAAACGAGACCCGGGCTGCTCGCCGCCGCTCTTCTTTCCTTCCCGGCGTCTCGTCCACCTCCCGTAGCTGCAACCCCATCCCACGTGAAGGCACGACTTTGCAGTGTGGCACGGAAAGCAGGAAGCGAGCCCAGAAAGGATCTCCCCCCTCGGCTGTAGTACCAAGGCGGAAACAACTGGAGCCTCGCCCGGACCCTCACTCCAGTCAGCCAGGAACGACTTGCAGGAGCAGCCGCACCTGCTCGCAGCGTGCTCAGCTGGCTCTGTCTGGGGCCGCCCTCGGGGCGAGGCGCTGAGTCCAGGGAGCAGCGTGGAGATGGAGGGCAAGGCTCCGCACTGCCTGCAGCGTGGCTCTGAACCGTGTTCGCCAGTCTGCCGCTCCTGACCACCTCGAGCCCAAGGCTCCGACTGAGCGGAAGGCGGAATTTGAAGAAGAGAGCGTGAGGAAGAAGCGGAGGCCCCTAACTGCACACACACAAGGTCCGTGTTCTCCAGGGCTCTGCAACACGGTGTCTGGAAAGCCAGCCTCCCACTTGAGAAGGCTGGCCCCCCCGCCGTGTGAAGAAAGGGGGCTCCACACCTCCTTCAGACCTGCCGAGAAGAGCAGAGCACCGGGGGATAGAAGAATGAGAATCCACTCCTCAACGCACACGATTGCTGACCAAGATGAATAAGGCAGAGTATTAAAGTTGTGTGTTAAATGGGGGGGGCGGGGAGAGAGACCCAACTCTTTTGTGACCTGCTCTCTCCATCTGACTGCAAAACTCGAGCACCTTCCCGCATCGCTGCCCGTGGTGACAGCGTAACCATGACACGCTGTGGGTAGGTCCCGTCGCGTCAGTCCGAGTCCCAGCAGCCCGTGCACAACAGAAGGAAGCACCGCCCGGTCCTGCGCCATCCTCCCATTGTGCTCCTGTGGGAGCCCGCTGTGCCCGCCATGGGCCGTCCTCTTGTCCACTGCCCCTCCCCACGTCTGAGGACGTGAGGCTGCGTCGTCTTGCACTGTGAAGCCTCCGTTTGTTTCCAGTCCGTTCCTGTCACCAGATACCGAAGTGCCTTTTCTCCTCTCTGATGCCGGCAGTGGTAGAATGGGCACCTTTGCCAACACTGATCGTTGTTTTCCTTCCAGGGAGATCCCAGGACGTGGGTCTCGTGCCTGACAACCCCTCAAGAAGCTCCCCTCACCACTGGGAGCCAATGGATGGGGTGGGATTCTGCTCAGTGGGTCTGAGTGCCAGTTTCTCAGCCACCAGACGCCTCACCCTGCCTCTCCCATGGGGCTGTGCAGTCACACTCCTGGGGCTTCCAGGCTGTGGCCCCGGCTTCTGCTGCTCAACAACTGCGGGCCCCCCCCCCCCCCATTCTGCAGGCTCTCAGCGGGCGTCATCCATCGCAGCCTCCCGGCTAGAGGAGGCCATGTCGGAGCTGACCATGCCCAGCTTAGTCCTGAAGCAGGGGCCCATGCAGCTGTGGACCACACTGGAGCAGATCTGGCTGCAGGCCGGTGAGTGCCTTGCCCCAGCCGGCGGCCCGGGTCCCACTTGCAGGCCATCCAAGTTCTCAGCACCCTGTCTTGTCCTATGGGGCCGTGAGGACCCATGACCAGGTTCACCTGGGCAACAGACTTCTCCTTGAAAGGGCTGGGCTCCAGCTGTCTCTCCTTTGCAGTTCTCACAGGTCACGTAGTCTATCTGACTGCCGGTTTCCATGCCCACTAGATGGGGGCATTCCTGCCTGCCTACCTCGGCCAGGTTCTAGGGCAGCAAATCCACATGTAAGAGGACTTGAGGTCGTGGAAGGCCACTCAGATCGATGGTCCTTGTAGGTGGTCTCAAAAACAGGACCCATCCCTCCTCCTTGTCCCCACAGGAGGTGGGACTGGTAGTAGAGGTCATTAGGGGCGACGGATTGGTGACAGCCCCTCCAGGGAACTGATTAGTCCCGTGAGGGTGAAGGTGGGGGTGACTCTCTCTGTAGAGTTCCAGCTTCAGTCTCTCGGACCTGGATTCGCGTACCTGGGCACTTGCTGGCCTGTCCCCGTCGACGGGCCTGTCCAGCCAGAAGCATGATCACCATGGGTGAACCATGGGAAGTGCTGGGCAAGTGGAGCTGGGCTCTGTGGCCCTGTTGGGTCAAAGGCCATGTGCACCTCGGGCCTGGCCAGAGGTGGTGCTTGCCATTGTATCTGCCGGGGGAGAGGGGAGGGGGTGACACGGAAAAGAGACAGTGACCAGAGGGCCTCGGCGGAGAGGGAGACAGTGACCGGAGGGCCTCGGCGGAGAGGGAGACAGTGACCGGAGGGCCTCGGCGGAGAGGGAGACAGTGACCGGAGGGCCTCCACGGAGAGGGAGACAGTGACCGGAGGGCCTCCACGGAGAGGGAAGGTGATAGAACATGGGGATCCTGGAAATGCCCCTCTGGGCCCAGGAGCATCCCTCACGCTTGCTCTGCTTCCTGTCCTGTCTCCCACCTCCCTCCCCCCACCTGGGGCTGGGGCTGGTAGTGCCCGGGGAGGTGGCAGATGGAAGTGAGGAGTGGCTTACTGAGCAGCACATCCAGTTGACAAGTCAGAGTTCACCGGAAATAGCCTTCCTGCTGCGTGTGTGTCACGTGTGCACGGGCCTGTGCACATACACACACAGTAAGTTCTGAACGCAGGGGAATTAGGCTGGGCTGCCAGGGAGGCTAGACTGCCTCGCCTGGCAAAGGAGAGCCCCTTAGGCTGCAACGGAAGTGTGTAGGAAGGGGGGGGTTGACAAACCCAGAGGAGGACTAGCCAAGGGGTTGTCTTAGGAGACACGGAGCCAAGAAGGCTCCTAGTAGGACCGAGGGGGGTAGAAAGCTGCCCCCAGAGAGCTTCCCGACCACAGGCCCCGAGCGAGACTAGTCCCAGTTCCCTGTGCTGCCTGCACTGGGCATCCATGCCTGCCCGTCTGCTACCATCAACCGGTGAGGTGTTTGTCTCCAGCCTGCTCTCCCTCAGACATGCTGTGACGTTCCCATAAACCCATTCCCATGGGGTCGACCCATAGCAGCCCTGTAGGACGGGGTGGAACTGCCTGTGGGCCTGAGACCCTTTCTGGGAGTAGAAAGCCTCCTGGTTCTCCCAGTGGTGGTTTCAAACCGCTGACCTCATAACCGCCATGCTGCTGGGACTCCTCGTCTAACCACAGTTCAGCAAATCTGCAGGAGGACGCTCTTCCCCCGAGCGGTCTGGGATGAGCTGCTCTCTCCAGTTTGGTTTGAGATAAGTTGACTATCAGTCTGTTTGGGAACTCAGGTCCTTCCTTCCTGCCTCCTCGCTGGTTGGAACATGCACAGCCTTTTTCTCCCAACCCTCTTCCTCCCATCCACCCCCGGGCGCTCTGCCCCAGAGGTTGTGCCAGGCCAGTGCTGCAGGCCCAGGGAGGGAGGGGCAGGAGCTCTTGGGCTGCCGCTGGGTGGTCAAGGCTGGACTGAGTCTCTGCTCCCAAATGCACCTGGCTCGGGGGTGGGGGAAGGTGGGGGCTACCATGGAGCTGCCCCCCACCCCCCACCCCCGGCTGACTACAGGCAGTCTGGGCAGCATAGGAACAAGCCGGGCTCCCATCTTATTCTGTGGAGCCCATCATTGTAGTAGTGTGGTCCATGTTCCCAACTTCTTGAATCCCTGCTGAGAGTGTCCTCCAGACAGGAAGTTGGGATCCCAGGCCCAGGCCGCTGGCCCTACCTCAGGGCCTGAGGCAAAGGAGTCTCCTCCTCTGGGCCCCTGCTGTGGGGGTGGGGTGGGGGATGTGACCAGACCTTGGGACTTCTCCCAGGGTCCCTCACACCTAACTCTGATGCCTGCAGGCTCGGAGGGTTGGCTCCTGGGCTACCCCACTGGTGGTCAGGGCTGGCCATGGCCAGGTTCTTCTTAGGATAAGGTGACCAGATTTTAACATTGGTAAAACAGGACAAAAGCAGGACACCATTGATAAAACTCATATCCTGACGAAAGAGCCACATGGCAGCCGAACGCCGTGGTATGCAGAAAAAATTGTTAAAAACCGGGACTGTCCTGCCAAAAGCGGGACGTCTGGTCACCTTATCTTAGGACCCAATCTTTCCCTCCAGCCCCCCAGGGCGGGGCCTCTGTTCCACCTGAAGGCCCTCTCACCTTTATGAGGGCTCAGGTGAGGGTCTTTTGGGAGAACCAGGCTTCAGAGGTGGCTCAGGCTCCCCTTCATTCACTCTGCTCCTGAGGGTCTGCCCAAGAGGGGAGTGAGCAAGCCCACCCCAGTCAAGCCTGAGTCTGGGGTGGGGGCCCTACTGGCATGAAAATGCCTGTCCCCACGCCCTCAGGAAGCAACCACGTTCCAGGGGACAGATGTTTCCCATTTGTGGCAGCCTGGGTGCTGGCGGGAAGAGGAAGGAAATGGAGGGGCGGGGAGCGACTCGGAGCTGGGCAGGGGGAAGAGGGGGCTTGGGAGTGACTTCTCTATGGCAGGGCGAGGTGGTGGTGGGGGAAATGCAGTGGAAATAGGAAGAAAGCACAGTCCCCCAGAAGTGCTGAGCCAGGCAGGCCCGTGTGGCTGGTGGGCAGGGTGCCACTGCCCCTGCTGCCCACCGCTGTCTAGGGAGCACCATGTTTGGTCAAATGGCCGACAGGGCACCCGAGCCACTGCCAGGACACAGGCCAGGAGCCCCGTGTGTCTGTGCGCAGGGCAGAGTCTGGCCGGGCACACCCCTTGGGTGCCTTCTCGCTCGCTCTAGTCTCTCGTTGGTTTCCTGCATACATGGCAGGGAGGCCCAGCAGCCGAGCCTCATCCATCCAGCGCCTGTTTTTCAGGGCTTGCTCTTTGGTGGACGGCCAGCCCTACGAGCCTGGGGCCTCAGAAAGCTCCTGGGCTCTGGGCAAGAGGGAGCTCGTGGTCTCTGTAATTGAAATCTGTTGATGAAGGCGCCTTGGAGGACTGTCCGGGGAGGGACCAGGTGCCCCTTCGGGAGGCCAGGTGGCAAGTTGTAAACAGCTTAATGAGCCTCGTAGGAGCCAGGTGGACCTGGCCTGGGACAAGCCTCTGGGCAAGGTCCAGGGCAGCGGATGGAGAAAGCAGCCACAGGGTCTGGCACAGGAAGCACCAACTCATGCCCACCTGCAGCCCTAGACCCCAGCGCCCTTGCCTCTCCTGAGAAGACTTTTCCAACCCTACCTGCCCAAGCAGACCCAGTCTGAGCCCAGCACTCCGACTGGCTCTTATCACTGCACCGTCGCACCGCTCAGACCCAGTGCCTCCTGGTCAATTCTGACTGTTAGCAGCTCTCCCTAGATCAGGGGTTCTCAACCTTCCTAATGCCGGGACCCTTTCATACAGTTCCTCATGTTGTGGGGACCACCTCCCCCCAACCATAAAATTAACTTTTGTTGATTTATGCTACTGTTATGAATCAGACGACCCCCATGAAAGGGTCATTCGACCCCCAGGTTGAGAACCGCTGCCCTAGGGTGTCCGAGACTAAACCATTCTTTATGGGAGCAGACAGCCTTGTCTTTCCCGAGGAGCACCTGCTGGGTTTGAACCAATGACCTTCCAGTTAGAAGTTATTTTCATGACTCAGTGACCCCTTAGCTTTTCCCTCTTCTCCAAGGCACACGGTGGTCAGTAGGTGTGTCCTGTCCGCTGATCGGTTGGGGAGGCAGCCAGCTGGGAGTCCCGGCCGCAACCAAGCAGGGACAGGACCCATAGCAGGGAGGAGACAGGGGTCCATGCTCAACATTCCTGTCTGCTGGGCTTATCTCCCAGTGGCTTCTGCTTTGGGATCTGCAGCCTGGGCGGTCTCTGGGGACCAGAGCCTGGATTTCTCTCTTCCTTATCCTGGAAGCCCGTCCGTTTTCCAGTCAATTCTCAGATGCCTCCACTTGCTTCTCCCCGCGGGAGAGGAAGCGTGCCCTCCCCAGGTCCCCTGTGATGTTCGGGGGTGTCGCAGGCTGCTTCTGTTGCAAGTGGTTTTAGGCTGCAGCGTTCACGCCGACGTCCCTTAGTGTGCTCTGCAGCCGTGGCCTTGGCCTGGTTCATCCAGCTTTCTGGAAGCCTCCTTTGAAGCTCTTTCTCCACCCCACACCCAGGGCTAGTTGACAGTGCGCCTCTATAACAGCACCCCTGCTGCAGGGCAGGAAATGAGTGTCTCCAGGGACTGTCAGGACAGCTCCCCACCCCCCTTTTATGGAGTCTGGGCTGTGGCAGGAGGCTAAGGAGCAGTGGGGGGCCTGCGTTGGCAGGGCTTTCTCTGGGAAGGGCTTAGGGGGAGGTTTGTTACAGTGGAATCGCCGGCGCACCTGCCTCCCTCCGGACATCCTGGTGGGGATCCAAACAAACCAAGCCCATTCTGACCTGCAGCTGTCCTGTGGGACGGGGTCGAGCGGCCCCTCTAGGTTCCTGAGGCTGCCCCACTTTCCTCGCCCAGACTGGCTGGTGGGCTCCAATTACCCACTGTTCAGTGGCAGCCAAAGGCCCAGAAGGCTCAGGGCTTGTCCCACAGGCACTTCCGGGAGGCTGCTGGGATGTAGCTGTCTCAGCACCACCTGGCTGAGCCCCAGCCTCTCTGCTCCCCGTCCCATGGCAAGATCCCATGGTTCTCCCTGGGGTTCACCCCACCGCTTCCTGGTCACACTGGGCAGATTTGGGGCATTACCCTGAGAGGCCCGGTCAGCAGTCTCCCATTCCACCCCACTGAATGAACCCAGGTGTCCGAGTGTGGAGTAGCACGGTCAGTGCCTGCCTGCCCACCCCGCCTCCCCCACCAGGCCCTCTTCAGCATGGCGTCTGCTGGGCAGCCCCCCACCAAGCCCTTACTGCCAACAAGTCCATTCCAACTCATCGCGCCTGCACGGGGTTTCCTAGCCCGCCTGCCCTGGGCCAGGGCTCCTCTGACTCAAAACACTTGCCCAGTGCCTGCTCACCGCAGGGTCAGCATCGGAGTCCACCAGCCACTCCGTGGGACAGTTGAGTGTCTGCCCCTGTGACGATTTACAACCTCAGCACCCCGCGCAGGGCTGCTATGGGTCGGGATCGACCCAGCAGCAGTGGGTTGGGGTTGGTTACTTTGGGTTATGTTGGCAGGGTAGTTTTTATCCCCAAGCCCTGGGGGGCGGGGGGAACCTGCCTTGCTCACACCCCACCACCCCTCTGGCTCCACAGCCGAGCTGTTCCTGGAGCAACAGCACCTGAAGGAAGCCGGCTTCTGCATCCAGGAAGCGGCGGGCCTCTTCCCCACCTCGCACTCGGTGCTGTACATGCGGGGCCGCCTGGCCGAGGTGAAGGGCAGTTTGGAGGATGCCAAGCAGCTGTACCAGGAGGCCCTCACGGTGAACCCGGATGGCGTCTGTATCATGCACAGCCTGGTGAGTGCCGCCCCAAGCCCCGCTCTCTGGCCTGTGCCTCCCTGCTGCTGCTGCTTGCTGCAAGGGCAGGTGGCTCCCCTCTGGCCGGGGACTGGGTGGCGGAGTTGATGGGGCTGCTCCGGGACCTCCTCTGGCTATAGGATTCTGTGTGGTGACTCGGCCCCAGGGGGATTTCTTGGTTGCTCCTTAGGTCCCTGTACTGAAGGCAGAGCCATGGTCCAGGCAGATACCAAAGCACTCTTCTTCCAAAGGGTCTCTGGGGGTCCCCTCAAGCTGGGGGGCACATGTCTCCTGGTAGAAGACAGTGGATGTCCCGGGCTCCGGGCTCTGCTTGAGGGTGGGTTTCCAGTTCAGGGCGAGGCTGCAGGTGGCTTGTGTGCATGCTTGTCCTGGCTCCCTCTCTCGCTGATGGGCACCGCTGCACCTCGCTTGGCCTTCTTACCTTTGCTGCGGAGACCCTGCGGTCCTGAAACCTGCTCGGGCAGGCGATGCCAGACTTGAGAGATGGGTGTTTTCCTGCTTCCCAGGAGGGAGTCTTGCGAGGGACGGGTTGCTTTGCAAAGCCTGAGGCTTGGCCTCACACGGTGAGCTCTACTGTACAAATTCCGAGTCCAGGGCTGGCGACCTGGTCCTCCAGGTCAGAGCCCGGCTTCCACCTCAGGTGCCCGCTGCATCACCCCCTTGCAGACCACGGAGGGTCAGGGCCATGACTCCTGCAGGCTGCAGGCCTCTGGAAGCGCAGTGCGGCTCAGTGTCAGGAACAGCCTCAGCACAGCACCCAGGCCACCCCGTCCTGTGAGAACACGGCCAGGACACAGGCACGACTTGCCAGAAATGAGGCTCCTCTCCAACCCCAGAGGGCTGGAAAAGGCGGAGCAGAGACCCCTGGCACCAGCCTGTCAGGATGTCTGAGTGGGCCTCCTGCCCCCCTTGCCCAGCACAGTGTGCCTCATTCCGAGGTGCAGACGTCCCCCTGGAGGCCTGCGGCGCTGCCAGAGGTCAAGCCCAGACACCGAGCATGCAGCATGTCTGTCTGAGGCTAGCTCGGCTGTGTGCCTGCCCTCTCGGCCCCCTGAGACCCTGCTCAGCCCAATAGCAAGTGCAATGCCGAAGTAACCAACAGTGCACCCTGTTCCCGTTGATGTTTATTATCATCTGTAGCGATTTCCCTGAAATGGAAGCAGGCTCCAAGGGTGGGTTTCCATGGTAACTGCAGAGCTGTCCAGAGTGGCTCCCTGCAGATAAATTCTGAAATGGTCCCTTTTCTCTTCCGGGGGGGTGGGGGGCTTACCCATTTGATGACACTAGAGGCCCGTCAGAACCAGACCTGCCTGCTTTGAACACCAGCGGAGGGGCCATTGGTCCCAGCGTGGGCAGCCCCATCCCCTCTCTGCCTGCTCTATTCTGCCAAGCAACCCACATAGGCGCATAGCGACAGGCGGATCTTAGCTCTGGGAAGAGCTCAAAGCTCTCTTCTCCCTGACTCTCCGGGCCTGGGGCAAGTGTACCCTGAGCTAGGAGTCTTCCCCGAACCAGCCTCAGCTCGGGACACGTGGCCTCCAATCCCGACTCTGGTCTGTCTACACGCATGCCCCTGGCACAGCGCCTTCTCCGTAAAACGAGCAGTCATCATCTCCGTGCTAGGCCACAGTGCCGTTGTCATCAAACGAGGGGCTGCGAGTGGACGTGCTTCCAACCCTTTGCCCTGCAGTGCCAGCGAAGGCAGAGCGTAGCATACACACCCCCATGCTCCAGCCCCTTGCTGTGACAGACATTGCTAATCGATTGCAGTGCTCGGGGTCCTTCGTGCACAGAATCCAGCATGATGTGACACCCTACCTGTGGGCAGCGTTGTCTTGGCGTCTAGGTAAGGTGCGCACCGTGAGTAGTCTAGAGAGAACAAGAAGCACATGGATTGGGGCAGCGTGTGTGAAGTCGGGGGCTTTGTGAGGCTTGGAGAATTGCCCACACGGATGCAAATCAGACCCCTCATGCAAGTTGGTTCCAGACAGGGATACCACCGTGGTTTTGTGAGAACCCTGCTCTGAGGGGTCTGAAGATGAAGAGCCATCTCTCAGCTCCTCGGAGAGCGTAGCCACCCCAGGGTCTGTAAAGAGGAGGAGGAGGATGTTCTCAAGGCCGTGTGCCGGAGGCTCAGCCTCCCTGGGCTGTGTGCATGAGACAGCAGGTCAGGGACAAGCTAGAGCAAGCTCCCAGGGCCTGGAAGACGTTGAAGAGGCCCAGGGTTGAGACATTCCTGCGAATAGGGAGTCTGGCCCAGGAGCAGGTTTCATGGTAGCCCTAGGGCTCTGGCTTCCACTCTGGAGTCCTGGATCTGCCAGAAGGAATCACCCTGAGAGTACTGTCCCAGGGGTGTGCCTCGCCTTCCACAACACAGGCCCCTGCCCATGCCTGGCTCCTGGAGAGCCTCGGCCTGGAGCTGCAGGAGACTGCCAAGTGTGGAAGGAAAAAGACATGCTCCCTGCAGATAGAAATTCCAGCTCAAGTGGCAGGAGCGGGTCTGCCAGTCCCTGCAGCTGCCTCCTCAGCCAGGCATTCAGATAGGCATTGACTGGCAGAAATAATCGTTCAGAAGGAAAAGGTTACTGCCTCCCCTCCCTGCCCCAGAGCAGCAGCATGAGAAGGGAAACAGCCCTTCCCCAGACCCCCGAAGACAGCAGGACCCCAGGGGCTCTCAGGGAAGGGACCCCAGCCTGCCTGTGCCCCCCTCTCTGCACCTGTCACTGCCAGCCACCACCACTGCAGCCCTCCCCAGAGAGGTGGCCTGTGGTGCCTTTGGGGCACCAGGGAAGACGAAGGAGGCCAGAGATCAAGGGATGGGGGCTGAGTCAGGAGAGGAGGGACCCTGGGAGTCCACTGGCGTTGTGCTGGAGGGTCAGCTCCCAGGGCGGGAGAGCGGCCCCTCAGGAGGAAGGAACAGGGCGGGGACCTCGGAGCTGCCTTTGGCGATGTTTCTGAGTTGTTCTTAGAACCCGGTATCAGGGCCAGAGGAGCCCTGGTGGTGTCATGGTTACAGCACTGGGCTGTGATCATTAGGTCTGTGGTTTAAAACCAGCCACTCCGAGAGAGGAGGATGGGGCTTTCTACTCCCATAAAACGTTAAACTGCCTTCGGAAACTCACCAGGGCAGGCCTGCCTTGTCCTAGCAGGTCACTGTGGGTCCGCGCCAACTCCATGGCAGTGAGTTTGGTCTCTCGAGTGGCATGTTGTCTGCCAACTAGACAGCCAGTGGTCAAAGCCCACCAGCTGCTTCCCAGGAGAAAGAGGTGTTGGTCACTTCTGTAATGGCTTTGGAAACCCCATGGGGCAGGCTACCCCATCCCGTAGGGTTGCTCTGCGTCAGAAGGGTCTGGGACGGGGTTTGGACCCAGGGATCGGAGCTGGAGGGCCGTGCAGAGGTTTGAACGCAGAGGACTTGAGTCCACCTCCACCTTCCCTGGCTCTCTAACCTGGGTCACACTCTGCGGCCCCTCAGAGCCTCTGCCCTCTCCTAAAGCCCGGACCACTGGGCCCGGCATTCCACTACAGTCAGGCCATCCTGTGAGGGGCGGCCCAGGAGTGCCCACTGTCCCAGGCCATGTGGAGGCATGCCTGGCTGGGAGAGGTGAGGACAAGCCCTTGCCCACCGTGCCCAGCCTGGCTGGGGTGCAGGTCTCAGGAGGGATGGGTGCGGCGGGTGCACGGTGTTCCCTGCTAAGGGAGGCTCAGTCATAGAAGGACGGGAGCTGGGGGCTGAGGGAGGCTTCAGGTCCTGGAATCTTTGGTGTGGCCTCCCTGGGTGCTGCAAAGGCCCGGACCTCTGTGGACCTGCTGCCCAGGCTTCTGGCGGGTCCCTGATGCAGACGAGGCCAGCCCCACAGACCGGCCGGGCTGCCTCCGGCTCTGCTCCGGTCTTTCCCTCACCCCCTGCTGAGGTGGGAGCTCCCCAAAGTCCACCACCTCCTCTCTGCTGAGTAGAGACCAGGTGTCCAGTCTGCCCGTCGTTTGAGCTCAGAAATCAGATCACTTTCCCCTACCTCAGTGAGGGCAGCACTGAAGGTGGGCCCTGCAAGCCACCAGCATCACCCCCATGGTGCTCTGTCTCCCCGGCACAGCCCCGGGCGCTGAGGAGGACGGAACCCTCCTGTCTCGGGGAGGCTGGGGACTTCGTCCCGCAGGGCCTCGGCCTTCTGGGTGGGCACGTCAGCGGGGCCTCAGGTGGAGTCTCGGGACACGTGCGTCTCGTCAGGAGCCAGGCATGGAGCTGGCCAGTGGGCCAGGGGCCACCTGACCTGGAGTGGCATCTGCTTCCCACTCTGGCCAGACAGGTTGGGGCTGACACACCTGGGCCAGTGGGTCTGTTGCCCGCTGAGCCTGGCTGGCTGCCCAGGTGGCCTCCCTGGCAGGGTGTGCCGGCACCCTGCTGGGGGAAGGGAGGGGGTCCTTCCTGCAGAGCAGCCTCCACCCTGCTGTCCCCATGCAAGGCCCCCCCAGGGACCAAGAGGCTCCAGCAGCTTCCAACTGATTCCCCAATTCCCAGCTGGAAAGGCTGTTACAGAATCCCAGGAATGTGCCTTGAGCTCAGAGAGAAAATTCCCAAAATAACTTGTATAAATACTGGAGGGACAGGACGGGAGGAGTCCCCAGCCTGCACTGGGGCTGTTTCCCAGGACACAGCCATACTAGCTGGCTCGCTCCCCTCTGGGGGACGCTGAGTGGGGAGGCAGACCAAGGGGGCCATTCTGGGGCAGGAAGGCAGGACCCTTTCCCCATGGGTCCCCCTCCCAGGCTGCAGCCCTCATCCTCACCCTGACAGAGCTGTCCCCGCAAAGTGTGACAGCAACCAGACCCTCAGCCGGCAAGTCCCGGTGAGCCAGCCACCAGGAAACCTGGCTGTGTCTGGATCCCGCCTCTGAGCCTCCTGGGTGTCTGTCTCGCATGCAGGAGCAGTAAGGCAGGCGCCCGCTTCCCTGAGACCCAGGAAGGGTGAGAAGAAGGCATAGGTGGTGGTGGTGGCAATTTCTAGGGACTTCCCAAGCCCTGCCCTCCCTGAGACACACACACAACACACAGTTTAATCTCTCATCCCGGTGGGTGGGCAGTACAGGTGAGGGGGCACAAGCGAGGCGGGTGTGTGCGTGCAAGCTGAGAGGCACCCATTGTGTCTAAGTGCCTGTCTCAGGGAGGTCCTGGGGTCTGCGGGGCCGGGTGCAGGGCAGGTGAGCTGAAGTCCTGAGGGGCCGGGCCAGTTGTCAGGCAGCAAACAGTCCGGAGTTGCTACCAAACAGGAAGGCGGCTGGTGTCAGGGGCAGGTGGCAGCAGATCCTGTTACCAGCTAGGCCTTAGGGCCCAGCCTGACCCCCACCGGCCCGGTGTCTCCTTTCATACACTAAGGTCATTGAGGGGAGGCGGGTGGGAAGGGGAGGGCGTGGCCAGCCACCCCAATTTGCAGCCTTCCTCCACAAGAGCCTTGCCCTCTCCCAGCACCCACAACCGCATGGGGCCATCTGCCCATCTTGGGACCATCCTGTTCTGCCTGCCCACCCCGTACCCTGGGGCATTTTAAAGTTCACCCCCTCAGAGTCCCCACCGCAGCCATAGCAGGGAAGACAGTTCTTGTCCCTGTTTGACAGACGAGGGGACCGTGGCAAGGGCCACCAGCCCCTGTCAGCACTCGGGGCCAGGGCCGGGTGCCCCACACGGTTCCTCAGGCCCCGAGGGAAGGCCTCCTGGGGTTTTCAAGCTGAGTTGAGCAGTGGGGCCCATGTCTGAAACAGACTGTCATGTGAGACTGTGCAGAGAAACCAGGGCACTCGCCCGTCCGGGCCACCCTCCTGCCAGGATCTTGGCTCCAGGAGCCACCCTGTGGCCTCCCCTCCATCCCTGTCCTCTGCCACTCCCACAAGTCTCAGACCTTCCATTTTCGGTGCTCGAGTTTGGTGTCTGGCAGCCTATGGTCTTGCCCCACCTCCCCCACCCTCCTCCCTGGGGGCCCTGCTGGCCAGTCTGGGCACCCTGAGACAGCACTGTGCCCATGAGGCCAGAGTGGGGCTCCCCCTGCCCCCCTCCTCCGGCCCGTAGCTGCCAGCCTCCAACCTCAGGGGCCGGGAGGCTTTTCCACAGATGCCCCAAACACAGCCTTCACTCTTCCGGCATTGCCGTGTTCAGACTCGGGGAGGACTTAGGACGCCAGGCGTGTGCATCTCCCCAGTGGGTCTCCATGACAACGGAGGCCTGACTGGGGAGCATGGCGAGGAAAATGTTCCAGCTAAAAATGTACGTGGCCGTCAGTGGGCGGCACCAGAAAGGGGGTTCCAAGCACAGAAGAAGCAGCTCCCACCCCCACCCTGTCCCTGCCTGCCCGCCCGAGAAGCCCATGCTGGAGCGGCTATAAACCAGCGACCCCCCCTGCTGCCCTTGGGGCTGGGACACATCAGCTGGCTGTGCCAAGCAGCCCTCCGGGAAGCCGAGGCAAGCCAGCTGCACCTGACAGCTCCCCTGCACCCTTCCCAGTGTGGGTGGGAGAAGATGCAGAGGGGCCAGGTACCCCTTTCTCTCCCAGCCCTGTTTTTGTGATCATTCCTATTACTCTCTCTCCACCCCCACCCCCTCTGGCAACAAGGATGTTTGAGCCAAACAGCGGGGTCAGGCTTCCCAGCATGCTCCTGGCCCTCCCTCTCCAGAGCCGATGGCACCAGGCTCTTCTGCCTCTGTGAACCTGGCCCTGGAAAGGCAGGCTCTCTGCTCAGCAGGGGATCAGACGGGAAGGAACCCGTTCAAAGCCCTGCCCAGAGCCCCCCTTGCCTTCCCCGCTAACTCCTCCCAACACCCTCGCCTGCGGGCCCAGGACCCCCGGGACAAGGAGAGTTAGCTGTACCATCAGCTCAGTACAGGCACTGCTGTCCCGTCCCCCTCCCTGCCTCCCCTCCTCAAAACGGGGGTGAGTTGAAGGTGTGCTCCCTGGTGCAGGTCTGGAGGGCTGATGAACAGAAAGAAGTCTCACCCCGACTTCTTGTCATTCAGACTTATCACAGCTCACAGCCCAGGAAATGGGTCCCTGCAGCGAGGAATGGAGACTCTAAGGCGGCTCTGCTACCTGCAACTGGGGCCCAGGAGGAGCATGGCTGAGGCCTGGCCAGGGGATAGTGCCCTAGCCGGAGGCTGCCAGTGGGCTATGGGCCTGCTCCTCGCCCCAGCTGCCCGGGTCCCCCTCAACCCCTGCGATGTCCTCAGTAACCCTGCCCTGTGCTTGCTCCCCAGGGTCTGATGCTGAGTCAGCTGGGCCACAAGAGCCTGGCTCAGAAGGTGCTGCGGGACGCGGTGGAGAGGCAGAGCACCTGCCACGAGGCCTGGCAGGGTCTGGGCGAGGTGCTGCAGGCCCAGGGCCAGAGCGACGCGGCCATCGACTGCTTCCTCACCGCCCTCGAGCTGGAGTCCAGCAGCCCGGTGCTGCCCTTCTCCGTCATCCCCCGCGAGCTCTGACCGCTGCTGCGCCGCCCCGGGACCTCAGGGAAATACAGCTCTAGTGCAGACCCCTCTCCTGGTCTCGCGCCTCCCCTCTTGCCCCGCAGCCCGCCCACCTGGCGCAGTGCTGCGCTGTGTGGGGAGGATTTGCATCAGAAGCAAATCCCTTGGCCCCTGGAACCGGCCATCCAGTGGTGTCCCTGGGTGGGGACGTGACCAGGAGGCCACATCTCTCTGGGGCGGGGGAGTTGGGGGTCCCCCGCCCAAGGTGTGCACATCACCTGCACAGACACCAGGGGTTAGTGGAGTTGCGGTACCCCGCTCCGGGAACCTGGCTTCCCACAGTTTTCATCTCAAAGCGTGGGCTGCCCTGTGGCCGGGGAATTTCCCACACATCCCCTTCCTCTGCAGTGTCTTAGGACGACACCTGGCTTGAAGCCGAAGGTGACTTTGCGGAGCTGGGGGGACAGCCTGACTCCGGCCAGCTGGGCCCCTCTCAGGCTTGCTGTCCCTGGCAGCAGGGGGTGTGATTACTCTGAGGTCTTGCACCAGGCAAATGCAGCCGACAGAAGGTGTGGCCACAGGGTGTGGGCTGGCTCCTCTGGGGTTCCCTCCAGCCTCTGAGTTATGGGGTGAGGTCCAGCGACGACCCTCTCTGCCTGATGGCCTCCAATGTATCTTTCTGCCACCAAGTGCCTTTGGGGGCCTTTGTCTGTCCAAGGGCACCAAGCACTGGGGTCCTTCCATTTCCATCCCCACGCGCTCCCTGGAAACACCCCAGCCCAAGCCGCCCCCCAACCCCTAGACCAGTGGGCCCTTGGGGGTGATGTCTGTGGAGGTGGGGGTCCTGGGGGCTCTCCCAGCCACTGCCCATTTCCTACCTCAGGCATCATTGGGTGGCCTGTGTCCCACCGTGGCTGTTGGCGTTTCTTGCTGGAGACCCTTGTGCTGGCATTAGTGGCTGTGAAAGGAGAAGGCACCCCAGTTACTCTCTGGTTGGGCAGGAAGACCCCTGTCTGCCAAGCCGAGGGGGGCTGTGGGCGAGTGCCGGCCCTGCTGAATGATGGCCGCAGAGCGCCCCCAAGCAGTCAGACCCCGGGGGCCTATCAGAACACGCCTCTGTGAGCTGCACGTGGGGCTTCTGTGTCAAAGCTCAGTAGATACCATTTCATCTCGGGCTGGGCTCGGCTGCCTGGCATCGCCCCTGCCCGGTCTGTTTCTCAGAGGAAAGGGATATGAGACAGGCCCCCCAGCCTGCACTGCACACCCTGGTATTCCCCAGCAGAGCCAAGGTGCCGCTCAGAATGCTGGGAAACCCCCACCCACCACCCTCTGCATTGAAAGCTCTTTGTATGTGTGTACAGTGTATAAATATATATATGTGATAGAGATCTATTTTTATGTTAGAATCCTGTTAGGAGCATTGTAAACAAGAGCACCCGTGCTGCTGGTTTGCCCTGGGGTGTCCAGAGATGCTGGCACTCCGCGGGTGCTGTGAGGAAAACCACCATGTGCCTCGCTGCCGGCAGCCCCGGCCAGGGCGCTGACAGCGTCTTTGTAGGTTGAATAAAGAGACCCCTGAAGGGGAGCCAGGTCCTGGCGTCTGTGTGCATTCAGCCTGGTCACCTGGGACAGGCTGTGAGCCAGGGCCCTGCAGGGAGTGGGCACAGGGGAGGGAGAGGCCCTCTGAGGAGGCTAGGGGTAGGAGGCAAGCCTGGGCACAGCACTGAGTGCAGGCTGAAAGTTGAAGGGTCTCAGTAGGAACACCTGGAGCTGGGCCTCTGACCTCAGCCTGCCCAGCACTGGGCTTGAGCCCCCTTCTGCCCTGCAGAGCTGAGAGGAGGGGCCGGGGTGTTGGCATCTGACCCAGGCTTGGGGGGAAGCACCAGACGGGGATACGTGACCAGGGCTTGGGTCACGTCCAGAGAGTCCCCCTCCACTGAGAAGACCATACCAGTCCATTGCTGATACCAGGGCCTGCCCTTCCAGCGTGTAAGTCACGTGACCCACGGTCATGGTTACCTAGAGCTGCTCTAACAGCTTGTGGTGGCTTCCCCAGCAAGCTTCTTTTCCCAGTGGAAAGCTCCCTGCCCTCTGGGCTCCAGGGTGGTCTTCACACCACCGCGGTGCTCTTCCCGCGTGTGTGCTGGCTAAATAATCTCAGGTGCCCAAAGAGGTGGACTAGACACCAAATTCCCGTCAACAGTTACAGTCCCAGAAACCTACAGAGGGCTCACCATGAGTCAGCCTTGAGCGAGACTGGTGTGAGGCGTTCACCGCATCATAAAATAGTGTCGACCAAGTTCTGTCTCCTTACACCAAGGGGATCGTCTGGTGTCCCCCCAGAGGCTACAGGCACCCGACTTGGGAGACAGCTGCCCTGGAGGCGCCCCCACCTCAGGTAACACGCATTCACCGATAATAGTAACTTGACAATTAGCCTTAAATTATGTGGCCTACCTACACACTCACTTCCCCAGCTCCTGGCCACCTTGCCTGGGCGAGACCGCTTCTGGTCTCAGGTGCCGGTACAGCGTCTGCCAACCTCGGAGAAGGCCTAGGGTGCTAGTCCAGGGAAGAGAGTGGGGGCGCGGGAGCCTTGCTCAGAGGAAGGAGCCCCACATTTTCCTGACCCTGGCAGGCTCGCCCAGCTGACCACTAAGTCGGCAGGGTTTGCCTTCACACAAACTCAGTGGAGAAAGAGGAAACGCTCTAGTTGTCTACGCGCCCAGTGCCCCACCACCAAGGGTTAGGGTACGGGGGCGGGGCCTGGAGATGCCCTAGTCCCCATGGACCTCCGCCCACCCACCCACTCTCCACCACACAGCCCCGCTTGTGGACTCTGCCCTCTACACCTGTTTACCTGCAGGCACAAGTATGAATGGAATCCCAGTGGCCACCACCCAGGTGGCTCTGGTACCAAAGTGCTCCTTGCAGTCATGCTCCCGGACCCCCACCACCCCCCCATCCCCGACTGCCGCCACTGGGGAGCTATTTCCTGGCCTTGCAAAGCCTCGGGCTACACCCTCCGATTACCACTGTCTTACTCGTGACTCACCGCAGTGACTCACGCATGGGTGGCCTGCGGGACCACCCCCTTCAATGGCCCCAAAGGATCTTGCCAGACCAAGGTTCTCCCGATGCCCCCCAGAAAGTCCTCCCGTGGCAAAGAACAGAGACCCACCGAAGGTAGCCCAAGGAGGGGGTCTCCCTGGCCCCCCCAGCAGGAGGACAGCGCACAGGCTTGGTGCTGGAGCTGCCGCCTGGTCACTACATTGCCTGCAGTGACTGAAGTGTGAAGGCCCAGCTCAGCCACTGCCTGCTGTGTGGTCAAGCAAACCACTCAACCCCCTGCCTCTTTCCCCATCTGTAATCAAAATACTGCTGGGTGGGCTGCCCGGAAGGCCAGTGAGAAAAACAGTATAAAGCAGGACATCCAAAGCCTCTGCCATCGAGGCCATGCCGACCGATAGCCACCTCGATAGGGCAGGGTTTCCAAGACACTAGCTCTGCGGGAGTAGAAAGCCTCATCTTTCCCAGAGCAGGGCCTGGCCCTGCCCGGTGTACATGAGCTCTGCTTTCCCC
>NW_022111379.1:18379632-18381337 GCF_000313985.2 Echinops telfairi
GTTCTGAGTCTGGGACAGACAGACAGACAGGTGGTGACAGCCGCAGAAGGCGGTGTTGGGAGGAGAGCAGAGAACAGTTCAGGGTAGCAGCCAAGCCAAACAAAACAAACCCCAAACCAACGACGAGCAAGTAGAGTTTTGGTGCGTGGCCACCCTGTCGGACAGACTGGAACCACCCTGTGGGATTCTGGGACTATCAGTCTTTACAGGAGCAGAAAGCCTCATTTTTCTTCTGCAGAACGACTACGGGTTTCAAACAGCTAGCCTTGAAGTTAGCATCCCAACACGTAAGCCACAGGCCACCAGAGCTCCCTGCAGCAGCAGGAAGGTCAAAACAAAATTGAGGAGAAATTGAATCTCTTCAAAAGGACTGTGCCTTATGCTGGCAGGTGTGTGGTGTTGATTCTGACTCCCAGTGAGCCCAGGGGGCCGAGCAGAACTGCCAAAGAGGGTCTTTCTCCCAGGTTACTGTCTGCACAGAAGCAGAGAGATGGTCAGGTCTTTCTTCCTCAGGACAGACAGGGGCCTCAAACCACCAACCTCTGGGCTCCAGCAAGTGGGTGACCCTTGTGCCACCAGGCACTTGGACTCTGTTGTGTCCGACAATCCCAGCTCCCAAGCCTGCCTTCATGGGCAAGATTCCCACCCGCCTTGTTCCTTGGGCCCTGCCAGGGATCCCCATGAAGCTAGCAGCAACGAGTGAGGGGGCTCCCGAGGGCCTGGTTCAATCCCATCTGGCAGGGAGGAAGCTTGGGCACAGAGGGCAGGAGGGAGCCTGCCCAGGTCCCTGGGCTATTCCCTCTCTCTCGCACCTGTCTGTTGCATTCATCCGAGGAGCCCTGGTGGTTATGTGTTGGGCTGCAAACCGCAAGGTCAGCAGTTTGGAACCACCAGTGGATCCTTGGAAGAAAAATGAGGCTCTCTACTCCCGTGAAGAGTTACAGTCTCAGAAACCCACAGAGGTGGCCGTTCTACCCTGTCCTAACGGGTCACGGTGAGTCGGCACTGACTTGAGGGTCATGTGTTTGGCTTGATTTGGTTTTGGGGGCGCACACACCAACTCTGGGGGGTGGTAGGACACAGGTCAGAATGGGGAGGTGGAAGTGACATCAGCTGTCAGCTCTGACGTGGTCAGGGGTGCTTCCTTGCTGGAAGCACAGCCAGCTTCCCCCAGGGTCCCTGTGGCCCCGACAGCGTGACTTTGCTTTAGCTGGAGCCCTGATGGCAGAAGCCATATCCTCTCACGCCTGCCCAGTGCCTGGGCCTGAGGTCCTCGCAGGAGCTCACTACCCCACCTTCCAATAAGGCTCGGGGCTCAGCGGCTGTGCGTGGCACCCTCTGTGGGGCTTTGGACAGCCTGGCCTGGACCACAAAGGGCCCCTGCATGCTGGCTGGGCTGGGGCATGCTCCTCTCATCCAGAAACTTCCTTTAGGAGCTGGGCACTACACCTCCTGGCCCTCCACCCCCTCCTCCCTCTCCCGTCTTTCTCCTGAGCCCATCTAAACACACATGTCCTCCTCTCCTGGCCACTCCACCCCCTGCAGCAACCTCCTCCAGCATTCCTGTCAGAGTTGACCCCTGGGCCTTCTCCTTCAAAGCCCCAGTTCCCAGGTACCAGGCATCAAAGAACAAAAAATCATATCAGTGTGTGCCCACATTCCTGATATGATCGCTGAAGACAAATGGGTGCATAAGCAAATGTGG
>NW_022111379.1:18387661-18388702 GCF_000313985.2 Echinops telfairi
ATCTGCTCAGGTGTGGCTTGTTCTATTGACAGTGGATTAGTACCTGCAGCTGGGAGGGGTGGAGCTATTGACTGGGGTGGGTCGTTTCTAGTGCCTCAATATTCTCCTCTTCTGGATCGTCAGCCCATATGTTCCCATCCCATGTTTCAACGTCCCAACTTCTTTCTATCAATGCCCTCACTTTGGTATCAGACACTGCTCTAGATCTGCAATTCAGCTGCCGTTGTAATTCAGCCACTCGCATAATGAGACTCTGGACCTGGTTCTCAGCAATGTCAACTCTATTACTAGAGGAGAGAAGGCTCTCCTTTGTAGCGCAGGTGGAAGTTTTCAGATCTGTTAGTCTGCACCTGAGGCGCGCTTCTGAGGCTCTGAGACCATCCCTCTCCTTAATCACACTTTGCATTGTAAGAAGGAACAGCCAACCAGTTTCCCTATACTTGTCCTCCTGACAAAACTCCAGGAAAATATCAAAGATATGAACACTCAGAACCTCTCCTTCAACCAGCACCTCATCTATCGGTGGTGATACTGTAGATATTAGCTTTGCTATTTCACACCATGGATTAGTAAGAGTAGCAGACTTAGCCATGCTTTGGGGCATAGAAGTAGCATTATTATTGCTGTTAAGACTAATCAGGCTGGAGAGCCAGTTTCAGAAACCCATATTTATGATTTTATTTCTCTAGAAGCACTCCTGCTACCAAAATGTGTTAGATGGGGTTCTCTAGAGAGACAAAACCAGATGCTAATAATTTGATATATATTTATACAGATAGATGTATAACATAAGAAATAAACAGTTAAATTATGAAGTAATACAAATGGCTCAATGCAACTCACTTCCACGAGACGGTTGTGAAACACTGGCAGTCCTTCACGTCCTGAGGGCCACCCGGTAGTCCTCTATAGAGCAATTCAGGCTATCCGGGCACAGGCAGCAAACAGCAAGGCAGTCAGATGACAGGGTCCGACAGTCCCCAGCTCAAGAGATATAAATTCCAATGGTGTGGCAAAGCAGGTCTTGAAGAAACCTCAAAT
>NW_022111379.1:18389242-18393011 GCF_000313985.2 Echinops telfairi
TTAAACATTAGGGGAGCTACACACACACACACACACACACCTACTTCCCCACAGACTGTCAGCCACATCCAGCTGCAATGTTTCACTAGACAGCTTTTTAAGTGTCTTTGGACCGATTAGCCCTGGGGTCACAGCTGTTAACCGGACATCAGTGATTCAAATCCACCAGCCACCCCATGAAAGAAAGATGTGCCAGTGTAGTTGCTTTTAAACAAGAACTGAAAAGCCCGGTGCTGTCTGGTTCACTCGGAACCAAAGCGACCCTAAGGGCAGAGTCGCACCGCCGCATACGGTTTCCAAGACTGTACTCTTCGTAGAGGCAGACTGCCTCGTCCTGAACCCAGGCAGAGGCTGGTGGCTTCAAACCAGCAACCTTCTTGGTTAGCGGCCCAGCACTTAACCCCTGGGCCACCAGGACTCCACTCTCATGGTATACAACTTGGCCAAGCCTTTCCGGAATGATTGTTTATAGCAACCACACCTCACAGTTTTAAGGTCAGTGCTCCAGGGATTGACTAAATTCCTTTCTCTCTTTTTCACCAACGGATCTCAGCGGAAGATCCCGTCACTGTCTCCCAGCAGGAAAGCCTGGGCCGATGCCTGGCGGGCCCCGTGTGCACAGTGGCCCTGAACTTCCTAGGGTCTTCTAGGCTGGTGGCCAGGCCTCCGGCCCCTCTGGTGGGCTTGATCCACTCACTCTTCAGCTTACAAGTATAGCACTTAACCGTTTGCCCCAGTGTAGTCCAATAGTGGAGGAGCCCTGGCGGCAGAGTTGGGCTGCAATCCACAAAGTCAGGAGTTTGAAACCACCATGCCACTTGAGGAGAGAAAAAGAGGCCTTCTACTACAGTCTCAGAATCCCAGAGGGGCAGTTCCACCCTGTCCTGGAGGGTCACCATGGGTCGGAATCGATTCCATGACCGTGAGTTTGGATTTTGGTTTAGTCCGACGGATCCTCCTTACACAGTACTTTTCCCCTTGAACTTTCACTGTAAATTTAGTGAGGGTTCACAGAACAGACCATTAGTTCTACATTCAGCAATCCGTGGACATTTTGTCTCAGCTCACCCATGGCAATCCCACTCCGATTCCTCCTTGTGTTTCTTGCTCCCTTTTCTCCCATTTCCTAACTGAGCTGCGATGTTGGGTAAAACCTGCCCTTCTGATCTCATACAGTTGATTGTTTCTTATCATTATTTAAACATCCAGGAGAGTTCGGTCCCAGAGGTGACTGAAGGCCATGGTCTCCAGGGTCCAACCTGTCTTTTTCCCCAACCAGCAAGCCCAGCCTCCTTGATAACTTTCCGTTTGGGTCCACATTGTCCTTCCACTCTGTCCAGAACTTAGGAACGGTAATAGGTCACCATCCGGTTCTTCTGGTCTCAGGGCTGTGGGGACTGATGGCTATGGGTCATTAGTGGGGTACACTTATGGTTTCTGTTTGTCTCCTGATGGTCATTGCCCTTCTTTCCTCCAGACAGGTAGAGACCAATGATTGGAGCTCAGAGGGTCCCTCTCAGCATTTCAGAACCTAGTCGTCACTCACTCGAGTAGGGTGTGCGGCATTGTCTTTGTGAACCAGGCCTCAAACGGCTCTCCGGTTCAAAAGGATCAAGGTCCTAGCCCCATAGTCAAGACTTAAAACGAGATGACTTTCAGGGCTTTTGTTGTTTGGCTTTTTCCAGGCCTGGTGGAAAGGGGACGTCCTAGTGTGTTCCTTTCGGAACATATGCTAGATTCACTGAGCACCTATTATGTGCTAACACTGTACTTGCTCTTAGAGGCTGCTGTCAGTCCGGTCCAACTCATAGCTACCCGATGTCCAACAGAACAAAACAGCGCCCATTCTGAACCTTCTTCATAACCCTGACGATGCCGGAGCCCATTGTTTGGCCACTGTGCCCACCATCTCATTAGGGGTCTTCCTCTTTTTCTCAGATGCTGCACTTTACCAAGGGACCGGGCCCATCTGCTAACAAGTCCAAAGTACGAAAGACGAAGTCTCACCAGCCTCGCTTCTAAGGAACATGTTGACTGTACTTCTTCCAAGATGGGTTGGCTGGTTCTTCCGGCAATCTGTGGTGTGTCAATGTTCTTCGTGCACGCTGTAGGTCAAACGCATGGCGTCTCCTCCTGGCTTCCTTATTCACTGTCCATATTTCAGGGCTTGGGTCGGGTGCATCTTAAGCCTCAAAGTGAAAGCTTTGCTCTTTAGCAGTTTAAATAGAGCCTGTGCTGCAGATTTGTGCCCCAATGAAAGAGGCCATTTGATTGTGGGTGGTACTTCACATGGCAAAAGGGACATTGCAGGTGTAATGAAGTTTAGGAGCTTGAGATGGGGAATGTATCCTGAATTATCCAGATGCACTCAATGAGGTCACAGCTGTCCTTAGGCAGGGGATGGGGTGTCAGGAGGACCCCTCACTCGTAGGAGGCATGTGACACTGGAAAAAGAGTTTGGAGTGATGTCAGGAAGGGGCCAGGAGCCAAGGAGAGGGGGCAGCGTTTGAAGATGGCAAAGACAAGGACAAGGATTCTTCCTCAGAGCCTGCTGAAGGAATCAGCCCTACTGATGTCTTGGCTTTAGCCCCATGAGGTTGATTTTGGACCTCTGACTTCCAGAACTGGAAGAAATGGGGTATTGCTTTAAGCCATCAAATTGGGGTTGATTCGAAGGTCAAACATGATAGTGGGACAGCAGGAAAGTAAAAGGAAATAGAGGAAAGAACTAGGAGGCAAAAGCTATTTATAGAGGTATAAACATAGGCATGTACATATGTAAATATATTAATATATAATGATAGGCATATAGGCCTATGTACATAGATTTATAGGTTAAGTATCAAGATAGCAGATGGGCATTGGGCCTCTATTCAAGTTCTCCCTCAATATATTAAATATATTAATATATAATGATAGGGATATAGGCCTATGTACATAGATTTAGAGGTTAAGTATCAAGATAGCAGATGGGCATTGGGCCTCTATTCAAGTTCTCCTTCAACACAAGAAAACTTTGTCTTCATAACCTGGCATTCTGTGATGCTCACCTTCCTGATCGCTGAAGACAAAATGGGTAAATAAGCTAATGTGATGAAGAAAGCTGAAGGTGCCCAGCTATCAAAAGATATAGCATCTAGGGTCTTAAAGACTTGAGGTTAAACAAGCCGCCATCTAGCAGGGAAGCAGCAAAGCCCACATGGAAGAAGCACACTAGTCTGTGTGATCACATGATCACAAGGTATAGATGGGATCAGGATCAGGCTACAGAAGACCCAAAACAAATATCAGTGCAAACAAGGGGATCGGAATGGAGACCCAAAGTCCATCTGTAGACAATTATACATCCTCTCACAGAAGGATCACAAAGAAGGAAAGAGCCAGCCAGTGTGCAGTATAGCACTGACAAAATATACAACAGCCCTCTAGTTCAGCGGTTCTCAACCTGTGGGTCGCGACCCTTTTGGGGGTCGAACGGCCCTTTCACAGGGATCACCTAAGACTATCAGAAAACACATATTTCCGGTGGTCTTAGGAGCCAAGATACCACTCCTTTATCCGTCTTCAGGTGGATCCACCCACATGCAGATACGCCCACCTATGAGTACCCAGCGTGAAGATGGTACCTATGCTACACCATGCTTCAAGACAACATTTCATTTATGTCATTAGAAATAAATATTTCACAATATATAATTACATATTGTTTTGTGATTAATCACTATGCTTTAATGATGTTCAATTTGTAACAATGAAAATATATCCTGCA
>NW_022111379.1:18393993-18397604 GCF_000313985.2 Echinops telfairi
TGCGGACCTGTTTGAGGACTGATGCCTGCCATTTCTTCCATATTTGGTAGCTGCGTGATTATTGGATACTACCTGTTACCCTTTATTAGCATATGATGTAATGTTACCCACCATTGGGTATTCGTTACACTTTATTCGCATATGATGTAATGTTACCCGCCCACCATAGGGTATTTAAGCCCCTGCCTTCTGCTCAATAAATCGAGGCTTGACCAGACTCCTGTCTTGCTTCCATTTCTCGTGTCTCTTGCCCCTCTTCATTCCCAGTCCCTCTTTCAGGTTTCCACGTTGTTTAATGGCCCACAGGACGGGTCAGAGGGTGACATGTTTCTAAGCATTCCACTGGCCCTGCTGAATCAGGGAGGAGCCAGCTTTCTCCTCGGTGACAATGCAGGCATTTTGAGCTCTGGGGCCTTCAGAAAGGGGCAAAGGGACACTAGCCTCCTTTGTGGCCCACAAGCCACTCCGTTTCAGTGGATTGATTGAATAGAATACCTCTGACCCCATCCTCCAGCCCACTGTGGTACTTATACGTTTGTGCCAACTGGAAGTGTAGGGGTGACCTGTCAATCAGGTCACTGTCTGATGATGCCTCTTTGTGGGAGTGGCCTCCTTATAGAGAGGGTCCTGGGAACCTCGCCCCACCCTCTCTCTGCTTTACTTTCCTGTTGGCGACCCACACATGGCTGAGACCTGCCAGAGCCTTGTGATGCTTCCACTGCCACTGGATCCACAGGACTCTGCACCCACCGGCCTGTGATCTTCCTGCATTCTGCATCATTGCATGTGGCTGTGTGAGTCCAAAGGGAATTTATGTACCATTATTGGACTTATGGACTAGTATCAGACTTATAGACTTTATTTGGACTGGACTTGGATGTTTTCTTGATATCCAATTACTCCTTAATATCATGTTCTTTCTTACACTTATGTGTGGCAATTAATTTATTTCTCTAGGCAGCCCAGCGTCACACACCCATTCTGGTGACCAGAGACACAGCATGATCGAATCATGGCCCAAACCCCAAAATAATAGCCCAAACCCACTGTCAACAATACTGTTCTGCCTCATAGTGACATTATAGGACAGAGTAGAACTCCTCCTTGCGGTATCTGAAATGATAAAGCATTCCTGGAGTAGACAGCCTCTTGTTTCATCCATGGACTAGCAGTGGGGGGTTCAAACTGCTGGCCTTGTGGTTAGCAGCCTAATGCATAATGTCACCAGGGCTCCTTCGTTAAGGTCAAGAGACCCTCAATTAAAGAGGCTCTATCTCTAACCAGGGAGGGTTCTCCACGACCCACCCCACGACCAGTTCTCAGGAACTGAGCCACCCTCCCATCCAAAGCAGCGACAGCCCCGCCTCTCCCACTCCGACCTGACCCCCTGCAGGCCACCACTCTTCAGACAACGGGCGGTTTTCTAGGACTGGGACCTTTTCTCACTGGCCACCCCATCTGTGTCTCAGTCTCTATTGCTGCTTGCCTTCACAACTCCTGCCCTCCCCATCCCCCCAGCTCCCCCTCCCTGTCCTCTCTCCTGCTCTCCCCTTTACCAGCCAACCAACCAACACCCCTCCCCATGCCCTCTCAGCTCCAGCCTAGGCTCAGTACCCACAGGCACCTGTCCTCTGGGGAGGCCACTTCTAAGTCCAGCCAGGTGAAGATCCCCACCCAGCCCACATGAAGGCAGGGCAGGCCTGTGGCCCTCAATTCAGAGCCCAAGCCTCCCCTCCCCACCAGCTTGGGTCTGGTGGGTTCTGTGTATCTGCAGCCCTGCCATGGACCCAAACCAACAGATGAGGGGGGGAGTGTGGGGTCAGGCCCCTGCTGATGCTTTCTCCCCAGAACAACCTCCACCAGGAAATGCCCTGGGCATCGTTGCCCACTGTGCCACCCTCTTCCAAGCAGACACCAGCACGGGCCAGTCTGGTCTCCCTAGTGGGAGAGGGACCTGCCTGCCTTCTTAAGGCCTCTAGGGCTGGGTGGTTGGGGCCTCCCGACACACCATCTCCACAGTGGCCCTCCACTGTGCCCACTCACTAGAATCACCTGGCCAGTGGGAGAGGACGGTGTTGCTTTAAAACATGCCCAAGGTCCCTGCCGCCACCGCCGAGGTCAAGATGGCGATGGAATTCACCACCTTCCTCAAGGGTGCCGGGACAAGGAACGGGTGCGGGTCCTGTCCTTCACCATTGTGGGCCTCACTGTAATTCTGCCCCCCAAAGCCCCCACGCCAACTCTTCCAGCATGACCCACAAGGCCACCCAGGGCCCCTCTGAGGGGACGGAGCATGCCCGACGTGCCCAGGCACCCGCAGGACCGCAGGGCCGCAGCCTGGAGTGGCTGAAGAAGCTGCAGACCATGAGGGTGATGACTGCTGGGCCCCCCACAAAACATGCCCGAGCCTAAGTCCTGTGTTGGGTCTCCCTTGAAACACAAAACCAAATGACACGACACAAACAAACCTTACTGCCGTGAGTCAATGCTACTCACAGTGACCTCCTAGGACAGGTTGAGCTGTCCTCTGTCCTCTGTCTGAAGACTAGCTCTTTATGGGAGCAGACAGCCTCATCTTTCTTCTAAGGAGCAGTTGGCTGTTTTGAACTGCTGGCCTTGTGGTTGGCAGCCCAGTGCATAACCACTATGCCATCAGGGCTGCTATTCTCCCCGGGGGATTCTAAGATGAAGCTTAGATTAAGAACCACTGACTTGGATCTTGTAGATTGTAAACCACGTTTGCAAGATCATGGGAGTTCAAAGCAACCCCAGGCCCTCGGGCCTGCCCCGGGTCCTCTGCGCTATGACAGGTTGGGGTGACTCTGGGGACAGATCCTCACCTTGGCAGCCTGAGACTCTTGGTGTGAGGCCTGAGTTGGCTCAGCCTCCAGGGTGCTGGAAGGTGTGATTTGTACTCTGAGCGCAGAGGGGGAGGGGGGGGCGCAGAGAGGAGCAGGGGAAGGAGGACAAACCGTCCCCATGGGTGCTGTGCCTTCTGACATGCATGCTCGGCCTTACAGAGGGGCTGGCCCAGGGAGCAGCGGAGGACATCTGCCGCCCACAAGAGCGATGCACTTTGGTTGGAACCAGGCTCAGAGGGCGGTTGTGGTGGGGGAGAGAGGGGCAGAGGGGCACTCAGGGGAGGCTGGGCAGGAAGTCAGAAAAGCCAGTGTTACAGCAGTTCATGGGGGAGCAGACCCCACAGGAAGCCCCTCCCATCTGCAGGGCTCTCAGGCGTTGCTAAGCCCTTTGCATCCAATGCCCGCAGCAGCCTTGCTGGTAGGTGTTAGCACCCTGAGCCCAGAGAAAAGGAAGTGGGGGCTCACAGCGTAAGGTCTATCCCACCGCTCCTCTCCCTCCATCCCAGAGAGGCTAGAATGCCTTGCTCTTCAGATCCTGTCCCAGCCTCAGGCTCATGAGGACGAGTCCCAGGCAATCCCTGTGGTCTATGGGGAAATCTCCCCCACAAATGGATGAAACACTACAAACCTGTGTCACCAAAGAAACAAGGTAAAATACTGTTCTCCTTATACCTAGTTCCTGCCAGCCAGCCCTGCTTCTAAGACCCAGGCTCTCTGGGTCACCACCCAAAAGACGCAGGGGAGGGGGTG
>NW_022111379.1:18397704-18404906 GCF_000313985.2 Echinops telfairi
GGGGGGTGGGGGGGAGAGCCTGAGAAGATAGAGATGCCTGAGGGACAGGCCCCTCAGCTCCAGAAAGGAAGCCCAGTTCAAGACCGATGCAGGTCCAGGGACCGCGGCGGGAGTTTAGGGAACGTCCCGGGTGGACATAAGCCACAAGGGTAGACCAGACAGCCCCGTGGACTGTTCTCCCATGGTCCGACCTCCTGGTGAAGTTTCTGTAGGCTCCCAAGTCCCTGCATGCAGACACTGCATGCACCAGGACGCGCTCCCCTTTACAAGCGGATGCTTGAGAGGCACACAGGTGGAACGGGGGTGGGGGGTGGGGGGCAGGATCATACGTGAACTTGACAGAGGGTATGTGTGCCGTGAACAGCAACAGACGAGGACATATGTGATCTCTCTAGTTTACCTTTGGCACCAGGCAAGAGCCAGACCCGTCTCCACACTCCATCCGCCCTCCCCTGTTCCCACACAACCATTCTACATCTGTGCTGAGTTCGACAATGGGTTGCAATGGCCACACAGAGGCCCCAGGCAATAGTCCCAATTCAGGAGGGGGGTTATTAGGCTAGAATGCTCCTTAGAGGCCCGGACGATGAGTCCCTGGAGAAGGACACCATGCTTGGTCAGGTTGGGTGGGGGTGGGGGTGTCAGCAAAAGAGAGAAAGGGCCTCAGGGTGAAGGGTTGCCACCAGCCGGGGAACCGCTGTGAGGACAGGCAGGCTGGGCACCGTGGGTCGGACCCCACTGGGTGGCACCTAACAACATCATGAGGGAAGTTGCTCCCCTGCCACGAGTCAGGCTCAGTGAACCATAAAGACACAGCCATGGTTCTCTGAGACTCTCTCCTGTCCTCAGTCTCTCTGCCCTGTGGTCCCTTGGCCTTGGCCTCCATGGGCCAGACAGGCGACTGCCCGCCCTCTGATGAGGACAAGGTCCCCCGGCGTCTCAGTGCTGCTCCCGAGTCTCCATGCCGCAGAATCAGGGACAGCTGGTCCTGGTGGTTCTGCCACTTCTGACCAAGCTCTTGAACACGCTCTTTCAAAGTCTTCGGGGTCTCCATGTTCTCCGCTGCTTCAAGGACGGTTCATCCGGTGTCTAGCTGGGGGTGACCAGAGGGGCGTGGCTGGTAACAAAAACTGACCAATCCCTTCTACCAGTGTTAGGCACGACCTGTTTGCATCGTCCTGTCCAATCATTTGGGGAGAGTTACAGGGACTTGGCTGGAGTAGCCCTAAACACTTACAACAAACCCCCTTGCCCTCAGGTGGTTGAAGGTGGACTAAGAGAGACGCCACCCGCCCACCCCTTCGCTCTTGTTCCGCGGGGTCGGTGTCACCTGGCACACTGCTTGCCACAGAGCTGCCAGCCACGCTTGCAGATCCCACAGGAAACACACAGTTGAAGCTCTCTGTACCTGCAGCCACCTGATCCAAGTGGAGCAAGGAGCGCCGCTCTGGGACCGGGGCCTGGTCTCCAAGGGCCTTGGGCCTTTACCCTGACAGGGTCTCCAGGGTGTGGCCAGCCTTGCCAACTGCGGCACCTGTGTCCTTTGGTGGAGAGCCCGTCTCCTGTGAGGACTGTCATTTCCGTGGGGCAGGCCCTGGGCTTCACACACAAGGACATCCATGGAAGCTTCTTGGCATGGCTTCCAAAGGCTTCCCTGGAGCCAGGCCCCAAACTGGATGCATCCCTCCTTGTAGCCCTTGGCCACCTGGGTCTCTGGGCTTCGGTCAGCTGTCCTTCATGGCCCCTCTCAGCACCTAGCTAGCAAACAGCAGAGGCTGGGCGCGTTGGCACTGGGATGACACCAGGATGCGCCAATCCTGTCCTTTTGCTCTTTCCCAGGACGTGGGTGAGAAGGGCAAACTTGTTTGGACCCTGTCTCACTGCCTGTGACCTTAATTGAAGGCTGGCCACCCAAGGAGCTCCTCATGCGGCCTGTGAGCTATCACAGCCCTGACAGGCAAGACCCAGCAGGGGACGAGCTTTGCTGGGCAGGGAGCCCACGGCCACGCAGCATGGGCAGTCCAGTCTCCCAGCGCACGCGCTGGGTCACAAGCAGCGGGGGCGGGGGCTCGTCCTTCATTGCTCCAGCCAGGCCACGGCTGTGAATGGGTTGTGCAGGAGGGCGGACTCAGACAAGTAGGCAGTGAGGGCCCCCCTGGGTGGATTATGCCACCCCCTCGGCCCCCACCCCTCGCCAAAGACGAAACAAAACCTAAGAACCTGCTGACCCTCCAAGGAGTTTGGAACCAAGGCTGCTTTATTCTAGAAACCAATGGTGTTGCTGAAGAAAAGGCTGTGTTCCCGGCCCATTTTGGCTACGGTTGGCGACTGCTTCGGGAACTGTACGGAAGAGTCATACGCTCCTGGGCCTGGGGTTTTCTGGAAACAGAACAGAAAGCAGGGGCTGATGCGACTGTGACCACCCCCCCACCCCCAAGCCCCTGTGCCTGACAAATCCCCTGGGGAGGGCCACACGGGCCACCCCGGCCCATCCGAGGCCTGGAGGTGAGGCCCACTCCCACCGGGGCGCTCAGCAAGGCCAGGGGTGCTGAGAGGAGGACAGGGGCCACGGGTACCACCTCCACCTGTGCTTCAGTGCAAGGGGCTCTCATCCAGGCAGCCCCTGCCCCCGAGAGCACCGTCTTGTCCCCGTCGTCACCCCGGTCCAGCGGTCAGTGCATGGGGAGAGCACATTCTGAACCCGGTGTCTCCCCTGAAGTGCAACCGGCCGCTCAAGCACCCCTGGGTTCCCATCGCTGGCCAGTATGATGGAGCAAGGTGGTTCTCGGCGTCAAAAGTCCTCTGAAGGGATCCGCCCACTGTAACTTTCAAAAGTCTTGTCTGGAGAAAGCTATTGTGCCCTTATTTAAATGGTAAAGGCGCAAGTGGATTAGTGGCACAGAGGGGTCAGGGGTCAGGGTCTGGGCCCCACGTTTCCCGGGGTTCTTGAAACCCGGAGCGATTTTTATCTTCTTGCTCCAACACCAGAGGACCGGTGACCAAGGACAAAGGCTCTGGAGTCCAGCTAGCCTGAGTCCCAGTCCCAGTCCCACCACTAAAGGCCCCTGGGCTGCATGCTTCTCAATAGGCTTAGGAGGAACAGCCTGGGAGGTGAGTCTGGGGCTCGCTGGGGTCCGTGCACCAGGACTAACAGCAGGTCGGCGAGCTCTGTCCCACGACCCCCTACATGCTCTTCCCTTCCTTCCTCGCATGCAGAGTGGACATAGAATCGCCCGGAGAGAAGGCGGACGTCGTCGGAGAGAGGGTGAGGTCAGCTGCCTGCAGAAGCCTCCTTCCGCGACAGGATGTTCCCCTTGATAAACATGGAAGGGCAGCGTGGAAATCTAATCATCACGGCCTGGCCGACCGGCAAGGAGGCAGCTGCCTTTGTTGGTGCTGTGACTGGGAAGCCAGGGTGCCTGTGGGTCCCGAAAGGCAAGCCCACACAAGAGGAGGTGAGGTGGGCCTGGGGCCCAAGGGACTCCCCCTGGGAGGCTGCTGGTTGCCGGCATTCCGCTCAGCACGTCAGCCCCACGTTCATGATCACCAAGCAACCTTCTGGTCGCCATTGACTTTCCCTGAAGATGTTCCTGGCAGGGCGAAGATTTCACAGAGCAACAGATCCAGGCACCCGCCCCCACCCCTGGAGCATGTCTACAAATGAAAACGGAGCCTGGCTTCTCTCGGTGTCCTGGGAGTTGGGCTAGCATGAGTCAGTCCTCCTGGGAGTGGTTGTCCCTATGGGCTCTGGCACAAAGCAAGCTCACGGTGATGTCACCAGGTGTGGCCATCAGATCCACCAGCCTGTCACTGTCAATTGGCCTTTCGTTTTCCTGGCAGGGCCTCCCCAGTAGTCCTCCACCTAAGGCCTGCACTGCGCCCCGTACCACGGACTCTGCAGGAGTGGCCATGCCACAGAGGGGCTGCAGGAGGTCATCTGCAGGCCCAGCCAGTGGCTGCCCCACCTCGTCCACAACCACATCAAGTGAGACCACATTCCACAGACCAGCAAGTCTGAAGGACCAAGTTTTCAGGGGTGAAAACTGCTTTTTGGCTTAAAAACAAAACAAAACACTGTTCAAGAGCTCTGTGTGACCTTGTGCCATCTTTCTTGATGTTCTCCCAGTCTCTGCAAGCCTCTGCCAATTCCCACAACCCAGCCTCTTCCCTGCCTGCCCCAACAAAGGGGGATAGGGATGATCCCTCACAGTGATTGGCCCTGTCAATTGGTACAGGGTCGCTATGAGTCAGCCTGGACTGGACGGCCGTCAGTTTGAATGAGCTGTCTGGATAGTAAATGCTTCTGCTCCGACTTTTTGCTTCCCTGGTCTCCCAGAAGCCGCATGCAAAGGCGGCCAGCTGCTTGCTTCGGGCCCTGAAAGCTGTGTTCTCACAAAGTGCCCAGATGGTGACGTTGATGGCCAATGACTGGGCAGGCTTGTCCCCAGCTAGACTCCTAATTCGGCGTGGCCTGGAGTCACTGGGAGCCGGATGCGACTGAGGGTTTGCCAGATGTTTCAGCTCCACAGGAGTTATGACTACCCTGACAAGCCATCGTGTGGCAGAATGCCCTTCCCACCCCTCTCCCCAATTTCAATGCCTCCCCCACCCCCACCACACACACACCGCAGAACCGACAGCAGTAATGGTAACCACGCCTGTGGGGGGTCAGACTTCAGAATACTTACTGAGCAGAAGGGCAAGAACCGAGGGACTCTGGATCTAAAGCAAGACGTAACAGAAGTGGCCGGGGGCGATGTCAAGTCATAATGACCCGGTCCTGGGCCTTCATGCTGGAAGGTGGGAAAGTGCTTCGTTATTAATAACATATTACAGATTTAATGCTCTACTTTGCCTTCTACATATAAACATCAGAAGCAGTGTGATATGGATTTGAAAAGAAAATGCCTGGCCCAGGGTTGGGCAGAGCTGTTGAGCTGTGGCCAGGCAGCTCGCTGTGGAATGGGAGGGCCCCAACCCAGACTCCGACCCTCCTCACCACAGCACACCTGTCCCCAAATTGTTCGCCGTGACTTTCTGCTCCCAGGTGTTCGCTTTCTAAAGCACTCTGTGAGCTTAGTCCAAGTACAGAGTTCTAGCAATCCACTGGTGGAAGTACAAAGCCACCGGGCTTCATGAATATGCACACAGCTTTACAAAGACAAACACCCCAGTAGGAAAAAAAAGCAAAAGGCGGTCCACAAAGACAAAGTGCCAAATGTCCAGTAAGTGAACGGGGAGGGGCTTCAGCCTCATGACTAATCATGTCCGTCCAAATGAAAATAACCACGCGATGCCGTTTTCTTTTCTGTGCCTTCTTGTTTGGTCTGGAAAATTAACAAAGGGGAGGGGAGGGAAGGGAAAGCCAAGCCAAGCCAAACTCACAGCCCTGGAGTCGACGTGGACTCAGCGTCCCTGTAAGACAGGGTAGAACTGCCCCTGTGGGTTTCCGAGACTGAAACTCTTTGTGGGAGTAGAGAGCCTCCTCTTTCTCCCACAGAGCAGCTGGTGGTTTCAAACTGCTGACCTTGTGTCACATAACCACTACGCCACCAGGGCTCCCCAATGGAAGGGAAGGGACACAAACCGTCAGCCACTGCCAATAGGATGTTGGCCTAAATCTACCTACTCCTTAGCAGCTATCTTATGATCTGACATTTCACATTTATGACAAAAGTAAAGTGTCTGTTGGGCTGTTTTACCCATCGATGACGTATATCTGGCCGTGACGTGAGATAAGAATAACGCTGGCTGTAGTGGATAAGGTACGTGTCTGCTTGGCTGGGCTATGATTCTCAGTGGTTTGGCAGCTGGGTAATTGGAGCTCTGGTGGTAGATCAGGTTACATGTTGGGCTGCTAACACCAGGTCAGCAATTTGAAACCAGAAGGCACTCAGCGAGAAAGATGAGCTGGGTCTACTCCTGACAAGAGCTACAGTCTTGGAAACTCAGGGGGGCAGATGTCCCCTGTTCTATAGGGTCGCTGGGAGTCAGCATGCATTAGATGGCAGTGAATTTAATGATGCAATTTGGTCCAGCAGTTATGTGATGCTGTAGCCATCCTCTGTTTTTGCACAATGGCAACTTGTGAATCATGACCTGGTCTTTGGAACCTGTGGTAGTTACGTAATCTGCTGTCAATTTGAGACTTAGAGTGAAGGGGTGGAGGTTAGCCTGTCAATCAGGTCGCAGCTTGATGGCCTCATCTGGAGGTGCTATGGAGATAGATCACTGGAGGTGGGACACACACACACACACACACACACACACTCCCTGTGAGACATTACTACAACATGAGCCTGATGAAGCCACGCTGATGCTGGAGAAGCCACATGGAAACCCACGGCCAGCGCTGAGATGCTTCCACCACCACTGGATCCGCAAGACTTTCCACCCACTGGCCTGTGATCTTCCTGCATTTGGCACCATTGTATGTGTTTTGTGAGTCTGAAGAGGACTTTACAGATTAGTATCGGACTATGGGCTAATATAAGATTTACGGACTTGATCTGGTCTGGGATGGGATGTTTTCTCAAAATCCAATTGCTCTTATACTTAAAGCTCTTTCTTATACACAGATGAGTGTCTATGAATTTGTTTCTCTAGTCCACCCAGATTAACACAGAATGTAACCAGGTTGACAAGTAAGGAATGAGAGTACGCGTTTGAGCTGCCTTCCCAGAGAGCAATCTGGAATGCTTAAAGACATATATACACCTATACAGAGGGAGGGAAAGAAGAAAGGTTGTTACAGAAATCTACCCTCTCCTATAGGGTCACTGTGAGTCAGGAAAAGTGGTAACAGCCCAACCCCACATGGGATAATGCTGCCATGGGAGTGGGAGGTGGAAGAAAATTGGCCAGAATTTGATCATTGTTAAATAGGGGTTCAATATAATATTCAGTATATAATTCTGTGTGTGTATAAATATACATGCATACACATGTGTATTGAGATATATAGTTTTAATTATAGAAAGTTAACAAGAATGTATATTTCTTATTTTGACCCAGCAATTCCACTTGCAGGGATTCAACTTAGAAAATAATTAAGAATGCATACAAATACTTAGCCACAAAGGCATTCACTGTAACATTATCTCTAAAAGTAATAAATTAGAAATAAACTAAATTGGTTTTTTAATCATTTTATTAGGGGCTCATATAACTCTTATCACAATCCATACATACATCAATTGTGT
>NW_022111379.1:18406163-18418707 GCF_000313985.2 Echinops telfairi
TTCTTACATGTGCCCCCGGAACTGTCGGTCCTTTTGTTTTCTCCACCAGATTGTTCATCTAGCCTATCTTATTTAGACAGACCTGAGGAGATAATAACATGCACAAAAACAAGACAGAGCAAAACAAGCAACAAAAGAAAACAAAACAACAACAACAAAAAGCCAATAACAAAAATAAAACGAAACACAACAACAGAAAGAAAAGCTTATAGTTATTTCAAGGACTGTTTGTTGGCCTTTAGGGGTGTTTCCTGGTCAAGTCTGATGGGGCGCCAAGCCCTGGCCCCAAAGTCTATTTTTGGTATTCCCTGGGGACTTCATTGCTCTGTTCCTCTTGCTGTTCTGTTCCACACCCTTAATGTTTTGCCTTAGTGTGGTGGGATCAGATCGGGCGGAATTCCCACACTGTGTCTCCGGTGTTGTCCCCTGTAGGGCTATGGGTCAGTGAGGGATGTCGTGTCTCATAGTGGGGCCGGCCATATGGTCTTCTCTGTGGATTGGCTGCTCTGAGCAGGAACATCGTCCTCAAGGCTTGGTGGGCCAGGCTGTGCTCGATTCACCCCTTCCTTTGCTCTCCTGTGTTCTGATCAGACATGTCCCTCTCTCGGAAAATGAACTAAATTATCGACGGAACGTAGCTTGTAAAAATTTTTCAGATTCATTCAATCAGCCAGCCAGCTGGCTTACAGTCTTCAGTAAATGTTAAGGATAGCAAGATAATGAACTTCCGGCTGCTTCTCACACATCGTGGCCCTGGAGGATGAAGGAGACCTCCCATCTGCTCTCCAAGGCTGTGAACCTATGGAGCAGACTGCACGTCTTCCTTCTGCAGAGCGACTGGTGGATTTGAACCACCAGACCTTCTGTTTAGCAGCAGAGTTCTTAAACTCTGTGACTTAGGGGACATTGAAAGCTGTCCCCATATACTGTTAGGTGAAAAAAAATGCAAAAATTTAAAACAAACATTAAAAAAACATGTAGGGGGGGAATATGGGGAAAGGAGGGGAGGAAGGGGGAACCAATTGCAATGATGGATGCATAACCCCACCCCACCCCACCCTAGCCATGGAGATGAACAATAGAAACGTGGGTGAAGGAAGACAGTGGCCGATGTAAGATATGAAAATAATAATAATTTATCAAGGGGTCAGGAGGGCGAGGGAGGGTTAAAAGAGGAGTTGATACCAAGGGCTCAAATGTTTAGAAAGTAAATGTTTAGAAAATGATGATGGCAACGTATGTACACATATGCTTGGTACAATTGATGTATGGAAAGGAATGTCATAAGAGTTATAAAAGCCCCAATAAAATTATTTTTTTAAAAGGATCCCTCCCTTAAAAGCTTGAAAGTAAGCAAGCAGCCATCTAGCCCAGAAGCAACAAAGCCCACATGGAAGCAGCACACCAGCCTGTGTGATCATGAAGGGCCGAGGGGACCAGGTTTCAAGCACCAAAGGCGGGGTGGGGTGGGGGTGGGGATCATATCGTGAATGAGGGGAGCGCGTGATGGGGACCCAATGCCCATCTGTAGACAACTGGACATCCCTTGCAGAGGGGTAGTGGGGAAGAGATGAGTCACTTAGGTTTCAGTGTAGCAATAATGAAACTCACAACCTTCCTCTAGTTCTTAAATGCCTCCTCCCCCCACTATCATGATCCCAATTCTACCTTGCAAACCTGGCTAGACCAGAGGATGCACAGCGGTACAGATGGGAACTGGAAACAGGGAATCTAGGACAGATGAACCCCTCAGGACCAGCGGTGAGAGTGGTGATACCGGGAGGGAAGGGGAGATAGAAAGGGGGAACCAATCACAAGGATCTACATATAACCTCTCCCCTGGGGGATGGGCAACAGAAAAGTGGGTGAAGGGAGACGCCGGACAGTGTAAAATAAGATAAAATAATCATTTATAAATTATCAAGGGTTCATGAGGGAGGGGAAGCGGGGAGGGAGGGGGAGGGGGAAAAAGGAAAACAAGGAGCTGATTCCAGGAGCCCAAGCGGAAAGCAAGAGTTTTGAGAATGATGAGGGCAATGAATGTATAAGTGTGCTTTACACAATTGATGTATGTGTGGATTATGATCAGAGTTGTATGAGCCCCAATAAAATGATTTAAAAAAAAAAAGACACCATTCATTAAATAAATAAATTTTAAAAAACTTGGCTTGGAGAGGCCTCAAAGTGCTCGCTTGGCTGAACAAGCTTTCATTGGAGCCTCTGCCTCAAGGGGTGCCCTGGGGCACAGTGGTTACGTTGGGCTGCAGCTCTCAAGGTCAGCAGTTCGAAACTGCACACTGCAGGAGAAGGGCTAGGTTTTCTATTCCCATGAACAGTCGGTCTGGGAAATGCACGGGGCCGGTTTGCCCTGTTCTATAGGGTCGCTGTGAGTCGACATGGATTTGACGGCACTGGGTTTGGGTTGGGTTTTATCCAGACTAAAACAAACCAGGAAGACGGGCTTGGGGATCTACTTCCAAAGAAATCAGCCAGGGAAAAGCTTATGGGTGGCAAGGGTCCGTCCAATCAGTAACGGATCCCTGGGGATGGCGCAGGACTGACAGGGCAGCCTGGTTGCTCGGCTGTGCCCGGGGTCGGCAGCAGTCATCATCAGCATTAGAACAGCGAGAGCGAGCCTTCTCATCTGCAAGGCTCTGACGTCCTGGTGATAGGCCGGGCTGGCTCACACAAGTCCTCCCGTGGGCTTGGCGGACCAGCAGTCCGGACTGCAGCCCCCTTTGGTGGCCCGGGGCTGAGAGCCTCTGCCCACGTTCTCCACGCCGGCAAAGAAGGGAGTCTGTTAACAGCAGAGCCCAAGTTTGATCATCAGAGACAGATGAGCCTCCTGTGACAGCTCATGGCAGAGCCGGGCTGGGGAAATGGCTATGTTTTCTAACGGATGGTCCTCAGGAGGCCGCCATCTGTTGGGGGTGAACTTGGCCTCACACTGGAGGGCTTGTGAGCACACAGGGGCCGGTGAAGGGCAGAAGGAACAATGCGTGCCACCTACCTGGGCGGCAGTGCTCCTGAGCCAGGTCAGTAGCAGGGACAAAGGGAGCTGCCCTGCACCCGCGCCCAGGACAGCCCTCTGCATCCCCGCTTCCCCGGAAGTCTGGAGGGCAGGGGGCGGGGCTCGAGGCAGCAGCCACGTGGGCCTGTGCCCTCCAGCGGCCTCCTGCACCAGCTGCCATCTGAATCAGATCAACGAAGGCCAGAAGGAAATGACCGAAAGCGATTTGCACCACATGCGCCAGCCGGAATCTCTAAGTGGGAACATTAGGGAATTGGATACAGGCCCAAGTTCATATCCGGAAGCCACAGGAATGCTGTGGCCAAGCCGAGACTGCTCCAAGTGAGAAATGATGATCCCGCGAGGAACCGCGGGGGTCGGGCAGCACCCCTGGCAGCCCCCACTCCCACCCCTAGGCACAGCCGGAGTGGCTGGGGGCGCAAGAATGAGTGCAGCTTAGTGGCAGGGGCTCCAAAGGACGTCCGGACTCAGGGCATTGCTTACAGGGGGGCCCTAGGCTGATCAAGAGCTTAGGCCTGACATTAGGCAGGGCACATGGGCAAAAGGTGGGCAGGGGCAGGGGTCCTGCTGCAGTCTGGAGCACCCCTTAGGACACACATCAGACTGTTGCTTAAACCTTGCTTCTGTCAGGGCCAGGCCTCAGTGACAGCGTTTCCTGAAGCGAGCCATCTCAGAGACCGCTATCATCTGTCATCTGGTGCCCAGAGAGGACGACAGAAGCCCTTCCCAGAGTCCCAGAAGCTGATGGGGAGAAGAAACCACCCCGTTCACTGTGTGTGCCCCTCCTCTGCTGTGAGGCCCGGTTACATCGCAGCTCACCTGGCAGGGGGGCATCTTTCCCTTCCCTCCATTTTAAAAAACCCAGTTTCATTTCAGTTTCTCCTGGAGGACACCAACTGCCCAGGTGCATAAAATACTGTGACCTCAGAGGAGGGCAAAAGGGCAAATGAGGACAAAATTCAAAGCCAAACAAAAGCTACCACAGAGGAATACAGGAAGGCGTGCGGGCTGGGCTGGGCAGGGCTGACCAGGGATCCCACACCAGGCTCAGTGCCTCTGGCCTGTCCTCACAGGGCCAGCTCAGTAGGCTGTAGGGCACGGCCAATGGCAGGAACTGTTTCCCCCCCTTTGTCCCCCCAAATCATTTTATTAGGGCACAATCCAGACATCATACCATTCATACCATCCAACCAATAGTTTAGTCATGTACACTCGCTACTACAGTCAGTTTTGAAGCATCTTCTTCCTTCTTGTACTCTTTGATATAGGAACTTTTGACTGACTCTAACAAACACAAGACTGTGCAAGCCCCACTGGCTTTTCTGGAATGTTCCAGGGCCCGAGAGGATGAACTGCTCAAGAATTACTGTAGTCTCCCAATTGATGAAATATGCAGATTACAGTAAACTGTACTGAAAGATCTGGGTTTTCTTTTTGGTTCCCCCGCCCCATATTATCATTGGCAATAAGCCAATATACAATATACAATGCTACAGAGAGCACACTGGATTTAGTCACCAAGGTGGGACAGCTGGTAGGTCGTGCAGGAGAAGGGTTACATCAAGACTGGGTGGATTTTGAAGAGGAAAGGAATGTTGAAGAAGGAAGCCATGAGGAAGGGGAAGAAACTACGTTGCCAGGATTTTCCCAGGGAAAGGATTAGCTGGATCTTTTTTTCTAGAGGATGTCAGAGGTTTGGGGGCTGAAAACAGGGACCCAAACGCTGAGGGCTTTGCCAAAGGCAAAAGTCGGATTCAAGAGCAGTGAGATGGGGTCATGAAGGACACACCGGAACATGTGAAGCATGCTGACTGGCCTGTGCTGAGTTATTCTAGGGAACAGCAAAGAGCAGGTGACTGGGGTCCCTGGGGCATCAGAGTCTATAAGCAAGTGAGAATTCTCTTCCACTCAACCATGGCTGTGCCGGGGGCTGCGGGTTGCTCCGAAGCTGAAGGTGTCAAATCCTCTCAAAATGATTCTTGATACTTGCCGAAACCTGCCAGACGCTATCGATGCCAGGGGTTCGAGGAGACATGTAAACACGATTCCCTACAAGAACGAGGCCTCCCTTGAATGCCATCTGAACGTTATCCAAGGGTATAAGCAACGTTGCCTTTAGGCAGAGTGCCGTGGAGAGTGGATTCCCTCTACCCGCTCCAGCCTTCCCAGGGCTGGGCAGTCTCCTTTAGGGGCTGGTCCGGCGGTGTGCTTGATGGAGACTACCACACTGGGGGGCCATAGTCACCAGTCACGCCCTGACTGCCATGCTCCTGGACGAGTCTTGGAAGCTTTTCTAGCACAAAGTATGGGTCCCGGTCATGGTCTGCTGTCACTGTGATGTCTTGGTCTGCTGTCAATCATGTTTTTGCCATCATTAAAAAAAATTTTTTTTTAATGAAATGAAAATGCTTACTACAGGACCTCTAAGGAGCCCTGGTGGCACAATGGTTGAGCACTTGGGTGCTAATGGAAAGGTTGCCTGTTCAAACCCACCCAGCGGCTCTGCGGGCAGAAAAGGCAATGAACTCCCATTCTTCCAGCCCGGGGAACCCCCCAAGGGAGCAGGAATCAAGTCAATGGCACAAAAGAACAAAAACACACGGTAGCTGGCTTTGAGGTGCCTGCAGAAGCTGTGGAAATAAGGACAAAAATGCATCAAAAGTAACAAAAAAATAAGCAAAGAACAGCAGCAAGAAAGCTCCATGTCAGAGAAGGGTCGATTGAAATATCAAATGAGTCACCCTGCCCCTGGCTCATTGACTGTCTCACGACTTGGCATTTGACACCGAGTACTAATGGTGAAAAGGTGACTAGATAGGTTGCACCTTGATAACACACGAACCGACAGCAAGGTGTGACGTGGCAGCACCACTGGCTGTGATGATCAGGTGTCAACCTGACTGGGCCCCCGTGGCGCAGCGGGTTGGCGGTTGTGGCGTGCTGTAGTGCACTCCACTTTGTCATCTGATGTGGTCACCCTCCTTCCCAAACCCGGTGTCTCCTTTTCCACACAAAGCCCATTTCCCCACACAACCTGATGGGCGGGACCCAACCAGGGCTGTGAGTGAGAGGGGGTATAATGCCAACTGAGTGTACAACCCCAAGAGCCTGCTTTTTTCACGCCCAGTGGCTTCGCAGACAGCTGGGGCTGGGGCCTGCTGCTGGCCGCCTTACCCAGCTCGTGAAAGCGGCTGCCGGCGCAAGAGATGGAGAAAGAGCAGTGCCCAGCAGGTAGCGCACAGGGGTCATCACTGACGTCTCTCACCACTGACTTCTCTCTGTTGAGTTTGGCTTTGACCTTGGTGTGAACTCAGACAGGCTGAGGAATAATATGGAGAGGCCCATCATACATCTTCATTCATGTCTTCCCGTGGTCACATCGTGCAGCACCAAAGGAAAATAGCACAACCAGGAAATCGACTTTGAAACAATCCACACAGCTTACCCAGATTTTACACACTTTACATGGGCTTGTGTGTGTGTGTGTGTGTGTGTGTGTTCAGTTCTATGCAATTTTGTCACATGAGAATATTTGCCCAGCCACCACCAGTGACGACACAGAGCAGTTCTCTCCTACGCTGTCTTTCTACAACCACAGACACCTCCCTCCCCAACTCCCTAACCTTTGTAAACTACTGATCCGTGTTCCATCTCTCTTATCTGGAGCCCTGTAGCACAGCAGTTACCAGCGAGATATTAAGCACAAGGTCAGCAGTTCGAAACCACCAGCTGCTCTGGAAGAATAAAAAGCTTTGTACACCCATAAAGAGTTCCAGTCTTGGAAACCCACACGGGCAGGGGCAGTTCAATTCTGCCCTGTGAACCAGAACGGACTCAGCGGCAGTGAGTTTGGGTTTATGTAATCTTTGGGGATTCGCTTTTTTTCTCTCAGCAGCAGTCCCTTGAGATTCATCCAAATGGCTTCATGTATCAACAGGTTGATCGTGTTATTGCTGAGTAGTATTCCATGGTGCGGACATGCCAGAGTCTAACCATTCATCCATTGGAGGGCACGGGGTGGTGGGGGTGGGCGCGTGTTTCCTGTTTGGGACCATCACAAGTGACGTTTCCATGAACCTTTGTGTACGGATTTTTATGTGAACACACGTTCTCATTCATCTTCATGTGTTTTACTTTGGTTTTTCTTCTTGTGTGGGCTAATTTGGAAGGGACTTCTGCTGCTTACTACGGAAACAGCCTAGTACTTCCTGCTTGCCTTTTCCCAGTAAAGACTGTGTTATAAGAAAGGAGCAAATTCTCCACCCTCACGGTGAGACAGTGATCCATGACCCTGCTGATATAAAGACCATTTGGAAAAGACACACACATTTTAAAAGATGCAGAAGAAAATAACCGGGATGTTTTCTTAACACACACATATATATGCAGGTATATATGAAAGTTTATAGTTTGCCGACGACAACCGGATTCGTCTTTGAGGAACTGAGACTGGCCCAGGGTTAATCATCTCCACGTTGGGCTTCCATTCAAGCACAAGTCGATTTGCACTTGGCTTCGTTCAAGCTGCTGGGGCTTATTAATTTTCTTCTCCTATGGCAAAGGGCAGTATCGGCTTTGTTTTTAATTAAACTAATTTCTTAAATGCCAAAACAGCTGCGATGACTTATCTTTCTCTCCGGACCACAGTGCTAGAGCAGTGTTTCCCAATGTGGGCGATAGCCACCCCTGGGCAGGGGGACTGAAACAATCCCGAGGGACTACAAGAGCAGATACCTACACTTTATCTTGGATGAAGGGCTTTAGTGCCAATGTTTTTCATTGCCAGGTTGTGCTGAGTAATTGTTTTTCTCCTGAAAAGGGGGTGGTAAGCTAAAAAAAAGTTTGAGAGGTTAAAACATGCCATAGATATGGTGGCCCCTTTCCCAAAGCCCGACTTATAAATGGGGCTCCAGCAGATCAATCGCTGAATGATCACAGACACCTGTTCAGGTCAGGCCTGTTTGTCGAATCCTCTTCTTGTTTGTCCTCTGTAGTCCTGTCAGGTTTTAAGAAATACAGAAACATCTTAAATGTTTCTGGCATCAAAGAAAAAGAAATGATCCGTTACGATTGACAAACTTGAGATGTTGCCACTGTCGAGAGAGACGTGCTTGTCTTATTTTTCACTTAACATACAACTGCGAGAACCAGTAACCGAAGAAGCCGCTGAGCAAGTCACTGGAGACCCCGACCGTCTTTCGGATGCCTGTACCCAAATGAACTAGCAGTGAGCTGCGCTGCAATTGTCTAAGTGACCCTGTTCTTGTATGCTGATCTTTGGGACGATTCTGCCTTTAAAAATACTCGATGGTGGTAAATACGTATTATATAACATCTGCCATTTCGCTGCGGCAGACACATATGCACACACTTTGTTTTGGGACGTAGACACGGCTTCGCTTCCTTGATGAAGTTCTTTCTGCACAAAAGTTTTTCATTTGAATTAAATCTAATTTACCTGTTTTCCTTTCGAGGTTTTGGTGTTGTGCCTAAGAATACATGATCTGATTCAAGATCCTGAAGCATTACACTTCTGTTTCTTCTGAGGGTTTGTGGATTTAATTCTTGGAGTGAGGTCACCGATCCATTTCATACTGGCCTTTGTATTTGGTGTGAGGTATGGGGCCAGCTTTATTCATTTGCATCTGGAGATCCAACTGTCCCAGCATCACAGCAATTATTCTAATGCCTGTAGATTATTCCCTTGAGTGGAAAACATAGTAATCTTTGAAAATTATTTCCCTCTGGATATGAATATAGTGTTTTTATTAGTTTTCTATGACAAATAATCTCTTGATGATATCTTTGCGTATGAATTTTTCTGGATAGAAAACGATTAGGGGAGTTTTTCAAATGGAATTAGTAGATTGAAAGACAGAAAAAAGACATTTTTTATAGGTTAGCACACAACGCCAACCTGCTTTGGAAAGAGCTGTGTCGGTGTATAGTCGTTCCAGCACCAAATAAGAAAAGCCCTGAGCTTCCGTGGTCCACATGCTAATCAGATGTGGGTGAGGTCGAGGAAAGAAGATTTAGTAAAAATAAGTTTTCCCCCTTGTTCATCTTTAACGGGAATATTAAATAATCAGTACCTCCCTGCCCCCCCCACCAAAAAAAAATGTTTGAAACATTCAACAGCAAAATCCAAAATGGCAGATGCTTCCGTCAGAAGACTTTCGCATTCCATCCCTGCTGCGGCCTCCCCAGGCATTGCTGCAGGGATTGGGGGCAGACACGTGCACAACTCATACTTCACTTCCTGGGCCTGTCGGATAACAAACATTGGGTGGAAAGGCTTCTGAACCCAAGAGTTCAGAGGACAGTTAACACTGTGACCTTTGCTTGGGAGATTGGCTCTAAAGGGATGGGCATGGGTGGTTTTGTCTGTCAGCCAAGCCTTCTCTTCTCCCCTGCCCTTATCACCTTCCTCTATCTGGTGGTGGGCCATTGGAAAAATTTTGAAGGAAGATGGTACGTGTGTTTCTATTAACAGATACTATTAAACCGAAGTCATTAGTATCTAATTTTAGGGACCATGTTTCAACTTGCGTGTTTTAAGCCATTTGACGCTGCATTGATCTAACATGTACATCGTGAACCACAAGCTCTCATTTAATTGGGTGTGTGTGTGCACATACGAACTCAGTTACTGACTTTAGAGTGTTACAACCAACCAAGCTCCAGCTCCAACCCCAGCAGGGCCGTGTGTTGCTTGCCTTTATGCCCTCAACAATACCTGCCTGGAACAGGGTCTCGCAGGTACAAGCCAAACCAAACGCACTGTAGTCTAGTGGGTTCTGACTGACAGCAACCCTATGGTTCTGCCCCTGTGGGTTCCCGTGCCTGTGAACCCTAACAGAAGCAGATGGCCCATCCTTCTCCTGCAGAGGACATGGTAGATTAGAACAACTGGCCTTTCATGGGGCTGCCCAGGGCCCATCCGCAGGACCACCAGGTCTCCTTTCACACATAGGCAGCACCCAACAAAGATCTGTGAAATGGATGCCATGAAGTTTTACTGAAATCAGTCCAGCTTTTCACAAAGGTTTACTGAGAAATATCGAGGGTCTAACATCCTAAGGGGAAAATATGGTCAGTTACGAAAAGCTAGTGTATCAAGTCTATCATGAAGTACAATGTTACTTATAATGACGATCAAGGGCAGCAGCCTTCAGTATGGATTACAAATCAATGTCAAGAAAACAAAAATCCTCATAACCGGGCCAATACACAGCATCGTGATAAATGGGGAAAAGCTGAAACTGGCAGAGATTTCATTGACTCCACAATTAACACTCACGGAAGTGCCAAATTCCAAAGTCATTACCATCAGGTCAATCCTGACTCACAGTGACCCTACAGGACACGGTAGAACTGCCCCTGGGGGGCTCCTGGGGCTGCAACTCTCTATGGGAGTAGAACGCCTCATCTTTCTCCCATGGAGCGGTCAGCGGTGTTGAACTGCTGACCATGCAGTTAACAGTCCAAATATCACCCATTGTGCCACTAGGGCTCCTGCTCATGGAAGCAGCAGTCAAGAAATCAAACGACCTATAAAATAAAAATAAAAAATACAACCTCCCCAGGTGGCTGAGAAGATTCAATGGGTCTGCATACGTCAGGCAATGAACACCAGGACACTCGGTGAATGCTATTCACGGTCATTATCACACTAAACCCTAATAGAGAAGGTGATTTCTAAAGTTTAGTGCACAAAGCTCTTCATAGTTCTCTGACTATAGTGTCGATTTCTAGAACAAGTAAACCAGGTGATAAAATCAAACCAAATACATTTTCAGATCATAGTTTGAATGGCACATGCTAATGGCTTAATTATTAGTACATTTGTCTCAGGCACATTAGAGCTAATGTTCTCTTAGCAAGCATTATTTCCTTAACATACGCACACTGCGTGCCAATGTCTCCCACTGTTAGGATCAGTGGGGTTTGCTCTTTGCTGCTCCCCAGTCTGTGGATGCCAACCTGCTTAGGACAAACATGAGTCACAGCCTGGGGCTGTTTCTTTGTCTTGGAACATTTTCCATGAAAATACTCTTTTCGCTTTTTTTAAAGACTCAAATTCATAAACTGGATGAATTCTATTTATAAAATGGTTGGCTGAGGTGACCTAAGCCAAAATGGTACAGTAGGGATCTCCTAATTCTATTGCAAAGGATTCAGAGCGTCAGAATCAATGGATTCAGCCTCTGTAAATGAACCCCGGTCTTGCAGCAATCCAGGAAGATTGATTAGAACACCACCAACAACAACAATCAGGCAAATCTCAGTAAGAACAGTGAAATCTGCGTTTGAACGTCTCCGAGTCCTGTCCTCCCTGAAACTAACAGCCCACAATCACAGTGAAAGGCAGCTTCCTGCAGCCACTTGAGACAGAAGAATCAGAGCTTCTTCAAAGGCCCCTTGCCAGAAAAGCGTGATTTTTGTTTTTTTACTAGTTACGGTGTTCCTTGGAAAATTCTATCCCAAAGCTATCTTTATTTGTTCTCTCCCAGTGTGAATCTGCTCCAGGCCCCCCACCCCCACCCTCTGGACTCCTCTTCCAGGGGGCCATTTGTCCCAAACAGTCATTGTTTAGGATCACAGCTGCTTAAGGCAATGGAAAACATTTGGGGCAACAATTGTTATTGTTGTCAGGTGCTGCCATAGCAACTCCGTGGACAACAGCAGGAAACAATGTCGCATCCCCATCGCTGTTGCTATGTTTGCACCCGCCCCGTGGTGGCCGGCACTATGCCAGTCATCTCTGAGGATGTCCTCTTTGTCAGTGATCCATGCGGTCCTTCTCCAGGGACTGGCTCTCCTTGGCGACACGAGGGACACATATGTGAGATGAAGTCTCCCCGCCCACGCTTCTAAAGAGCATGCTGACCGTGGTCCTTCCAACACAGACCTATTTATTCTTCTAGCAGTCCACAGTATGTTTAATACCCTTTGCCAGCACCATCATTCAAAGACATCAATTCTTCTCTAGTCTGTCTAACTCATTGTCCAACTTTCACAGGCTGGTGGGCCAACTGGAGATACCAATAGCCCAGGTCAGGCCCACCAGAGGCCTCAGAGTGACATCTTTGCTTTTGAGCACTTGGTGGAAAGAGGCCTTTTGTAGCGGATTTGCTCAGTGCGGCACATCCTTTGATTTCTTGACTGCTGCTTTCTTGAGCGTTGATGAAGTATCCAAATAAAATGGAATTTTTTTTAAATTTAGAATTCAAGCTGTAATTCAGCTTGATTGAAATATTTGATTGAAAATATTTCTAAGGCTTAGTGGTTCTAAGTAAAGAAAAAAAATCTATGGACTGATCACATAGACCTAAGTTTCCAAGGCATTGTTGTTGGGTGCCGTCAAGTCTGTTCTGACTCATAGTAGCCTTATGCACAAGAGAAGGAAACACTGCCTGTCCTGAACCCCCTTCACAATTGTTCCGTTTAACCTACTAGCGTAGCCACGGTGCCAGTCCATCTTATTGCTGGTCTTCTTTTTCACGGCCAGGC
>NW_022111379.1:18422456-18427658 GCF_000313985.2 Echinops telfairi
TGATTATTTTAAAAAAGAAAGAACTGGAAAAAAAGATAGATTGAGGTTCTGAGCCCTGGTGTGTGTGAATGTGACCTTATATGAAAACAGGCCCTCTGCAGATGTAATTAGTCAAGAAGATGTCATGAAGGTAAGGCAAGCCCTAAATCCAATGACATGGGTCCTTTCAGGAGGGCCAAGTACACACAGAGCGAGAGAGTTAACCTTCCAAATCGGGGAAGAATAAGTTGCTGTTGTTTTATCCTCTCTGGCTTGAGGTAACTTGTTAGCTTAAGAATACTAATATTTGATTGTGCCGACCTGGCACCCATAAGAAGATATGGTAGTGTTTACCCTGTCAATCAAGTCTCAGCTTGATGGCCTTATTGGGAAGTGATACTGAGATAAATGATGGGCCTCTCCCTGTCCCTTCCCTTCATGCCATGAACCATGCTGAGACCTGCGCACGCCCTGTGATGCTTCCACCACCATTGGATCCACAAGACTTTCCACCCACCGGCCTGTAACCTCCCTGCAATTTGCATCATTGCTTGTGGCTCTGTGAGTCTGAAGAGGGATTCATAGACTAGTATCGGACTTATGGACTTGATCTGAACTGGGCTGGGATGTTTTCCAGATATATATAACTACTTCTTGATATAAAGATCTCTTTTACACGTATATGAGTGTCCCTGGAGTTGTCTCTCTAGTCAATCTGGCTTAACACAAGGACTTTAAGAAAATTTCTGTTCAGTCATTAAATCATAAGCTAAGCAAGAAGACTCTGGTGGCCACAGAGTAGAAAGAAGAAAGTTTTTAAAAACTCACCATTCATTAAACAACAACAACAAAATAACTCTGGAAAGAGGGAGAATCTGAAATGATGGTGGCAACAAATGTACAAATGTGCTTGACACAATGGATGGATGGATTGTGATAAGAGTTGTATGAGCCCCCAATAAAACGATTTTTTAAAAATAAAACAAAAATAGGAAAACAGTTTCATGTTTTCCAAAGGAAAGAAACTGCCCCTGCCCAGTCTACAATCAAAGTTATAAATCAGTAACTAAGGAAAGGGTATTCAAGATTCTCTTCCTTTTCTTGCTAATATAACATTGACTCAATATCTCTGATGCTTTTATCCTTCGATTTGACGGCTACGATGCACCAGTCACTTGGCTAAGTTTATAGGGAAAAGCAAAAAACCCCGCCTTCCGTCATTACACTTTCTAGTGGGGGGGACAGGCAGACACAAACATGACGTGTAAAAGTTTAAAATTTTAAATACAGTGCAGCAGACACAAGAATTTGATGGACACGGTTTTTTTAAAAATAGGGGGGGAGGAGGATGGGAGATTTTAAACAGGTGGCTAGAGAAGATCTCACCAAGAAGATGAAATTTGGAAAGAAAGGAGGAGTTAAGGCAATCTCATCTTCAACTGGCCATATCTGGGTTATTTACACTGACGTCCCCTGTCTTCAGGTCCACTTTCCATCAAGAGCATCATTCATTGTTTTCTCCAAAAACCAAATCACCCAGGCAATGCTGACTCTCGGTGACCCCTGTGGGTTTCTGAGACGGTAACCATTCATGGGAGTAGAAAGTCCAGTCTTTCTGCCGCAGAGTTGCTGGTGGTTTTGAACTGCCCACCATTGCAGATGGCAGCCCAACGCTTAACCACTACACCGTGGTCATCTTGATGTATCAAAAAGAACCAGCACACATCTTAAACCTCAAATGCGTCATGAATCCATGATCTACAACATACTTACAGGAATGAAACAGCCTGTTGGGAATCTTGAAACTGCAGAGCGAAATACGAAACCCCTAAATTAAGAGAGAAAGAGAAAGGAAAGGGGTATGATTTTCTTCATCTATTTTTAGAGTGAGGGTTCTGTTAACAAGATTTCCTTTCGTTCATGAAACATTCAGAAGTGCTAATCTGGCTGCCCAGACATGAGGCTGAAGTGCCTGCACAGAGCAAGGCGTGAGGAAACTATTCAAAGTTACCTCATCCACCAGGATACGCTTACCTGGAAGAGTACTTGGGAACCAGTGCGGGAAGCAGCTCGTATTGTCCTGGTGAAAGCTGAACTGTCTGCAGACAACGGACAGGGACACCAAGCAAAGGTTCATAAAGCTCATCTTGTGGCCCGCCATTCAGAGCTCTTTTTAAAATGACCCCATTGTTTTTCTGGTCACACTCATGCCACCACACCAGAGGACGGAGCCAAGCTGCCCCCTGGGCTTTGGGCTTTCCCTGCTATAATCCTGAGGGAAGCAGGTGGCCAGTGCATGCTCCTGGTTGCTGTGGGATGGGGTCAACTCACCCTTTTGGTGAGCACAGCCCCACCAGGGCTCCTTGTAGTGACCATACATTATCAACTGTATTCTCTATCGTAAGAGTGGGAAACATCCATTTTTCAAAAGTGGAGCTTCAAAACATTCAGCACATATTTACTTTTATGATGAATTTTATCACGGTTTGCCTGAGATGCTACCTAGAAAAATGCAGTACAATTGTTTTTGTTTGTTTTGTTTTAATGGTATCTCCTTGTGGCTTTAGACAACTGTTTATCATGAGTTGGGTAGAGGTTTACAGAGCATATCAGAGTTTTACATTCAATAACAGGTTCGTACACTTTAAAAAGTAGTTTTACTGGTATAGACTTCACACCTCATACCATTTAGTTGTTCAATCCTATTAAGAGTCCTACACATCTGGACATACCCATCACAATCCCCTCATTGTGTCATTGCTCCTCCCACTTCCTGCCTGTGTTTCCTACTTCCGTTGCTCCTCCTCCTTTCCTAGCGCTCTGAATATTGTCAGTTCGGGGGTGAACCCCACTGAATTCTGCAAGTCCATTCCGTGACCATGGACTGAGGCTACTAGGTGTGGTGGAAAGAGACACCATTCTTACATAAAACACTGTAATCATCACTGAGAGACAGAAAGACAGAGAGAGACAGGAAAATTTAGGGAAAGCTTTGGGAAGTGTTGGGGTGGTGACGATCTAAAGACAATAAAGAGAAGGAGATGTGAATAAAGCCTTACAGAAAGTCAGACTTCCCCGAGGGGAGTGAGGTTTTATAATCCAAGAAGAAAGCACTGCACAACAGAGGCGCCTCTCTGCTCAGTGCTAAACTTTGGCCAAGATCCCCACGGGGCCCCCTGGCCTGGGCCAGTGGCTGTCAGCCCAGAGGTGGGGGAAGTACAGCAACATCAGAACTGACAGTGTTTGGCGAGTGGACTATGCGAAGAAAGTAGATTGGGAAGGAAGGCACTGGGAAGTGGGGAGGATGAGACTGGCCAGATCTCAGAAGTTCTTGTGTTGAATGAGAGGGCAGGAAGGAGCTATTTTATAAGATCTTGGGAAGCCCGCTTCCGGAAGTAAACAACGCCCCACCTTATATCTTTAAATTAGAGTTTTAAAGTATAATGATGCCACCGTTGAAAATGAGACATTCACATCCTGGCATCATGCGGTACATGGGAGCCCAGCTGTCCTGGTTGACCCTGCAGTGCGGTTCCCGTATTAGCATAGAACATGGATCGCTAAGGCAGCTTTTTGGTAGATCCTCTGACGACAACAGTAAGTACAAGTTTGATGATAAAATAAACACACTGTCCTGATGCGTCTGTGCCTTTTCAATTGTTTGCTTGACACAATCAAGACTACAGCGATGCGAGGATTAGTGCATCATTCCAAAGCCGCACAGAAGCGCATCTTTTAAGCAAGGGTCTTTTAGGAGGCAGCACCTTTCTGTTCCCGACATTGATGATGGCTACATGCTGGCGCTGGCCTTCTGCTTACTGAAAACTGTAAATAGAGGCTGTATGCTTCCTTTGTCTAGCTCACACACACACAGGAGTATAAAGAAGAAAACAACAAACCTACCACAGTCATTCAAAGCAGCTGTTTCTTCCTCTCTGTCATGGAAAAACTCTTAGACAGCATGAGTCTAGAAAGGAACCTTGGTTACCATGGCATCTAGATTTGTCCCACTTTACTTGCCTGCGGCCATTCTGTGCTGTTAAAAAGCTGAGGACTGTTTTCCATAAAGTCGTGAAGAGTCAGCTGCCTTATGTCAGAGATGGCCCCTCGGTGCATCGCTGAACTTGTTGCAAATTGCCTGGGTGGTGCCATCACCTTCGGCTCTATGGCTAACACATTCACTTTCTTCCCTATGTCCCCACACATGCTCCTCAGTTCTTCCAAGGCCCAGAGGGTCTAAGAGTTCCAGATCTAGTTGTTAATGTTTCAGTCCACGATGATGAAGCCAAACTCACCGATGCCCAGGTGGCTCTGCCTCATAGTGAGTCTGGAGGGGGGCGGAGAACTGCCCCCTTAGCGTTTCCAAAGCTGTCAATCATCCCAGAGCAGACTGCCACATCTTTCTCGAGTGGAAGAAGCTGGTGGGTTCAAATCACCCGTCTTTGCTAGAAGCTAAGTGCTTTAATCACTGCAGCACCAGAGCCCTTTCCATGATGAGTAGGCAGTTCGATACCTTGCAATTACTTGGAAACATCTAAAAAGAGCAGGATGGTCTAAGTGTGTGGACACTTAATTCTGCTATCGCCAACACTCTCTTTGATAATTACGTTTATTGTGCCAACTAGGCTTCCAGAAGAACATGTGGGCAGTTTAATCAGGTTGAAGCTTGGTTGGGGGGGCTATGAGATAAATACCTTTCCACAGCCAGCCCCCTTCCCTCATCCTCCCTGGTGATCTGACCGGTGCTCTGCTGCCTGAGGTGGTCCTTTGCCTCAACCGTGTGCTGCGCCACTGTGGGCCGAGCCAACTGGTGGATCTTGACACCTTGTCATGCATGTGCATCGCTAGAGCTTGAGGCTCCCTCTGACTGCTTCGCTAGGCTCCTGTGCTGCTGGCTTTTGCACCGCCTCAACTTCATATCCTCCTGCTGCTGCTGTTCCACACTGCTGGTCATGCCCGGGGGCAGACTCTGCTGTCTGCTTCCTCGACCTTGGACCAGCAGCCAGCTTGAGTTGAAGGACCTCCAGTATATTAACTGTTTCACAGAAGTGAGTTGAACTGAGCCCTCTGTACTGCTGTGTGGACTAATTAGCTGTTATATTCCTTCTCACTATATAAACCTATTCAGATAGATAGATAGATAGATAGATAGATAGATAGATAGATGATAGATAGACGATAGATAGATAGATAGATAGATAGATAGATAGATAGATAGATAGA
>NW_022111379.1:18427822-18433492 GCF_000313985.2 Echinops telfairi
GATAGATAGATAGATAGATAGATAGATAGATAGATAGATAGATAGATGATAGATAGATGGATAGATAGATAGATAGACAGACGATAGATAGATGATAGATAGATGGATAGATGGATAGATAGATGATAGCTAGATAGACGATAGATAGATAGATAGATGATAGATAGATAGATAGACAGACAGATAGATAGATAGATAGAAAATCATAAGTGTCCTGGTTTTGTTTCCCTAGAGAACCCTGCCTAACACACACTATCAAAAACTTGAATAAAGAAGGCCGTAGAAGAACTGATGCTTTTGAATCGCGGTGCTGGGGAAGAATACTGACAGGCCCACGGACTGCTACAAGGACAAACCAATCTGTATTGGAAGAAGTACGGCCAGAGAGCTCCTTAGAGGCAAGGGTGACAAGACTTTGTCTCACGTACTTTGGACGTGTTATCAGGAGAGACCGGTCCCTGGAGAAGGACCTCATGCTTGGTGAAGTAGAGGGGGAGCCAGGGACGGGAAGGCCCTCCGCAAGATAGTCAGACACAGTGATGGACCGACACAGTGGCTGCGTCTGTGGGCTCAGGGGATGGTTGTGAGGACGGCAGTGTTTTGTTCTGTCGTGCACTGACAACAGCAACCTCAGAATAACCCTAAAATCAGTGCAGACAAAGGGTCCAGGTGCAATATTTCCAGGCCCCACTGCTAACAATTCCATCCAACGGCCCTTACCTGAGAACTATCTACGGCCCTTACCTGGGAACTATCTTGGGCCACATACCGGCATCTCTACTCACTGGCTTCTGTAGGTGTCAGAAATAAACAACATGACACTTTGTGTTCATTTGTGTGTTTAAAGAGAAACATGCCTAACACCACCAATGATAATGTTCTGGAGTTTACCTATGCCCTGTAATTGTCATCCGTTTCAAATGTGCTACGAACTCCCAGAGTCCGAATTCCTCTGTCAAGTCTCTGTATCTAACTCCCAAACCCCATTCTCAGGTGCCCATGCTTGGGTTGGATGCAGGCCACATTCTGCCTTGTGCTTTTGGAAGTTTAGCCTCAAACTAGATCTGCTAAGGAGAGTAACGCTCGCAGTCACTTTATAAAACGTAAACAAGCAAGGACACGCTTCATCTTTTTTTGGAGTTTTTCTTTTTGTTATCTCACCAGGTACATCTTGAGTCCAAAGGCTAGGTGGCACCCTCCCTAAACCAAGCGGGCTTCTAGCTGCGGTGATACAATGAAGTGTTCGGATACCCTGTCCATTTCAGATTTAGAGTGGGCTTAGCTTTGTTTCTCCTAACCGACATCGACTATCTGCCATTCTGCTGCGCACGCTGAAGGCTCGAGGCGGGTCCTGGGAGAAGGTGGACGATCACCGAGTGTTCCATGACGGTCACCCTGTAACTGCCCTCCCAGGATGCCTTGCCAGCCCCTTCGTGGACACGAGGCATTTCCTTGTCTGCTAATAACTTGCTCAGTGGAAAGTCGGCCTGCAGGACATTCCTTCGGCAGTTATTTTGAGCAGTTTGCACATTAATCACAATGTCTTCTGAGACACCATCATCACTATAAACACAGCTAGGGAAGGTCAAGGAACTGGCCAGATTTTGAGGCCCATGCTTCCATCCAACTTACGTCTCTGGATCAGCTGTTTAAGAAAATCTTTTGATCAGCAATTAAAATGGACTACTTGGTTCATTCCCTAATTTAATAAGGGCATCCTTTCCAGTCTGGCCACTTCCTTTTGACCTAAAACAGATATGCGAGTGGGGGCCGAATCACCACGGTGTCCTCTTTTCCCGTGAGCTCCTCCTTCTGAGAAATGCTCGTGCTAACTTGGGCAGAAGCTTCCACCAATAAAACCCGTTCCTTGTTTAACTATGATTTGCATTGAAATATTTCCAACCTGGGAAGTAAATAAGGGGATGTTAAACATGGAAAAGACAGAGAAATAAAACAATTGAAAGAAAAATGTTCATTGGAAATTTTTTAAAATGTCTTTCCAAATGAGCATGACTGAAAAGGAATAATAACAACTCAAAATCTAAAGAAAAAGAAAAATTTCCCCTTAAAATCATGGATCTCTCTTTGTCCCCTGCCTCAACCCTGGGCCCTTCCTAAATGGAAACCGCTATTAATAAATAATTGTTGGGGTAACTTTGAAGGGAGGAAGAAAAGCATGCAATTAAATTATACATGGGTCTATTACTTTTTCTGTATGTAATTGGGACCATGCCATTGGTCTACTTGATTTTTTCATTTATGGGAGATGCTTCTATGTGAATTTATAAAGATTTTCCTTGCTTTCAGTGGTTGCACAGTCCCCTGTATGGGTGTGCTGTGACTGAATGAGCTGTCTCGTTAAATGCAGTAACAAAGCAGACCATGCATAAGGTGACTTTCTGACAGTGGAATTGCTGGGCTTGAGGCAGAATGCACTTAACATCTTGCTAGAAATCATCAGAGGGCCCCCTGAACTGTCTGCATCTAGCAGTAACCATGCGAACAGTGGATGACAGCATCCCCTTTGCCAATGATGCGCATCATCAGACCCAAATTGTCAGTCCTCTGCTAGAGGTGGCAAATGCCACAGCTCACTGTGTAGCTCCCCTCTTGCTGGCCAAAGCCAAGCATCACATTGTAGCTTAAATATTCACATGTCGCTTTTTGAGTGAGGTAGTTAGTTTATTGTGCCAACCTGGCCGATAAACACGTGGGATTAAGTGAAAGGCGGAGAGATAAATGGCTCAGCGAGCCTCGCCTTGCTTGTCTCTTGCTCATTGATCATCAGACCAGTGTGTGGCTGCCTTGCTTGTTCTTTGCCTCAATTTGCAAGCTACACTACCTATGGGACACCTAACCCGTGGACTGTGTCGCTGTAATTTGAGGCTCCTTCAAGACCTGCTTCGCCACACCATTGGAATTTACATCTCTTGAGCTGGGGACTGTTGGACCCTGTCATCTGGCTGACTGCCTTGCTGTTTGCTGCCTGCGCCTGAATGGCCTGAATTGCTCTATAGAGGACTACCCGGTGGCCCTCAAGACTTGAAGGACTGCCAGTGTCTCACAACTGTCTCACGGGAGTGAGTTGCACTGAGCCATTTGTACTGCTTTATAACTTAATCAACTGTTTGTTTCTTATGTTATACATCTCTCTATCTGTATAAATATATATAAAAGTATTAGCATTCTGGTTTTGTTTCTCTAGAGAACCCTGTCTGACACATTGAGTTAGTTAGTTCATGTCTTTCGCTCAGTTTTAAAACTGGAATCTATCTTTTAATTGGACTGTGAGAGGATCTGCCTGATTCTACCCATTTGTACACGAGTGCCGAGGCCAGACCAGCTGAAAGGAGAGCTCTCCTGAACTCCTCTGCACATGCATCAAGGCAGCGCTCTGCCCTTTGGATGAAGTAGCTGTCACTCACTGTCGACAGCTGGGCCTGCATCATCATCCCCCTGGCCTGTTCTTTGGAGGGCGACTCGGGAAACAGGTTTTGTCTGGCACAGACCGTTGAGTTCAGTTCTCCCAGCATGCTGATTTTCAGCTTGTCCTTGAAACTTCTTGTGTTAGTCCGGGGAGACTAGAGAAACGAATCCAGGACACTCATATGTGTGTAAAAGAGAGCTCTATATTGAAGAGCAAGTGGATATTGAGAAAACATCTCAGCCCCGTCCAGATCAAGTCTATCCAATATCAGCCCACAGGTCCGATGACAGTCTATAAGTTCCCATTCAGTCTCACAAAACACATGCAATGGAAGATCACAGGCCAGTGGGTGGAAAGTCTTGTGGATCCACTGGTGGTGGAAGCATCTCAGCGTTGGCGTGGCTCTCCATGTGGCTCCTTCAGCTCCAGGGCTCTGATTTCATCAGTGTAGCTACTTGTGTCTGGTCAACAGGAAGATGAAGCAGAAAGTGTCTGTGTCCCGCCTCCAGTGAGCTATTTACCTCCTTCGTGTCTCCAAATGAGGTCATCAAGCTGCGACCTGATTGAGAGGCTAGACTCCACCCCTTCACAAGTTGACAGGAAATAAAGTAACCGCCGCCGCACTCCCTTTCCAATCACCTATCCTGTGGTTTCAGTGGAAAACACAGGCAGTGCATTTTTTTAAAGACCCTGTGGCCCTTGGTCTGGAACTGAACTCCTGTGTGTGGCTCAGGTGTCAGCCAAACAATCCACAGGTCTGCGAGGGGAACAACACTAGGGAGGTCTGTACACCTGAGTCATCAGCCAGGTGAGACCCAAAGGGTAGCATTGACCCCGGGACAGAGTGCAGCAGGGTTAGGAAAGAAGAGGCACGGGAAGAGGGGAACACAAGGAATCAGCGGGTTGCCTGGTGCTACATCATGGGCATTGCAATCAATGACACAAAACAAAATGGGAATGGAAAACTGATTTGCTCTGTAGATCTTCACCCAATTCACAATAAAAAGTTTTGTAAACGACAACTTTCTTTAAGGATGCTGGCAACGGGGTGGGTGGAGGGAGGGAGAGGGGGCATATTGCTCTATGGTAGATATATACTTACATGCAGGCTTTAATGAGGATGCTGACAGCAAGAGACAGAGTTTGTTCTTTACAAAAAGAGGACACAGGTTACACACTGCCTGAAGAGGTCATAAGCACGGCCCAATCACAGCCAGGTTCCCAGAGGCTCCCCGGCCATGGGAATGCTGCTAAGCCTCAGAACCCAGAGGGAACACGCTCCGGGTTTTTCTCTTTAGGCCTCCCAGGGACAAATCATGCTGCAAGTCAGGTGGCGGATGCTGGGTTTCTATCAGAAGCAAGGCATTCTAAAGGTTGGCCGCTTCTCCCTGGGGACACTGTCCTCTGCAGAATGGACTCTTGTCAAAGGTTGTTTTCCGAGGATCTTAGCTTCCTCACCCACACCGACCTGCCCCGGGGGGGGGGGTGCGTTACCTGGTCTCTGTGCACCAGTGTGCTGGGGCTTGCCCGTGGCTTGTCTTTAAAGGCGTACGTGGCCACTTGCTTCTTCAGCAAGTCCAGGAAGTTCGGAGGCATATACGGGGGAAGGTCATTGATTACCGGGTTGTTTCTGTGCACAAGAGGTGGTCTTTTCCTTCCTTCGTTCTTGAAATTATAGGTGATTCTGACTGGATTTAATAGCGATTCTTCAATAAAGGTTTTCAAGTGGTAAGTCCCAGGTATAGGAGTTTTCTGTAGGAAACGGACAGACACAGTGAAGGTCATCTGGTCCACCGGCGACATTTTTAAAAAAATCATTTTATGAGGGGTTCATACAACTCTTATCACAATCCATACATACATCAATTGTGTAAAGCATATTTATACATTCATTGCCCTCATCATTCTCAAAATATTTGCTCTCCACTTAAGCCCCTGACATCAGCTCATTTCCCCCCACACCTTCCCCATTCCCCTCTCCCTCATGACTCCTTGATCATTTATAAATTATTATTTTGTCATATCTTACACTGTCTGACGTCTCCCTTTACCCACTTTTCTGTTGTCTGTCCCCCAGGGAGGAGGTTGTATGTAGATCCTTGTAATTGGTTCCCCCTTTCCAACCCACCCTCCCTCTACCCTCTGAGTATCATCCCTCACACCACTGGTCCTGAAGGGATCATCTGTCCTGGATTCCCTGTGCTTCCAGTTCCTGTCTGTACCAGTGTACATCCTCTAGTCTA
>NW_022111379.1:18434438-18441592 GCF_000313985.2 Echinops telfairi
TTGTTTTCTCCTCCAGATTGTTCATCCAGCTTATTTTACTTAGACAGACCTGCAGAGATAATAACATGCACAAAAACAAGACAGAGCAAAACCATGCAACAAAAGAAAACAAAACAACAACAAGCCAATGACAAAAAGCAAAACAAAACACAACAACAGAAAGAAAAGCTCGTAGTTAGTTCAAGGACTGTTGGTTGGCCTTTAGGAGTGTTTTCCGGTCGAGTCTGATGGGGCGCCAAGCTCTGGCCCCAAGTCTATTTTTGGTATTCCCTGGGAACTTCGTTGCTCTGTTCCCCTTGCTGTTCTGTTCCACGCCCTTAGTGCTTTGCCTCGATGTGGTGGGATCAGATCAAGTGAAATTCCCACACTGGTGACACCTTTTTTTAAGCACCCTTTTTGAACGAGTCCTTCTTAAGTAGCATTTCTCTCTGTTTTTAGAGTTAATGAAATTTGACCAAGCAGAATACGCACTCTTGAGAGAACAACATTTCAAGAGAATCATTATTCATTCCCTTTCTGGATTAACAGCAAATGGATTATGGCCATAGGTGAAGTTTACTTTTTGAAAAAGCAACTTCAGAGACGTACTTGAATTTGGGATTTAATGACTCAATTTCAGGCCTCTGATGAGGCCATTCAAGATAACTTCTTCATCTCTCTTTTATTCCGTTAGAGGCTTTTTCAGTTTATTTAAAAATTTGTATGGTTGTGGGAAAATATAGAGAACTCACCATTTGTCCAGCCCGCATCATTCACATCTACAATTCAGGGCCACGAATTACATCAGTCATGGTGTGCAATCCTCATCGGGACCCATCACCGTGAACAGAAACTCAACGCTTCCCAAAGAAGCCCCCTGACCCCCTCCACCACACTCCCGGTAACTTCTTTTAAACTTTGATGACTATCTACTTGTCTATTTTAGGTATTTCCACTTCCTATCTGTGGGGTCATACAGCATTTGTCCTTTGTCTCCTTCTGCTTATGCATTTCTTTCTAACCCTCACACGGGACCCTCGGGAATAATAGCATGAGCCTGGGGTTGGGGGTGCGGGGGTGGGGAGAGGACTGGCAGAATATACAGTCTAATCAGCCCACTAAGAAGTGTGGTAGTTCCAAATCCCAACCTGGATGAGCAGACCTGGAAAGTTAGTCGCTGCTTCTCTCATGACCACCTTTCCGTTGAGCTTCTGTTCTGCCTTTGAATGAAATTCACTTAACTCAAGGAGCCTTGGACTCTTAAGTCCCTCTATTGTTGAAAGGTGGTGGTACACAATATTTATGAAATATTTCAGAAACTCTGTCTCTTGAGGGGGCGGGGAGCATGTCGGTTTTTCATTGGGACCACCTGGCCTTCCTTCGCTGACCATGTTAACCATTGTGCTCACAGGCTCTGTACCAGCTGAGGAGGGAACGGGAGAACAAAGCCCCGTCCCCCTCAGGCGGTCATACCAAGACCATAAGTTGGGACTGTCTGATCTACATAGCTGCAAAGCACCTGAATCCAAAGATTTTTTTAGTTTCCACTTGCCCAAGATTTTTTTTCCCCATTCAAAATGTAAAGGCCAATTTTTCATTCACAGGCTAATACTCCTATTGTAAACATGAAAGGGCTTCCAAGAACAACCACTGCTGCCTGGTAATTAGTGTTACTGAGAGTTTAGATGGGTGAAAATGTTCATGGCAACAGGGCTCATCTGACTTGTAAAGACTGAAAATATACGTACCGTCAACGTTGTCCTCCACCATCCCTCTCTTTCAAAAGACGATGACTTCCAGGATGGCTTCTAGTAACAAACAGGGAATATGCTTAATCACTTGAGAGGGGAGCTACTAAAGTTAAATATAATTTACAAAATGCTTACTTGAAGAAATTAATGTTTTCGCTACATTGGTCGGTCTCTATTAAAAGAAAAGCTACAGAATGACCAATTTTATCCCTAGTAATTTTCTTAAATGGCTCTTTTATGATCTTAAGCTGTTTTTTAAATATCTAAATTCCCTTAGGTAAAAGTAAAGTAATAAATATCTTCATCTCCGAGAAATGCTGTAATCTATTAAATGTGGTAGAATTTGAGGTTGTTAGGAAGAAAAAGAGTTGCAGAAATCCAAAATTATGTCATTATACATTAGATTTATGGCTGGGATGATTTGTCTGGGGGGTCAAGGTGAAAAAAGTGTGTAAGTGTTATATTAATGTGATTTTGGGATACAAGTTCTTGGGAATATGGTAACTGCTGAGAACTGCCAGTTCCTGGATTGGCACACACTGTCAAATGTGCTAGCAATCCAGCAATCAATGAGACTAGAGGAGTAGAATACTGGAAGGAGGCAGACAGACCAAGCCTTTAAAGCCCAGGGTTGCCACTGAATCACTGGATGCACTGGACAAGTTATAAGTCTCATAAGCCTATGGGCTCAGCTTCAACATAAGGGTATAAAAATAAGGTTTGGTTGATTTGATTTTTTTGATTATTGCTTCCGTGAGCATTGATTGTGGAGCCAAGCAAAATGAAATCCTTGACTTCAATCTTTTTTTCACTTTATAATGATGTCTATTGGCCCAGTGGAGGTCATGTTTTCCTAACTGAGCTGCTGCAATCCATCCTGTAGGCTGCAGTTTTGATCATCAGCAAGTACTGCAATTCCTCCTCACTTCCAGCAAGCAAGGTGGTGTCATCTGCATATCTCAGATTGTTCATAGCCTCCTCCAGTCCTGATGCCCTGTTCTTCTTTCATATAGTCCAGCTTCTCGTCTTATCATACAAATTAAGTATGATGAAAGTAATCAAGCCCGACACACACTTTTTCTGAAGTTACACCATGCAGTATTTCTTTGTTCTTTGAAGTACACCTGGTCTGTGTACAGGTTACTGGTGAGCAAAATGAAGTGTTCCAGAATTCTCATTCTTCTCAAAGTGACCCATAGTTTGTTATGATGCATATAGCCAAAGGCCTTTGCATAGTCATAAAACACAAGTAAGTGTGTTTCTGGTATTATCTGCTTTCAGTTAAGATCCATCTGATATCCCTCGTGCCACATTCTCTCCTGAATCCAGCTTGAATTTCTGGAAGTTCTCTGTCAATGTACTGCTGCAACAGTTTTTAGATTATCTTCAGGAAAATTTTACTTGTATCTGATATAAATATTGTTCCAAAATTTGCACCTTCTCTTGAGTCACCTTTCTTTGGAATGGGTGCTGTGAATGTCTTCCAGTTAGTTGGCCAGATAGCTATCTTCCAAATTTCTTTGCACAGATGAGCTTGCTGAAACATGTCAACTGGTATCCTATAATTTCCTGAAGCTTGATTTCCACTAAGGCCTTCAGTGTAGCTTAGCCTTCTTTCAAGGCCATTGGTTCTTGATCTCATGGTATTCCTGGAAATGGTTGAATGTCCACCAGTTTTATTTGATACACTCTGGCACTCCATCATTTTTGAAACTTCTTGCGTTGTTGGATGTTCTGCCCGCATAACCCTTTTCCATTGTACCTTGAGGCTTGACTTTTTTCGCTCCATGTCTTTCACCTGCCGAGATGCCACGTGTGCTCTTCCCTTTTGCCTTTCTAACTCAAGGTCTCAGCACAGTTCAGTTTAATGCTTTACTTTGTATCTTGAACAGCTCTTGGGAATCTTCGGTTCTGTTTGTTTTTCCCTGTTCAGCTCTTTTACCTAATGTCTTCCTTTCATTTTATCTATTTTGCGTTCAAGAGCCAAGTTCAATGTCTCTTCGGACATCTGCTTTGGCCTTTTCTTTTTTCTTGTCTTTTTAAAGACCTTTTGGTTTCTTTGCATATGGTGTCATTCAACAAATTGTCTGGTTCTCAGTAATTAATGCTAAACGTGCCAAATCTATTCTTGAAATGCTCTCTCAATTTGGGTGGGATAAATTGATGCCAAATATTGGCTTTCATGGACTTGTTTTAATTTTCTTCAGCACTAACTTGAATTTGCAAATGAGCAATTGATGGTCTATTCCATAGTCAGCTCCTGGCCTTTTTCCTGACTGATGATATTGAACTTCTCGATTGTCTCATTCCACAGATGTAGCCTATTTAAGACCTGTGTATTCCTTCCAGAAGTTCATGTGTATAGTCAATCACCAGAGCTATATAGGCTTTGTAGACATAACCAAACACGTGTAAGTGGTGAGTGGGTTGGCCTGAGGGCCCAGGATGATAGCATTTGGGTAAATTGGCATAACATAGTTTACAAAGACAATGTTCTGGAGGAAAGAAGAGTGACAGAAATGGAAAGACACAGGTAACAATTAGTCCAGTGGCCTAATGGACCATGTAACCTCAGACCAGAAGAACTAGATGGTATCCCACTACCACTACTAACTACTCCAGAAGAACTAGATTGTATCCCACTACTACTACCAACTACTCCAATTTATCCCATTAGAATGTTCTGGGTAGCAAAGAAGAAGAATGTATAACAAAAATAAAAATCATACAAAAGACCAGACTTACTGGTGGAACCCCCAGGACTATGGTTCTAAGCTACCAAATGAGAGGAATATAAGGAGAGCAATCACAGTCGTGAGGTATGCACTTAGACCAACCAACCATGTTCAGATCAAAAGAGCAGTGTTTGTCTCATGACAAAGGCATTCAGAAGGCGTAGAAAGAAAGGAACAATGGAACAGGAAACATAGGTAGGAAGTCAAATAAGGGCTGGTGTGTTGAGAGATTGCACTGAATGAGGTGAAACAAGATGCGTAGAAACTGTTGAATGTAAAACTGATGATCTGCTCGGTAAATACCTAATTTTCTCTCACTCTCTCTCTCTCTCTCTCTCTCACACACACACACACATTTCAAAAAATACTATGGGGTTTAAAACCAGGAAAGGTGTATGTCAGGATGGTGTCCTTTTCCCCTCCGTCAATCTGCATGTTGGCAAATATTCTGAGAAGTGGGGCCATACGAAGAGTCCAGCATCAAGTCTGGAGGAAGGCCAATGCACCACCTGCAATGTTCAGAGGTCACAACTCTGCTTGCTGAAAACTAAGTGGACTTGGAGCACCTACTGATGGAGATCAAGGGCGATGGCTTCAGTAGGGATTATACATCAGCATAAAGAAAAACACAAATCCCCACAACTGGACCAATGAGCAATAAACAGAGAGAAGATTATAGTTATCATGGATTTCAGTTTACTTGGATCCATGGAAGCAGGAGTCAAGACACCAAAAGATGTTGGGCAAATCTGCAAAAGATCTTTTTTATTTCTAAGTGTTCAAAAGCAAAGATGTCACTTTACATTTTGAGGACTGGGGTATGCCTGATTCAAGCCATGTATTTTCCGTTACCTCTTACGCATGCAAAAGCTGGGTGGTGAATAAGGAAGACCTAAGAAGAGTATTTGAAATATTGTGTTGACAAAGAATATTGAATAAAGAGATGGTCTACTGCCAGGAGAACAAACAAATCTGTCTCAGAAAAAAAATACAGCCAGTGTGTTCCTTAGAAGATGGTGAAGCCTCCTCTCACATACTTTAGACATGCTACCTGGAACGATTAATCCTTGAAGAAGGGCATCATGCCTGGTAGAAGGTCAGCAAAGAAGCCCCACAAGACCTCAATGGACACAGTGGCTGCAATATTAAACCGTACTCTAAGAAGTATTGTGGGGATGTACAATGCTTTGTTCTGTTTTACCCAGGCTTGCTATGAATTGGAACCAACCACCTAGCAACATGATTTTTATTCTATCTACCAAGTTAAGAAAGGGATTCTTTCCTGTTTCACAGGAAGGACTAGATAAAATCATTAAAATATTGAGTTCTACTCTCATTAATAACACTTTCATGGTAACTATTGAGTGCCAGTTATTTCAAAAAAGAATGCATCAAAAAAAACAATCAATTCAGAACAATTGATACAATTCTTCCTGCTTAGCAACTTAAATCCACGATAATTATGAACATTTCCTGGGCTTTCTTTTGCTATGAGCTGTTTGCGTTTCTCTGGAAATACTGTTTCTGTTTGGGACACAGCTGCTAAGTCTGGATTGGTTTCTCTCCACTCTCTTCGTTAATGTTGAATCGTCACCGTTGCGAATTTGTAGTTACACAAACGGAACTTTCTTAGACAAGTCAAGGCAGGTCCCCCAGAAGCATTCCAACAGGGTCCCAGGCTAACTGAGGGGCCAGTGGGATGAGGTGGGGGGTACAGGGGAGCAGTCGCCATGGCCTCGCTCAAGGAAATCAATCGCTGTGACATTTGTCCCAAGCAGCTCTAAACCTCACTCCTCTTCCCAATCACTTTAAGAGGGATCCATTTGTTTTGACAAGGTAATTTTGAATATTTTCTAAATTCTCAGCTAGAAGGCTAGGCAGAGTCGTCAGATTGACTGAGGAAAGAAACCCCTATTGTCCTCGGGGGGAAAAGGGAAGTAGGTCACCCAGTCATGGAGAAGAGCAAACACAGGAGCAAATGGCGTGGGGGAAGGAGGCAGCAAGGGGAGGGAAAGTAAGGGGGTGCAGAAGCGCCAAGGGACAGACATTCGGGTGAAGGCCAGAGGGAAAGGCGAGGAGGAGAGGGCGGGGCCGGGGGCAGGAGATCGCTGACTCCTACTGTCCCATCTGCCCAGGGCGACCCTTACAGAGATGGTGGCCATAGTGACGACTGCCTGGTCCATCGGGGTCTCTCACCCGAGCCCGAGCCCCCAGCCGAGCCCCCAGCCGTGAGCAGTTGCTAGGAGACGCCGAGGCCCTGCCAGCGGTTGGGGGAGGGGGCCTGGCACACTCCTCCGGCTCCGGTGGCCCCTCCCGCAGAGAGAGAGAGGGAAGCTGATCGGGCAACTGGGTGCTAAGAAAGCCCAGAAAGGGCTTTGGAGTGGCCAGAGAGCAAGCTGGGTAGGAGGCGCGGTGTGGGGGCGGGGGAGGGAGGAGGGCACCCACACCCTCAGCGCTCTCCAGTCACCTCCCCCACCCCCACCTAGCGTCCAGGCACACCTCCTCCTTAGCATCCACTCGTTAAGGTTGACATGCGTTTTCTGGGAGCGGCTTCTCTTGTGTGCAATCGGTGGCGTGAGTCCTGGCCGCCGCAGGTGTCCCTGGTGTGAAGCCCACCGCCCCATTGCCCCTACAGACAATTCACCTTTCAACCCACCCCTTCTTTTCCACCTACTAACGTTCTCATTAA
>NW_022111379.1:18442766-18462835 GCF_000313985.2 Echinops telfairi
TTTAAGAAAATTAAACATTGCACTGTGAGAAAAAAGCCAGCATGAGTTTTCCATGCACCTACTCATTCTTCAAGGGTGGCAAGGCTGTCTTGAGAATTTGGTTGGGACCCTTAACCTTTACCCCATCATTGTCCTATAGTCCTGATCTTGCCCCTTCAGCCTTTGGTTCCCAAAATGTAAAAATTTTAAAGGAATGTAATTTGAATCCCTCTAGGATGCCCCAAACCCCACTTTGATGTGGCGTAAACTGACGGGTGCAAGATTCTTCAGTGAAAGATTAGAAGTGTACAGACCTGGAGAAAGGAAATTAGAAAAACACGCTTCATATTTTACTAGTGTAATAAATATTCCTTAATTTTTGTTTGATAAAATTTTGTAGCAATACCTTTTTTTTAAACCTAGTATTAAGCTTACAAGCCCTAAATACGCTATCATCCTATTCCTATTGTCCCCTCATATGCTGCTGGCCTTTCGACTTGAAATGCTATTTCTCTCCATGATCACCTGGCACAAGTCGGGGATCAACTTCTCTGACAAGTCCTCTACAAGCACTTCCTGTCCCAAAGGACCCTGAGCTTTTGTTTATTGGAGGACTCCTTTTGACAATGTCTCCCACCTTTAGACATACCCAGGAACCCTGGTGGTATACTGGGTTATATATTGGGCTGCTCACCACAAGTTCAGCAGTTTGAAATCATCAAGTGCTTCTTGGGAGAAAGATGAGGATTTCTATTTCTGTACAGATTTGCAGCCTGGGAAACCCACAGGGGAAGAAGTTGTATACTCCATCCAAACGGGAGTCAAGACAGACCTGACGGCAATGAGTTGCTCTGGTGAACGCCCAGGACAGTTCAGCTCTGAGGCCTTTGAGCAGAGGAGGGACTAACATGTGGCGAGTGAATGACTGAATTGTTTCTACCTCTATCAACAAAACCATAAGGTGAACTAGAATAATACTTTTCCAAAGCTGATGGGGTTTCAACACAGCCACAGAGCTTGTTAAAATGGAGATTCTGATTCAGGACCAAAGATTCTATGTTTCTAAGAAGTTCCCAAGTGTTTCTGGTGACATTTTGAGCAGAGAAAAACTAGAAGTCTGCATTTAATTTCTACTAAAATACTAGGGTTGGGGATTCATCTAACCTAGCCTTTAAAGTAAAAAGAGCCATATCTGGAATATACATACCATTTACAATAGCAACAAAAGAGATGACATCCCTAGGAATAAACCTAACCAGGATGTAAAAAACTTAAGACAAAGAAAACTACAAACCACTAACACAAGAAACCAAGAGCTCCATAAATGGTACCTATCAGGCTGATAGAAAGACCTAACATGTCAAAATGTCCCAACTCCCCCAAAGCAATCCGTAGATGTAATACAATCTCGATCCAGACCCTATTAACATTGTTGTTAGGTACCAGTGAGTCTCATAGCGGCCCTACATACAACAAAAGGAAAGAAACGCTGATGGCAAAACCAACTTTATATGGAAAAAGGGAGAAAAGAAAGAAAGAAGACCCTAGATAGCAAAGCATACTGAAGAACAACAGAGACCTCATGTTTCCCAGTCTTAGAGCTTGCAGTACAGACGCGGTACTAAAAACAGCCTGGTACATCAACAGACACACGAATCAGTGGGACAGAGTTGAAAACCCCGAAGTAAATCAATCCACCTATGGAGGGACAATTCATCTTTGACAAAGGGCAGAAAGGCACTAAATACGGAAGAGATTGTTTCTTTAACAAATGGTGCTGGCAAAACTGGATATCCATTTGTAGAAACACGAAACAGGATTTATACCTCACACTACATCCATCAACTGAAAAGGATTGAAGATCTGAAACAAGAACGACTATCAAAGATAACTATTGAATTAGACGATATGTAAATCACCAATAAAACTGTTGAAAAAATAAAATCATAAACAAAAAAAGATTATCGAAGGAAAAAATGGAAGGGGAACTTAGGGGCCATAATTTATAGCATAAATAGTGTATGAAACATAACAAAAAATTTACAAGCCTCCAAAGATAGATATCTGGGAACTTCTAACAATAAAACACTTATGTGCATCAAGACCTCCTAAAAAGTAAAAAGAACCAGGAAAAAATGTCTTGGCAATCTGTAACCTAAAGCTTATAGAAAACGTCAACATTTCAACTCAACTCACTGCCATTAAGTCAACACCAACTCAGAGCACCCTATAGGATAGGCTAGAACTAGCCCTGTTGAGTGTCCAAAAACTCTCGTCTCTCTTCCTCGGCCTGGTTTCAAGAGTCTCCACGTGGTAGCATGTATCCAAACTTACTCTTTATGGGTGACCGATATGTCTTTAATTATGTGCGCCCCACATTTTATTATCCAGTCACCTGCTAATGGACACCTGCGTCTCCCCCTGCCCCCCGCCATTTAGCTGTTGTGAATATGCTGGAGTGAGTGTTGTACAATTAACTGAGTCTGGTGGATTCAAACTGCTGACCATGTGGATCGCAGCCCTGCATGTAACCACTACACCACCAGGGCTTCTTTTCAACATTTCAACAGTAATTGGTGAAAAAAAATTCCACGTAATAGGCAAAAGCCATAAACAGGCACTTTCGCCAAAGGTAATATGCAGGTGGCCAGCAAATATACAGAAATACTTGTGATCATTAGGCCGTGTTGTCAGGAGTTGGTGAGTTGGTTTCCACTCTAGTGACCCCTACGCATAACAGGAGAAACACCGCCCAGTCCAGCACCATTCTTACAAAATTTTTTTTTAAGATCTTATTGGGGGCTCTTACAGCTCTTGTAACAATCCATTCATCAGTTGGATCAAGCATATTTGTACATGTTGCCATCATTTTCTAAGCATTTATATTCATCTGAGCCCATGGTATCAGTTCCTATTTTACCTTCCCTGACCCCACCCCCCTCGTGACCTTTGACAAATTTTTATATCTTACACCAACCAGTCTTTGTAGTTTCTTCTCCCCTCCTCTCCCCACCTTCCCCTTCCCCTCCTGGTACCGCTACTCCCATTTCTGTTCCTGAGGAGTTTATCTGACCTGGATTCCATGTGTCCTGAGCTCTATCTGTACCTGCGCACATGCTCTGGCCTATCCCACAGTGAAAGGCAGGACTGGGGTCATGATGGTGGGGGTTGAGGAAGCCTCAAAGAACCAGAGGACTACTGTACTCAGAAGGCTGTGGGGGGATGCAACTCTCACACATGCTAGTGGGACTGCATGATGGTGTGTATGATTGTAATGATCACTGTGGAAAATGGGATAGCACGTCCTTAAAAAGATCAATACCAGAGTTCAAAACGAGGACTAAAATTCAAAACCATTACAAGATCTGACTTACCGGTCTGATATAGACTGGTAGAATCCCTGACACCTTAGCACTTCAAATACTGTGCAAACCTGGAAGCAGTGGATTCAAATAGGCCATTAAAGTGAGGAATATACCCTTCAAAAGCACTAGCCACACAAACCAAACGGCAGCAACTGCCAAAGGCCCGAATTCCGAACGGAGGAAGGGGCAGTGAAGATGGGCAGACCCAGGCAGGAAATGGAGAAATGCTGTTACACAGAGGGCATTTCCAACTAATGTCACCACACCAAGCGTGTCCATGTGGCACGGGCGGTTAATTTGTTCTGTATATACATTTACCCAAACCACAATACTCCAAAACAAAGGGACCAAACACCTGGTTTGAAATCATGAACAGAAATTGAAAAGGCCACCAGCATGCAGAACCACAGTCCTTTAAAGAGAGAGATTAATCAAGTCCATCATTGTACCTCATTTCATTTTCTTTCTCTGCTGGGCCTCTGAAACTGGCCCAGCAAAAAAAAAGAAAGAAAATGGCCCAGCAGACGAGGGACAAGTACCCGGGAGACTGAGAAAAAGAATGTGATAGGTACAGAGAAGTCCAGAAACCCAGGAATGAAACATTATCTTAAAAATAGAAATAGCATAGGTCAATGACTTCAAGGACTTTCCTCCATAAAACTTTAAACACGCCAGTTAACAACGTATCTCTACTTAACGTATCTCTACTTAATAAAGCTGTGGTCTTGATTACCACTTAGAAATGTTTCAAATACTACCATCCTGTAGAATGTAGTGCAACTGAAGTTCACACTCAGCTAAGCATATGCACTCAACCCAGCATGGTGCAAATACATTCATGTATTCAGAGAAACGTGGACACAGTTGTTATAATTGTTGAAGGGGAAAATAATGTACTCTGAACTTTCACCCAGGCTACAAGTTTCCATTTTGTTATCCGTACCTCTTGGCTTCCCATAAATCTGTAGGAATTTTAAAAAATCACAAAAGATTAGCTTTGCCTGCTTGTCATTTATAGGGTCACAGCCATTTAAACAGGAAAACAGTCAACAATGTGTGCTTAGAACAAATGCTGTGTTTTGCCTACATTATGGTAAAATCCTGAGTTAGAGACTAGAAGAATAAATGCTATCCATTTACATCTACTTCTTAGCTGAATATAGCTTCTTTAAATTCGCACTGCTGTAATAAAAGCAATGCTTATTTTATACCCGGAAGGTAGTATTTCTTGTCAGGAATTCGAATCCTCTCCCAAATACCTAGTTTAACTTTCCTTTTGACTGAATCCTAATCACATCTAATGAAAGACAACAGAATGTAAAAGATCAATGCATTTCATTGATCTGCCTAGCGAGTGACCTAACATCCCCTTAGGATTATCGATGCCTATTCTTTTCCTTGCCGTATCTAAACCCTATTTATCACAAGCTTTCACCACTAACTATCCAGCTTTCTATTTTCTGGTATAAATCATATTAGTCACAAGAGGGGGCCCCCAAATGAGCTGCCTCCCGGGAAATTAAAAAGCCTGTGGCTGTAGGAACCCAGTAACGATGCCCCCCCAAAGCTGTACTCCTGGCTCTGGTTTACTAGGGAATCTTTCACTACGTATTTAAAGTAGTGAAAACAACAAAAACCCTGACAACCACCTTCTGAGTAGCCCGGAGAGACCAATGGCAGAAGCCAAGCAAAAACAAGGTTTGTTCTCATCAAGAGCTGTCAAGCTGGTTCTGCATCATAGCAACCCCATTATCTACAACTAGCAAGGCCTGGTCAGGCACCCTGTTCACAATCACTGCACACTAAGCCCATTGCTGCAGCTACTTTTTAACCTTTCTTGTGTGGGGTGAGGGGCATTCCTAGTTTTCAGGGACCCTCTTATTTACAAAGCATGAAGCCCTTTCTCCAGAAACTGTCCTGTCCTGTTAACATGCCCAGCATAACCAAGGTAAGTCTCACCAGTTTCCCAGGCTCACTCTGGCTATACTTCTTCCAACACTGGTCTCTGCATCATTCTGGTGGTCCACGGTGTATTTAATATTCTTTGCCAACATCATAATTTAAAAGTATAAATTCTTCTACCCTCCTTATTCTTTGTTCAGCCTTTACATGCATAGGCGGCCACTGTCAATCCCACGGCTGGGGTCAGATACATCTTCGCCCTCAGAGCAACATCCGTTTTGTAAGCCTATGCCTTTTATTTCCCCCCTCCAGATTTGCTCACTACAATGTCTTGATTTCTTGACTGCTGCTTCCATGGGCACCGATTACAGATCCACATAAATTAAAACAAGATTTAGTCAGTGCCAAATCCACTAAGAATATCCTTTTTGTAAAACATTTGGAGACAAGCAGGTAGGACTGAATATTGTCTTTTGTCTTACAATAGAATGATGAAAATGTAAAATGAGTTAAAAGTTTAGAAAAAGAGAAAATTATCCTCCCTTCACAGCTGGACTGGGATTGTTGTTACAAGCATTTAAAAGACATGTGCTTCTAAAGTCAAAAATGGACAATTGGATGCCAAGGTTGATCAATAAAGATGGTTGGAAACACCAAGTACCTATCTTATGCCAGTCAGCAAACTCACAAAAACATTTTAAATCATCATTTGAAGCTAACATCAAAGCAAATTTCAATTTTAAAACTAAGCATAACCTCAAGTAACGCCCCTGCTGAAAGGACTTACCGACTAGATTTATACTAAGTATAAGCATCTCATTTAATTTTTAAAATTACCAAACCTCAATAGTATTAATAACTCAGATTCAGAGCAACAGTTGGTTAAATTGTAATTTTTTTATTGGAAAACAAATATACAACTTGGAATGGATTTGAGGCAAATTGTGCCATAAGCAGATTTTCTTTAAGTGGCTAAACAAAGTTTAAAAAGCAAGTAACCATAAAAGAAAAGGTTTCTGGTACAGGACCAGCAGTACAAAAAAATAGTGTACGAGTACCTGGATAATACACCCGTTTTGCAATAGTGCAACTTTAAGTACATATTGTTGACTGTCCTTAGTCCACGCAGAGTTACAACTCCACACTTCAACAACCACATGCTGACGGCTCCTGAAGAAAACTACTGAAAAAAAGGCCTAACCAGATGTTCCCTCGTTTGACCAACGCCATCTAAGTTTAGATGTGCAGAAGGGCTTAGATATATCCAGAGTAAGCCACATGCAACATGTTACTTGATCAATTTTCTAAAGTAAGGTTTCAGGACACTGACAGTAAGATAAGGGAAGAGAACATGGAGGAATGAAGTCCTAATTACTATACATGCATATTCTTTTGACAGTTGGGGGAAACCTTTTACAGATAAGTTACAAACAAAGAAAAGGCAAATAAACAATTTTGTACAAGAAATTTAACACATTCTGTACAGTGTCTTCACTTTGCTGTCATCATTTGTACAAACTCTGAAAAAGAAGAAGTACATGAAAAGTTAAGTCAATGGCAAACCAACCATCATCTTTACACAATCACTAAACCCTCTCCATTTCTTTCCTTAGAATTACCATAAAGAAATAGGGGAACACTAGTTGATAGTCAATACTGCAGCTTTATAAACTTCACACTCTGGACTATTTAGAGAAGCTGCTATAAAGAAAAGAAAATGTATTGAATTTTAAGTCTGTTAGGTGCTTAATCAACATTCATGCTAAGTCGATAGTCTAACAGATAGTTAACAGATTCGGTTTAGAATGTTAAAATGTTAAGCTGCTTCCTAAAATAATTGTATCATGTAAACTCTACATCAAAAGGGAAGGGAGAGGGCTCATTGGAAAGCCTTTCAATTTCCAAAGGTCTCACAATACATCCATGTGGTGACCAGCCCCACAGTTTAGGCACAAGTAACACTTTTGAATTTGACCTTTTGTCAACATTTCAAACTAAAGCCAATTAGAGAAAACTAGAGAAGCCAATGGAGAAATGAAACCAAAAAGCCAAAGCTGCTTGCTGTCAAGGAGATCCCAACTCACAGCGACCCTCTCCTCTACAGGGCTTTTGAGGCTGAAGTCTTTGCAGAAACACGTAGGCTCATCTCTCTCCCAGAGCACGGACCTTGTGGTTAGCAGTCCAACACTTAGCCAACCGCATCACCAGGGTGCTTCAAGGGATAAAAAGTTACCTAATTCTAATCTGAAGAGCGTCATAAATTGTTTTCTCAAGTTGTTTCACTACTCTTATACAAACAACTGTTTGGCATGGAGTGGAGCACTATGCTTTTCCAACTTTAACGCACACAGCAAGCACAAGTATCTTGTTAAAAAATGCTGGTTTCTAGTCCTAAAGGTAGAACAGGATGGAAAACATTTCTAAAAATGTCCCAGGTTAATAATGTTATTGTCTGATATGTAGACAACATTCTGAAAAAGTCAGGGAGATTTAACCTATCAGAAACATTCTCTGAATGCAAAGTCAACACATCAAAAGAGGTGATGAAAATGAAATAATTACCTTCATAGTTTACTTGACCATCACCATCAATATCTGCTTCCCTGATCATTTCATCAACCTCTTCATCTGTTAACTTCTCTCCAAGGTTTGTCATCACGTGACGAAGTTCTGCTGCACTAATGTAGCCATTGCCATCCTTAAAAAAAAAGGTTAAGATGTCTAAGTGAAATGATAGTTGGAATGGAAGTTTACTAAACTTCACATTAAAGGAAAATACTTCGGTGACAGACACAAATTAAAGGGAGTATGCTGATGGTTGTCATAAAAATTAAATGTCACCAATAGTCAAGAAAGAAGTCCTCAGGTTTAAATATTTAACAAGTCAAGTGACACCTCCTTTACAAGACTAACACCAGTACATATGTTATTGGAAAGTCTAAATAATGTTAGATTTTTATTAAGCTTTGCTTGATATTTGAAGGACTTTACTAACTTATCAGGAAAACAAGTCTTCAAAGAATAAGAGATCTTGTGCCATAATTTAAATTTTGTCCTCCAATAAAAACTGCACTAAATTCAGTCCTTCGTCGGACAGGGCAAGATATGACAAAATATCAATTTATAAACTATCAAGGGCTCATGAGGGAGGGGGAAGCGGGGAGGGAGGAGAAAAATAAAGGCCTAATGTGGGGGTTTAAGTGGAGAGAAAATGTTTTGAGAATGATGTACAAATGCGCTTTACACAATTGATGTGTGTATGGATTGCGATAACAGTTTTATGAGCCCCTAATAAAATGTTAAAAAAAAAAAATTCAGTCCTTAAATATCTACCTTATCGAACACACGGAATGCTTCTCTAATTTCTTCTTCACTGTCTGTGTCCTTCATTTTTCTTGCCATCATTGTCAGAAATTCCGGGAAGTCAATTGTGCCATTACCTGAAAGTTTAGTTGAAACATTAAAGCAGAATTTACAATGACACTTCATCAACAGCCCTCCTCCCCCATAAATTAAAAGGACGTACCATCAGCATCTACTTCATTAATCATGTCTTGTAATTCTGCTTCTGTGGGATTCTGCCCAAGAGACCTCATGACGGTTCCCAACTCCTTTGTGGTTATAGTTCCATCACCATCCTTGTCAAATAGTGAAAAAGCTTCCTTGAACTCTGTTTGGGAGAGGGGGTGGCAGACAATCCCAATTTACAAGCCAACAATAAAAAATAACCTCCTAAATGAGATATATTCATCAACTCTTAAAACAAATATATATATGAAGATAGCAATCAAAAAAGCATTTTGGTTCTTGACAGAGTAGGTTAAAAACCTTTCATTAACACCTTTTCCCAATCATGCCAGTATATGCTCACAGTAATCTGTCAGGGAGTTTTCGTCTAAATCTTACAGCAAACTCCCATATCTGGACCAAATAAAAGGTAATTATTCTGAATTGAAAGAGTATAACAACCAAAGTCTTAAATTATTGGCTTCTGTGTTATTCATTAGATTGCATCAGTGAAACTTAGTTCAAACATTATAGCTTAACTCAGAATACAAAATGAGTACGAATACCCAATACACTTAAAGAGAATTAACTACACGACGTGCTGTACATTTAGAGCTAACCTCCAAAGGTTCAACTATGTTCTACAGCAATCATCTACGAAACTTCAATAAACTTCAGAACCGCATGCAACATAGGCTAGTTTCTTTTTCTACAAGGTGGGAGAAGGGACTACTACCAAAAAAATATCTAAGGTTAAAACTGGGCTGATCAAGACATGAATGTTTTAGTTAAGTGCTTTAAGAGAGGTAATTTACGCTGTTCTTTAGAATATGAAACCCTAAGATTGTAAAACAGTCAAACAATGTATTACTATTTAAAATCTGTTCTTCTGAAATTATGCTTCTGATTCACCAATGGACTTAACAGCAGAGATTAATCTGCTAGTATTTTCCAACCAAGACATATTCTAAAAGATATTAGACCGTATCAGCACGCAAACATAAAGGCAGTTTACAGGGCCAACAAGCCTCTCTAACATAGCTATGCATTTGAATGTTTATATATGAGACATGTTTAAGAACAAGTGTACCGACTCACTCTCTAATTCACTCACCCTCTCACTCTCTCTCACTCACTCACTCACTCACTCTCTAATTCACTCACCCTCTCACTCACTCTCACTCACACACACACACACACACAAAAAAAAGAACAAGTGTACCTTGTAATAGTCCAAGGCTGTTTATTCCCTGCTGCCTATCAATATACAGGTCCCAATTCATATATATACCTTCCATTTTCATGCCAGCTATTATCTCTTTTATGGATTCAAGTATCCTTCCCCTGATTTTGCCCGTCAGCAAATAAGGATCTTTATGTCTCTAAATTCAAAGTCATATTTTAAGTGCTTGTACCCTTAGTACCCTTATTCCTCCCCAAATTGCCAACAGCACCACCTTTTAGAGGTGATATGTAATTCCACTGCTAGGACACATATTCCTCTATCAAATACGCAATTAAAATGCCTTCCACATCAAACCCCTTCAAAATGGAAAATGCTTAGTCCACCAATGAATATCTATAGCTACCAATCCCATCAAGTATGTTTCAGTGTATGCACAACACCATAAAGTCTAGAAGTTTAAAAATGTAGACTTTGGAACTTCAGAGGTCCGTTAAAAGCTTTTTGGTCCAGCTTCTTCACAGTTGTTAAATATGGAGAATATGGCTCACTATTTTCTAAACTTAAGAATTTAATTACATGCATATATGTATGTATTCCAATTGTACAAGCACATATTCCATATGTATTAAGATAAATAAATCCACGATCTCAGAAATCTAGTCATATTTCAAATATGACCAGAAACCTGTGTCACTCCAATTGGTGCATAGAATTGTATTCGAATAAACTATACTTGGATAAACAAGAGTAAAAAAAAATTTATAAAGTGTGAATGCACTTAAAAGCTGTGCTATGCTTGGCAAATTAAACAACCAGCCTCACTGCCTTCAAGTCAACGCCCATTCATAAATGACCCTACAGGACATTTCCCAAGACTCTTAACTCCTGCAGGGAGAGGAGCTGCTGGTGATGTCAAACCGCTGACCTGGCAAGTTAGGACTCAGGAAAGGCCAGGGAAAAGATGACTTCATTTCTTACAGCATCCAAAGTTGCACTGAACAGACTCCAGACTTGTTTTTCTCCTACTTTCTATCGGCAAAGCTCTTACTCTCTATTCCCACCTCTTACTTGTAAATGTAGTCACACTTCTTACCCTCTTTTTAGGCCTTTTCATTCATGCCCATTTACAATGACAATTTCACATCTTTTAAGTCTAACCCATCTCTCCTTAAATCTCAGGCCTTTATTTCAGCAACAAAGCCTGAGGAGCCATATGAAATCTTCTGCCTTAAAACCAAGTCCTGTAGAATACTCCCAATTAAATACTACCCAATCTTCTGTCCTATCTCTACAACTAATACTTTATTCAAAGCCCAATCATCCCTTTCCTGAACTATTTATATTACAACAGCTTCCTAATTGAAGACTCACTTATCCAAATTGCCTCTGTCATATTGCCATTTTGGTAATCATCTCAAAATCTTATTTGCTTAGCTTCAGAGTGGATATCACTAATAGTATGCTACAGCCAATAGTAACTAACATTTTGTTCCATGTAAATACTATTTATTCTCAGAGGAACTCATCAATTTACCAAATAGAAGTTTAGTATCAAACTAGTGATTGATTTTATGAAAGTAGTCTATAATTTAAATTTATAGCAACCCAAGGACAAAAGCAGATAGGGAGGACTTACCCACAAAACAACAGAATTTGATTACAATTTCCACTTTACTCAGATTTTTCTTTAAAACATTGTGTAGAACTATTTTCATAAAATAATTTGTTTGAACATACAGCACCTACCAACTGTTAACAAAGACTACACAAAATGAAAGTATTTAGAATATACAATGGGTTTTTTCAAAAAGTCATGGAAAAATCTCATTATCTTTTCATTCCAATTTTCCACATGCACATTCAAAGCCCCTGTCTTTGTCTACATCCCTTCTACATAGTATTCAGACACAGAAGCCTAACACCTAACATTTCTTTGCATAAATTCCTGAAGTTTTAACTGTTTGAGTTCTAAATTCGTTAGTTTTAAAACCTACCCATCCTTAAAAAAGGTTTGATGAATGAAATGCTCTACTATTCCTGAGTGACAAGAAGAAATGAAAAATTCTCAATGCCTGTTTATTCCAAATTTGTTTATATTTTTACACTGAAGAGCCACAAATAACTGTAAAATTTACTTGAAATATTAAACAATAAACCTACAAGTACAATTTAAATTTACCCACTTTTTAGTCTCCTATACTAGTCAAAGCTAATTTAGTAATCTTTGTGCATAGAAACATAATTCTACGCAAGACTTATTCCGGGAACTGACATATGAACTTGAGAGGCAAAGCCTAAATATACAATCAGGAGAGCAGGTCCTGAACATCAGAGGAAGAAGAGCCACTTTCAGATAACTGACCCAAGTCAGAGGCAGCCTCTGCTCAGATCCATTCTAGCCACTGGCATATACAGCTCTCGTTTTATGAAAGTAGGTTACCACGAAACAAATAACAAAAGAAAATTCCAATGCTAGTTTAAAAACATCTATTTATTTTGAGTTCTGATAATAGTTCCTTAAATGGTCATGATGGATCAGACCTTGGTTGGCACCATGTAATTATTGACATAAACTAAGTAAAGCTGGTCTTTTTTACCAAATGAGTTTTATCCTGTACACTTTTTCTGTCAGGGCCTCTAAATATCAAAACCACATAATTAATGACATCACTGCAGAAATCAACAAAATTAACCTGTTCCTGGCATCACACTACTCAGTGTGACCAAGTGACATACATAATTCATTGGCGCTAACAGTAACTTCATTTGCAGTTTGTAGAACTTCTACATAAGTTTGCAATATTAACCTACCAAGAGAAAAACTGTCTTTAAAGTACTTTAATATATATTCAACACTGCATTGTTTAAAAAGCTTGCTTCCTTTAACAATTTGGACAAACATGTTTTAGACTCCAAAATAATGTCGGCCGCCAGCAGCAATGACAATTAACTAAGTGAAGAAGCAAAAAAACAGTGCCTTCCTCTCAAAGGTAGACAGACATTGAAATGTGCCAGATCAGAATCAAAGGGGCTTCTGGGAAAAGTCAGATAATTCTACATTTTCATATCATGTATGTCTTTGAAAATGAAATACATTCTGTATGGATTGTAATAAAGAGTTGTATGAGCCCCTAATAAAATGATTGATAGATAAATAAAGAAATAAATAAGAAAATGAAATACATTCATTCAAAAGTATTTATTCAGTGATTACTGGTTGGAGATACTGGCATAGACAACCACACACAAAAGGTTTCTGGATGTCACGGGGTGCATATTTTAGTAGCACAGAAGCTTGGTCTCTCACTTAAAACGGTTTTATGTCTAAATGTTCATGAAAACCTGGGGGCAAGGAGTAGCTATGAAGAATCTCATGGTCTAGGCGTGCGCTCTCTCTCTATATATATAGACAGATATTTTTTCCCTTGAATATTTTTATTGACATATCATATTCATTCCAATATATCCCTTCCCATACAGTTAGTTCTCTCCTTCAATCCCATCGTTTAGGGCTATAAAATCATCAATGCTATCAACCCCCCTCTCCCTACCTCAAGTGAGAGAGGTCTTAAAACAGATTTTTCTCTCACTCAAATTTTATTATGGAAGTCAAATGATAAAATTTATTATATAAACAATATTCAAATAAACTAAGTATTTATAAAAATGCTAAGCCTTCGAAGATCAATCCTCTTACTGCATATACTGTGTCTAAGCTGAGTTTTTCAGATTTTTAATGCAGTTTATGTGGTAAAATGAAGAGCCTCAGCTGATATTTGGGTCGACTTATACTCGAGTATATATGGTACATACCAAACTATTTTAGGAGGGGTGTCTGTGCTTGGAGGGCACCAATGAATATCAACTATATGATGGGCATCTGAAATATGTATTTTCTACTCCAAAGTGAATATCCTGTGTAGTAAGGGCCACACTTGACTAAGGAAATGAATGTCAGAAAAGAGATAGGTTGAGGTGGAAAATAGAGACATGTTTTCTCCCAGCCAAGTCAATCACTAAAGAGGATACATTACATAATAAATTATTTCAAATAATTTTCCATTTCACTGATTAACAAATTACTTCCAATGCTCTGCTGGGTTGCTTCAACCCACTTCATATATGCCCAGTTACTAACTCTAGAAAGCAAATCCAAAGTTCGAGTCAATTTCACACAAGTGAAAACAAAAATTGTTTAAATAAGGTCTTAATACCAAGAACGTATCAAATACTATTGTCATGGAGGGGTGAGAAAACTAATGATTGCTTGCTCTATTTAAACAAGCCATCTCCCCCCTTTCAGCCCCACCCTACCCTCAAAAAATACAAAGCTTTGAAGAACAAGAAATCATTAGTTCCCTGCTGTCTTTCTTATTGTGGTGGTGATTATCTTTTAAAAATATACTTAAACCACTAAATTGTACAGTAAGTGAATTATATGTCAATAAAACTGTTAAAAATTTTAAACAGACATTTTGATGTTAATCAACCACCTGGACCTATTAGAATTTTAAAAAATCAAAACTACTGTTTACCGGTAATGGCATAAAGACTGCATGGTATCAACTTTTACTTAACAACTACACAATGTCCATTGAAAGGCAAAGGAGACAAAATTAAAGCACTTCATTTCAGTATCTGTCATTGCTTAAGACAAAATTTAAATCATGCTACAATATTATTTTTAAAATACTAACTTGTGGGTCTAAGCTTTCACTAGAGGTAAAGGTTATTTCCTGATTATTTAGATAAGTAAATCTAGGATTAAAATATTAGCTAATCTGAGTTTAAATTCAGTATTCCCCTTCTGATTCTAAGCTTCAAATTATCTTACTCTTGACCCCTCTCTTGAGAATTAGTAAAAGAGCTCTGGTGGTAACTTGCACAAAACAAAATGCCCACGACTGCCAGGTCCCAAAGTTTTTCTATCTACAACGCCTAAAATCCAGGTCTTTAAATACGTTACCCTACATCTTCTTCTAGAGTCAAGCTTACTTTTTAACTTGACATTAAACATAATTTTTACCAACTATGAAATTGAGCAAATTAATCACTTAAAAAAAAAAAAGCAGCCTCACTGCCACTGAGTCGATGCGGACTCAGAGATTCTATAAGTCAGGGGAGAACTAACTACCCAGTAAGTATTTACAGTAGCAGAAAGCCCTTTCTCCCACAAGGCAGCTGGTGGTTTTGAACTACTGACCTTTCAGTACCAAAAATCATATACCACCAGGGATCCTACTAATTTCATGTTATTTACAAAAATCCATGGATACAGCTCAGCAAACTATTTCACTCACCTGCAATCTGCTCTTCAGTCAGTTGGTCAGCCTACAAAGAGATTAAAGAGACAGGTAAGTGATTCAGGACTATGCAGACTCAGTAGAGTTTCAGGGGGGAAAAAAATTTTTTTTTTATTTTCAACATAAACTATTTACCACGAGCTTCACTTATTCTAAAACTCTTAGTCATAGTAATATGCACAGCTGGGCAGAATATGTAATACATTGTCTCCAATGATAAACTGTCTTGACCCCAAAATTCAAGGCATATGATTATTTCAGAACTTTTGAAAATTCTGGATTTTAAACATAAGTGAAAATAAGCACATCTACCATACGAGAATATTTAACTGGAGATAAAGTCTTCTACTTACGGCAAAGAGATATTTAAATTTAAGATCATCAGTTCCTACAACTCATTATCTGCAGAAATCTTAACTGAACCCAAAAGAATTTTCTAAGGGTCACTATTACACAAATTGTTAAACATCTTTTAAACATTCAGCTTCCAAACCTTAAAAGCAAAAATCCTTAAATTAAAATCCCATCTCTAAAAGATGAAATCTGTTGTCTATTTTTTCTCAATCTCAGAGTAAGTCATGCTTCTAGCACATATAGCAGAGCTACTTTTGTTTTTAAAGACATTTGCAGGCTTATGTATTTCCTAAAATATGCAGATGTGGGTCTTATTCAATCTTCACAATAATCCTAAAAGGGCACAATATCCCCAGTTTTCCAGATGGGGAGCAGTTCAGGCTAAATTTTGGGAGTGGTAGGATATAAAATTAGTAGTTCGTAGAGCTAGGATTAAGTTCTAAGGTGACAAATATCCCCAATGCTTGAAAAAGCTTTAATTCAGATCACAATATATCAAAACGTTTACAAAACATCAAGGCTCCTTGGTCTTCTTTGGGCCTGTCCTTTGGACGTCTCATTTGCTACCAGTATGCACACCCTTGCTATAACTGTAGGTAGTTACTTCCTACTTGAGGGCACTGCCAAGAAATACTCTATCTAAAATTCTACCCACATGGAGCCAAGTGTTCTATGACTAATTCATTTATTTGTAGGCCATTGTCTACTTTCACTCTGTTTGAATAAACACACCTTATTAGATATGTAACACCTTAAGCGAGAACAGCGCTACATTTTCCCCAGGGGCAGCATGAGAAAATTTGAGAAGGAACCCAGAAAGCAGAAGTTTATTTCCCTGTCCAGAAACTTAATTATTTTGATTTGCTCCTGATGCAAATATAATTCATTTCTATTAAAACAAGTCTGGTCAACTTAAAACCTAAGAGCCAATAATTAAATTTGAAAGCAGAAGCATATATAAAATAAAACATCTACTTTCACTCCTATAATCCCACCAGCAGGTGTTTGGTATAAAGCCAGGCATAGATTGCTTTTCCTAGGAGGGGAAATGTTAAATCCATTAAACCCACTGAGTTGTTTACTTTATTATGATAGACATGACAGAAGTATTTGGAGTCTCTGTGTGGTGCAGTCTACATACGAGGCTGCTAACAAAAAGTTGGAGGCTCTAGTCTACTCGGAGGCACCTGGGGAAAAATGTGCCACTGAAACCCCTATGGAGTAAGTAGTTCTACACTGACACACATGGAGTTGGTTCACAAGTTAAAGTTGATTCATAGGTCACTAGTTTTTCCTCAATGAGGGATTTACTTCTAGGGTGATTCCAACTGTGCAGATAGATGTTCCACTGTTTCTGAGTGAACAACAGCATAGCTTACAGAGCAGCAGTTCTCAACCTATGACCCCCTTTGGGGGTTGCCTGATTCATAACAGTAGCAAAATGACAGTGATGAAGTAGCAACGAATATTATGGGCGGGGGGTCACCACAACAGGAGGAACTGTATTAAAGGGTGGAGGCATTAGGAAGGTTGAGCACCACTGATGCAGAGATGGGAGGGGGGTGTGGGGCAGAGGAAGAGCAAGGTCTTTTGAGTCATAACTGGGGCTGGTATCTCAGCTCTGCCACCAAGTAGCTGTGTGATCTTGGCCATGTCACTCCACCTCTCATAGTCAACTTCATCTGTAACACATGAATAAAAGGCCTCCGTGTGAAGGGCGCCTGTGCAGATAAAGTGAGAATGTAGACAGCTAAACCACAAAGCACAGTGGTAACTAACTCTTACATAAAGTATCCAATAAAGAACCTAAAATGCTAATTTCAACACAATTAGCTCAATTTTCAGAGAAGGGAGATATGTGTAGCATCAAGACCAAAAATGTTTATCACTTAAGCTAAATATGTCACTGTAAAGCTTTACAATTATCCAATTTTGCTAGGAGAATCAAAGTTTAAGGGTCGCATATCATCTTGTCCAGCCTCATCTTTCTCTCAGGGTGGCTGGTTGGTTTCAAGCTGCTGACTTTGTGGTTGGCAGTCCAATGCGTAATCACTGCACCACAAGGGCTCCGATAGCTCAGTTTTCCTTGCAGAGTTTTAATGCTTTAAAAAAAACCCCAAGTATTTATGCAACTAAAAAAAAATTTAAGTTTTTACATATTTACTAACCCAGAGAGTTCAAGGGTTTAAAAGAAACTACTAGCAACATTCCAATTAAAGCCTATTGAATGCAAGAATTCAAGACTCCATAGGAACTCTAATTAGTAAGCCTTTTCCAATTACTCATTGCTCTGTAGTCAATTCCCACTCATAGTGACCCTGTAGGGTCGGGAAGAACTGCCCCACAGTGCTTCCTAGGGCGTATGTCATATCTAAGGAGCTGACTACCACATCTTTCTCCCAGAGGGGCTGGTTGGTGGGTTTGAACTGCTGGACTTTCCATGAGCAGCTGAGCACTTTAATAACAGCACCATCAGGGTTCCTTTGTTCAAATACAGGCAAATAAAACTAGTTGCTATTTGTCTTTGGAGAGTCCAAGAATTACACGTTGGGGAAAACTCAAGCTCATTAACATGTGTGTTTACCTCAGTAAAGTGAAGGCTAAATTCACCAGAGAGATGACTAGTTTTTATTCTCTTATTTCTGTAAGGATTGAGGATATATAATTTGCTTCCTACTGCTCTTGTCACTCCTGACAAACTTCCAGGCATTTAATAAATTCTCAGGTTCCACCCAAACTACTTAGAATCCACATTTTGTAGAACCACCAAGTGATTTAAAGTGGGAGCTTTAAGAAAAAATGTTGAAGTGACTGTGTTTCTATTAAACATTTCCCAAACAGCACTAAAAGTAGGTAAATACTTCTGGAGTTTAGGGAAAAACTTAAAAAAAAAAAAAAATCACTGCCACTTAGTTGAAGCTGACTCACACTAGAAGGGCCCCTGTGAGTTTCCAAGACTGTAACTCTTTCCGGGAGTGCTATAAAAATCATTCTAAGTTCTTATCCGAATAAACTGCATGGTACTCCATAGCCTGGAAATGGAACATAAACTGCTACCCTTCACCCATCCCATCTGTTCAATCCAAGTGCTAGGTAGTGGGGGTTGGGTGCCATCAAGTGGATTCTGACTCGTGATGCCCATACAACAAAGGCTTCACGTTAAAAAACAAACGAAAAAACTACAATTTCAGAAGACGTTATTTTACTTATATCAAAAGCAGTTTGAACTATTTCAATAGGGTGAAAGATGCCTCAATTCTGAACACTTACTACACCTCTACAGCAGCGTGGATTTTTAGGAGAGAAAGTAAGCCACTAATATAAGATGATTCCTAAAAATTTAGGACCTTTATTATAGGTCCTGGTAGAATTTGATCATTCTAGCTGAAGCCAGAGCATCTATCATTCACAGTGAATTCTTTGATTTCCCGAGTTAACTAAAACAGACATCCTTGCAGCTTAATGGAACGATTATTTGTTCAGCACAATTTTTTACCTATCCGCACCTTTTACCTATTATGGTAGCTTCAAGTCTTCTACAAGTAATTCTCTTACAAAGCAACCGATCAACCACAAGTAAACCTGTATCGGTTAATTTTATTCCACTTAAATGAATTTTTATTTCTTGAACTGAGTCCTAATTTCAAACCTCACAGTCTTAATCATACTTAGGGAGTTACTCAAGGGTAATTTCCAAATTAATTTTGTAATCAAGCCGTGTCAACTGAACAAAGTAACCTAACAACCCCCCCCCCAAAAAAAAGCATAAGCAGTGCAAACTGTAAATACAAAAGCTGACCACTGCCAAGTCACCTCCAAAGTGCCTAAACATCGCCAAGAAAAATCTAGTCATGTGCTACCAGAACTGGTTAGGAAAAAAGCCCTCATTATTGAAAAGTGTCCCCAACCTGTGGGTACATGGATCACATGCCTATAAGTTTCATTCTAAAGTGAATCGCTTCCAGCAGCATATTCAAATCCAGAATAATCTAAATCAACCTGGAACAAACGCCATCACACCTAAATGAACGCCGGAGCAGCCCCGGTGAGCTCCGGGAGGTTTCAGTTGGCAAGGACTCTCAGCTCCTGTTTAAGCTGTCACCTTGCCTCGTGGACACACCCATCGGGTAGCCACTTGGCAGAGGGAACCACAAGTAAGTATTGCAAATTACCGCCCTCATTAGTGCTTTTTTTTTTTTTTTAAACAGGAAAGGTCAGGAGTTCCGGTCTTAGACGACAAGAAAAAGCTTTTTAAAATTCCCTGCCCCACCCCCACCCCTCCGGCAGCTTTTGACAGCCATTACTGTACAAATGAATTACACTGCACATTAACGTGAGCTGGCAATTTCTGTGTGGACGTAAGGGTCATTCGGGGGGGCGGGGGTGAGAGGTGTCTTTAAAATCGCTCCGTGCACGGCCAGTCCTCCAGCGGGATCTGGAGCTGCCCTTCCGACCGTCGCGGGGGCCCAACCC
>NW_022111379.1:18463583-18484381 GCF_000313985.2 Echinops telfairi
CGCCCGCCGAAACCTCCCTGAGGAGAATGGGGGTGCGGAGCACCTGCGACAGAACCATCGCGGGCGCCCCCGGGCGCGTTCGCGCCGTCCCTCGGGTGAAGACCACTCTGGAAGGGCGGAAGGGAAACGACTTCCCTTTCCTGGCTCAGTTCGCTGCAGCCTCTTTTCCCCCACCGGCCAAGCGCCCGCAGCTTGGCGACGCACTCACCATGCTGCAAGCGCTACCGGTCTCGGAGACGCGTCCACACAACCACTCAGCTCGCTAGCTCCACTCGGACTAATCCTCCTCCTCCGCCCCCAACGCCTCATAAACACCTCCCTCCGCCAGATCCCTCCGCTCATGTCAGATAACGGAACATCGCAACGAGTCCCGGCCGGCCCCGGCCCCTGAAACTCTTTTGGGGTCCACAGTTATTTGGTCGACGATGCAAAATAGAAAGGGAAATGAACAAACAGACGCCCTAAGTGGGTTCCGTTCTCCAGAAACCCGTTAGAAGCCCGGCGGGATTTACGCATGTGGGGCGCTACTTTGCGGGGCGGAGGAATACCCTGGAAACGGTGTGCGGTCGGCTCTCGTTGCGCCGGCCTCTGATTGGCCGGTTCGTACCTGCAATGCGTCACTCGGGCTCGCAGCCGCCGCCGGACGCGGTGCGGCTCTGCCGTTGCTGCTCGGGCCGCGCTGTCCTGGCAACTGCGCCAGGCGGCAGAGTGGCTTGCTTTGCGCTTGGCTGGGGGACCTTTCCTCCTCCACCCATCCTTCCCTGCCATACGCACACACTTGCCTGCACCTTACTTAAGAGTGCACAGAAATACCTTAAATCGATAAAGTCTGACGCTGAGAGCCCCGGGGAAACGCCTACCCCACGCTTAACGGCTCTTCAGCCTGGCCACTTTGGCTCCCGGAAGGCCACGTTTTTTTATTTCACTAACACAAGCACATGGAAATCTGGGTGAGGTCCACTGCTTTGCTCGCAGACTAATCTGAAAGGGTCTTCCGTTTATGCTTAAGCCTCCCTTTCCTTGCTAGGAATAATTTACCAAACGGAAGAAGGGGATTCCCGTCTCTCGAAAACCATAGTTACTGAGATTTTGTGAGGTTACTTGCTCCAAATAATCCCGATATCGTTAAATAGGGTGCTGGTGTAGCGTCAGACCGGCCTGAGTCTTGGCTGAGCCACTTTCTTACACGTGTGACTTTAGATGCGTCATTTAACCTTTAGTCTCATTTGTAAAATGAAAGTGCATTGCAAACTTCAGAATTATGTCAAAGAGTTCATGTGAAGTGTTAAAGTACCTTATTCACTCAGTGCCGTCGAGTGGATCACAAATCACAGCGACCCGGTAGGACAGACCAGAGAAGCCTCTGTGGGCTGCGGAGGCTGTAACTCTTGACGGAGTAGGAAGCCCCACCTGCTTTCCAATGGCTGACCTTGAAGTTCACTTTCCGCCCGGTAACCCAGTACCACGCCAGGCCTCCTGAAGTCCCTGGCACAGGATAAAAAAGAAAAGAAAACCTACCCCTGGGGTCAATGCCGACTCCTGGGGACTCCATAGTGCAGAATAGAATTGCCCCCTAGGGTTCCAAAGGTGGGCGTCTTTACTGAAGGAGCTCTGGTGGCACCGCGGTTCAAGCACTCGGTGGCTAGTGGAAAGATCGGTACTCAAAAGACAGGTGGATGAGGCGAACAATCGCACAGCACACCTTACAGGCATTGATGGCTTGAGGTTGGAGGGCAGCACTGACCCCAGGACAAAGTGCAGGGAAAGAAGGAGCGATGGAACAGGACAGGCAGGGAGGAAGTAGGGTGCCTGATGGTGCATTGGAGTGCTTGCAGCAACAAAGAGGAGCAGAGCATTTATCAATTGTCGCATTAAAAAAGGGTGATCTGCTGTAAAAACCTACATGTATCCATATATAGTTGGGGAAAAGATCAACCCATTTTGGGGGGTGGGGTGGGAATCTGGCTATCTACTCCTGTAAAGATTGACAGCCTTGGAAACCCTGTGAGGCAATTCTACCCTGCCCTGTGCAGTTGCTATGAGTCAGGATCAACTCGGCAGCAGTGTCCTTGGGTTTGAAAATCTTTACAACACTGACTGCCACAGCTTTCTTCAGCTCCACACGCTTGACCTTGTTGGTTGTCTAAGCACTTAACCTCTGTGCCAACAGGATATTTAGAGACCCATCAGGGAAAATTGTGGGGTCCTTTGTAGGCACCCAACATTTAGCCACTATAGTGTATCTGCTTTGCTCTTTGGAGTTTATAAATGCTCAGAGTTCAATTATTTTTTTTTTAAACATAAAAAAATTCACTCACTAGTCCCACCCAAACTAAGTAAGGTTGTTCCTCCTCTGGAATGACAAATACAGTAACCCCCTGTTGTGTGGGCTCTGTTTCAATAATATGTCACTATAACCAGAGGGACCTTGAACGGTGCAAGGATTCCTGTGCTCCGATGCTGTCACTGTGAGTCAGAACTGACTCAATGGCAAGGAGGTGGCTTTTTCATTTTGGATTTGGGGTTTGGATGCTCACCAGAAGGTTGGAAGTTCGAGTCCGCACCCACAGCAGAAAGGCCAGAAGCACTCCTTCTGAAAGGAGTCAGTCCATGAAAGCCTGTGAAGAATGGTGCTGCTCTGCTGTGCATGATTATAACGAGCCAAAATCTGCCGTAAGAAATGGTCATCCTACAGAGTGCTTAATAAGGCACAGAGGAGAGGCCCTGAGCTCACTACAGAGGCTTCAAGAAGGGTTTGCTAGGGAAGATGACTCCTCCATGGAATCTGAGACGAATAATGGCTAGAAAAAGGTGAGGAGAAGAGGGAGGCATATGCTAGGTACAAAGAAAGCACCAAGCAAAGGTGACCGTCTTTACTGAAGGAGCAAAGGCCCAGAGAGCTGCCCCCTCCACCCCCACCAGTTTCCCGGCTCAATGCAGGATTCAGGAGTTGTTGCTGTGAGTTGCCCTGAGTCAGTCCCTCCCCCGGATGACCCCCTTTGTGCAGAGGACAGCTGCTGTCCAGGGCTTTCAGGGCTGGGACGTAGTCTTGGAACCTGATGGCCAGGAATGTCTTCCAAGGGGCCTTTGGGTGGGTTCAGTCCACCAAGCTTTCTGCCAATAGACCAGTGCTTAACTGTTTGGTCCCACCAGGGCGTTGGTACAGCCCTAAATAGAAAGGCAGCTGAGTGAGGGAGCAGAGGAACAGCCTAGGGTTTCATGCTCCATCTGCAGCTCCTCAGAAAGGTTCTTGAGAAGTAACTCTCTCCTGCACAAAAGGCATCGGCTCAGGCCACGCCCGGGCCTTAGAATGTCCCAGAATCAAGCACGGGCCTTGTGGACCTTTGAAATTTAGTGAACAATATTTACATAGCCAGCTCAAGTGAAATCCTACCTCCCAGGACCTCTTTCTGCCCAGCTGGACCACTTCCCAAGGTTTCTCACAGCTGCTGCACCACCACCACCACCCCACCCCCCACCCCACCCCCTCAGGAAGGCTTCAGTGGAATGTAACCTCCTTTTGCCAACTTGTACATTTTCTCCTATTCTTGAAGTATTGTCTCTGCTCGGCTAGAGGTGCCCTCTTTCTTTCAGTGAGGCACAGCAGCATGAAGTAATTGCTCTTTCAATTAGCACCGGTAACCCTGTGACTCTCCTTTCCCTAAGACTAACCCTAAAATGAAAACCCAAGCCTCTGCTATCACTGTCCTTGCTCATTCCACGACGGGTCAGGCTGCTTTATTAACTTTACCCCACAAGTGAAGAACCCTCAGGCAGCAGGTTTACTGTACAAGTGGGTACCCTGGTTTCAGGATCTGAGCGGAAACAGAGCCCCAAGGCCACCATTCCATTACCCCGCATTCCATTTGCTCCCAAGTCTTTCCTCCAGACTGCTTCCTCAGACATTTGCCTCTGCCACTTCCTGGGGCAGAAGAGCCGCCTTTGCTTTCAGCTTCGCCACTGAGACTGTTCCCTTTCTGTGGCCCCCCCATCAGGATGCCTCTGTTTTAGGTAGGGAATGTTTCAGGGGGGGAAATCGGGTGACAAAATGAATAATCACCGCGAGAAAGTGAATTTTGCACAGGCTTGATGCAAAGCAAGTTTCTGTCTTAGCCACAGATGTGTACATTGAGAGGTCTGTTTTGAATACCTGGCAGTCTGCTCTGGAGAAGGCAGGGCAGTCCTTCCTGATTTCTTAGGTTCATTTTCAGAAAGGCAGAGAGCTCTCCTTGCTGACCTCTCCACAAAGAGTGAGAAAATGAGAACCCAAACTCCAAGACTTACGTGGAAAGCCACTGCGGTTTATGCATATTTGAGGCTGTTCCAAGGCAATTTATTTATAGAGCATTTGTCTTCCACAACATGACATGCTGTGCAGCCTGACTTTGGCAACTGGCGGCTGAGAAGCAAAGTTGATGACAACCGTGCGGCCTAAGAAGTGGTTGTCTTCTGGTTGTCCCTTCTCACCAGGGAAGGGATCTCACTGCCAGCTTTCCACCTTTGCTTATCGTGAGAACTCCAGAACCCACTTCCCCTCTGGGCCTGGGTTCCTCAATTTACAGAACAGAGACAACACAAGCTCCACCCTTGGACAGATGCCTCCCAGAGCTTCCCTCCTCCAGCCAGCAGGGCTTCCCAGGGAGCCAGAGCCTCCATCACAACAGGGGCCTTGATGGCAGGGCCGGTGCCTTTCTACACTGGTGAAGAACGGAACCTTCCATGTCCTAGGGTAGCGTTCGCATGGAACCGATCAACTTCTCTCCTGTGCAGCTAGATCTGTACTCTGTCCAATCGTTGCGTTGGCCTGTGGGCCAGAAAAGGAACACTGGTTGAACAAGGAAAGCCTCACTTTCTCCAAGGTTTTGGGGCAAAAGAGAGCTCATGTAGGAATCCAGCCAGGCCACGTGGTGCCCCCAGCATCCTCAGGGTGATGAAGGGTGACAAGTGGAGGGAAAGAAACAAATCCTCCACACGTGCCAAGTGAGCTAAGGCTCACATGCACACAGGCCATGGTCATTGACCTTCACTTGCTGTCATTCGTTCATGTGCACACTCAAAGAAACAGTCTATCTCATGCCTGTCCATGAATGAATGAATAAGCACATTGTGGTACATCATGCTCACGGTAAGATTTCATTATTTTTTATTTCCATTTTTCCGTGAGCTTTTAAGCCACCCCACCCTACAATGGAATGCTATGCAGCTATAAAGAATAATGAGTTCTTGAAACATAACGCAGATGAATCTAAAGGACATTATACTGAGCGAAATAAGTCGATCATAACAGAGGAGATATTTATGATCACATTTTAATAAACAGTCAAAAATGGGGATGCAGACAGAAAACATGGTAACATTCTGTAATGGGTACCAAGAATAGGTGGAAGAGTGGCTTTCTAGGTAGTAGATATCTGTTCTTTTCGATGTTGACAAAGGCAACACTGCATGCAGGGGCTAGCTGCACAAGCTGACCAAGGCAAATGGGGACACTAGGAAGTATGCAAGATTAAGAGCATGAGTAGCTATATTTCTTAGACATAAACACCTCACAAATCATGTTTCTGGGTTTGAACCATAATCTTATGGGACAGCTCAATCTAACATAGTTCATAAAATTGATGTTCTGTGTCTCGGTTGGTGAATAGTGTAGAGGAGCTTAAAAGCTTGCCACTCTTGGTCTCGGCTCTTCCGGAGCCAAAGAGAAAGACACCCAAGAGTCCAAGAAGAAACTGCACACTACAGGACTAATCGTCCGTGTGACCCGGATCCCCATCAACCCTGAGCCCAGAAGAACTAGATGGTGTCCGTCACCTCTCTGGACCATTCTGACTAGGAACACAGTAGACTCTATTGTATTGAACAGAGGGTCCTAGTTAGAACGGAAGAGACTTGTAGAATGAAACCCAAATTCTTAAAATAGACCACACTCCCGGGACCGTTTGGATGCTAGGGGAACTTCTGAGACTATCTCCCTGAGGTAGCCTTAAACTTGGAGCTGACATCACCCTCAGAGGTCACCTTTCAGATAAGCCACAGATTGACTCATAAAATAAACAATATCACCAGGAGTGCTGAGCTCTTAAAAATATCATCTACATGAGATCAAATAGTCAACATTCACCCAGGAATGAGAAGAAGTGTGGGTAGAGGGGAGGGGGGCTAGATAAAGGGAAACAAAACAACCAAACTGGAACTGAGCCGGTTGTGAACCATGTGATCGGTGTCACTGAGCAGTAGGTATACAACCCACCCACACACTGCCCTGAAGGTGATTTCAACTCATAATGAGCCTATAGGACAGAGTAGAAACTGCTCCTTAGCGTTCCCAAGACTGTAAGTCATTATAGGAACAGTGAGCCTCCTCTTTCTCCCACAGAGCAACTGGTAGTTTCAACCGCTGACCTTGTGGCCCAACGATTAAGATACTGTATCGCCAATGAACTTGTTAAGTGGGCGCCTGATTTGCTGTGTAAACTTTCACCAAAAATACAACAAAATATTATTTTGGCTTTCCTAAGAATCAGAGGGGAGCTCTGGTTATGCATTGGGCTGCTAACTACAAGGTCAGCAGTTTGAAACCTCCAGCTGATCTGAGGGTGAAAGATGAGGCTTTTATGCCTGTAAAACGTTACATTCTTGGAAATGCACAAGAACAGTTCTACGCTGTCCTATAGGGTTGCTATGAGCCAGCATTGACTCAACGGCAGTGAGAATTTTGAGTAAGGAGCCAGAGGCTCCCTGGGAAGCAGAACTTTAGGATGAACCCAGAATAGACAGACGCGGGCAGACATGGTGGTTGATCACTCTGCAAGACCATTCGTTGAACATGGATAGCCGATTAGGTTCTATAACTGCACTATGACAATGATGACAAAGGACACCATGGGAGCCTATGAACACAACAAACTAATATGCTCCATAGGAATTTAATTGGACGTGTCGAAAGAGGAAGAATGGCATCATCATCCGCTCCGTAGTCTACCTCTGCATCCCCACATTTGCAGCCACAAGCGAGTGGGCACTCCCCATTGGCCAGGTAGTGTGCTAATTACATCCATCATCCATCACTGGCCTTCCATTCTCGTTGAAAGACTCTGCTTAGCTGGCATCTGAAGGCCCCCTCAGCTAGTGCTTCTCGTATCCATGCTCATTGGCTGACTCTTTCTCATGTTGCTTAAAATACAGAAGGCCTCTCTAAATTTAGATCATGGCTCTTTGGAGACCTTTGACATCTACCCTGGGCAGTCTCTCCACCTTTGGGATAATGACCCAGCCCCGTAGTCTCAACTGCTTAGGCCCACCCTCACATTTTCAGGCTGGACCGAGAGCACAGAGGGAGGCCCAGACATCCTGTGTTCAATGTGTTGAAGTTACAAGTCAAGCGAACAAACTATATCTTACTTCCTGACTTGAGAAATCCACTTTCATCACAACCTGGAAGACCGTGTCAATTTTGGAATCTCATAGCTCCACACTGCCTTCTGGAAACATGAGGAGCGCCATTGCCATTCCCTAATGCACGTGCTCACCCTTTCTGGTCTCGCTGTGAAGGACCTCACATACATATGCATGGACACCTTATCTTAGTAACCAAGGAAGAGCCTGCATAGACTCTTGACTGAGGTGGGGAACAAAAAGCCCGTCTGTGGTTCCAGGGCCTGAAGTTGCTAGAAGGCATCAGGAGAGCACAGGCTCTTCTTGGGGTAGTCAAGGGTCCTTGGCCCTGGCTGGAGGGCTGCTTCTGGAGGAAAATCAGAACCGAGTCCTCTATTGGGAGGTTCGAAGGCAGAGCCTTCTCTTGCCCATATCAATGGGCCATTCTGTAAATGTCAACTGGTCTCTCCTCCTGAAAGCCATAAAACATGAGATAATTAAAGTTTATTGTGCCGACCTGGCCAATAAACACATGTGGGTTTAATTGAAGGGCAGAGGGATAAATGGCTCAGTGAGCCTCGCCTTTCGAGTTCTCGGGTCTCTTGCTTTCTGATGGTCAGACCAGGGTGCAGCTGCCTTAGCCAGTTCCCTGCTTCAGCTGGCAAGGCTCACTTCCTGCAAGACAGACCTGAGGAGAAGCCACACAGACCTACCTCGATGCAGCTCTGGGTGCTGGAGCAGCCGTGCGGAGACCCCTGCCAGTGCTGAGATGCTACACATTCACTGATTCAGCTTTCCTCCTGCAGTCGGCGTCATTGCATGTGTTTTGTGAGATGGAGGAGGACTGATATTGGACATATGGGCTAAGTGCTGGTCTTGTGGGCTTGGGCAGCACTCGGTTGGGATGTTTTCTTGATGTGCACTTAGCCTTTATATAAAACTCTCTCTTATGCCTATGAGTTTCTGTGGATTTGTTTCTCTAATGTACCCAGACTAACACAACATCTCACCTCAAACCCAACACCTCCTTTTCTCACCCAGACCTGCTCACCTCTACTTCTCCCTTATTAAAGAGTAACTTCCTCTGCCCTGTCGCCATGCCACACTGTACTGCTTGCAGTATCTAGAGGCACTGCGCTCTGTTCCAGCGCCAGCCCTTTGCTCATGCCGTTCCCTCTGCCTGCGATGTTCTTCCTGCTGTCCTCACTACCAGCTAAACATCCAGCATCCCTGGCTGTGCGTCACATGCTCTACGATGTCTTTCTCACCTCACCAGCCTCTTCCCTTGGACCCAGGGAGAAAGAATCACCATGTCTCCAAATGGCCTTCGAACAAACACCTTATGGTACTGGTGATCTACAGGATGGCTGCCCCCAGGTACAGAGTTCCCCAAGGGATCTTCAGTATGTTTGTGTTCATCGCCTCACTAGGTTCTAGACATCGTGAATGCACGATACGCTTCATTGAATGGATAGGTAGGTGAAGGAGATGATCGTTGTAAAAAAAAAATCCCTTTTGCATAAATATTCAGAGGGTTTTTACAAAGTATGTGTTGTCTTATAAATAATGGAAATGCTTTTGATCAGAGAGAGTACCCAGCAGGAGAGTTCTGAACTTCTAATGTAAGTTATTATTGAAGTCATTTGAAAATGCTAAATATGTACTTAAGTGCCATTTTTATCATCGTTTTTATGTCACTGTACAATAATTGTTTATTTAATTTTTAATTGTCCCCCGTGTTATTTAGAAGAATTTATAGATCAGACTACATTAGCTTCATAAAATTAAGAACTAAAGCAATTCGCCATCAGATGATTTAGCTAAAAAACAAAGAGAGAGAGAGAGCTCTCAACCCTCTGAATGGTTTCATAGGAAGAGGTGATGGATGGTGGAATTCTGTTGGCAGCATGGGAGCGGGGGTGGGGTGCCACAGAAGTGCGAATTCTCTGGAGGGGGACCTCAAATTCTTACATCTTTTTTTCCCCCATCATGGCTGGAATTTGGGGGCTGGTTTGACAGGTGCTCAAGGCTGTGAGTCAACACAGGTATCCTCGTGTCTTCTTCTGGTTCTCGTCCCCCCACACACACCCCGCCCCCCAGTATCCAGTTGATACTCCTCCACTCTGCTCCTTGCCCGTGAAGCCCTGGTGGCACTGCGTTGGGCGGTCCACGGGAGAAAGATGAGGCTGGCCGCTCTTACATAGATGGATCAGTATTGAACATCCCACAGAGGGTTAGAATGAGTTGGAATCCACTTGACAGCAGTGGGTTTGCTTCAGATTTTGCTCGCCGTCTGCTTTGGAAGATTTAAAATGATCGGCCCTGGTGGTGGGAATGGGTTATGTGCAGGACTGCTAAGGACCAGGTCAGTAGCTCAAACCCATGAGCTGCTCCGCAGGAAAAAAACGAGGAGGCTTTCTACTCCGGTAAAGGCATACAGCCTTGGCAACTAATGGCAGCGGTTTTGCCCTGCGTTACAGGGCTGCCATGAATTGGAATCAGCACTGCGGCAGTGAGCTTATTTCATGTCTTGAAGTAGACAACCCATCTACCTACCCCTTCGCCTTCACTTTCTGTGTTCTGATTGCCTTTGTTCAATGTGCAAGACCACATTGTTTAGTCTATTTTGCATGGGACTCTTGGTACCCGTATCAACTTGGAAGGTCATCTGCCACTTCGCTCTCTGTTTGAGATGCCCTGACCTCTCTTCTGTAGGGAAGAGCAGCAGCCAGGGGCCAGAGGGTCCGAGGAGAAGGCGCACAGCAGTGGGGTCCGCTGTAAAGCTCGATTGGAAGGACGCGGATCAAGATCTGAACTTGTTAACCCCTCCTGGCATGTGATTTGTTCTCGATGCTCTGGAATCATGCCAGGAAAAGGATGTTTCTCTGCTGGGGATTTGTCACCTGCTGAGCTTCAGAGGATCTTTCCTGAGAATGTCCCCTGTGGGAGAGAGCGAGGGTCACCTAGGGAAACATTCTTTATCCTTCTGCCTGGTTCTTGTACTCACCGGCCCCTGGGGAAGTCATAGTCCCTGCCGTCCACGTGGGGCCTGGGAGACAGACACACAAATGAACCCCGATTTCAACAACAGACTTGACCAGAGATGAAAGAATTCCAGGGTGTTTTGTGTTTGTTTGTTTGTTTCCCCTTAGCTGAAAGCTTTTTTTTAAAACTGTCAAATATTTTCTCAGAAGCTTATTTTTAAAATTTTCAAATGTACAATTAACCATTTGTAGGCTGTCCACTTGCATTCTACATGACTTTTTCTCTATCGTTGTTTTTGTCTGTCTGTCTCTACACACACGCACATGCACACACACACACACAGACACTTTTTTTCCACTGAGTCATTTGAAAGTTGCTGACAGTACATGAGGGGGCTTCCAAACGTCTGGGGGTGGGGGAGGAGGAATGCATTATCTTTTCATTCTACTTCTCCTTGAACTTTTTGAAGCCCCCTCATACTTCACCCTTTAAACGATAGCTCTGTTTCCTATGACTAAGGATATGCTACCCAACCACAGTGCTATTATCATACTTCCAAAATCAAAAAGCAATCATCCCAGTCTATATTAAATTTCCTCCAATTGTTTCCAAAATGCCTCTAACTAGGATCCAACAAGGGATGTGCATTGCAAGAGTATGGCTCTATTGACTCTCCGCATTCTTTCCATCTCGGCCAGCTCTCTCCACCTTTGTCTGGTCACAGCACTGCTTTTTAGAAGAATCCAGGACAATTTGCTCTTACAACATCCATATTCCAGTTTAATTTTTCTTCATGATCTCCCTTACTCTGTTCCTCTATCCCTTGTATTTCATATAAACTAGAATTTAGGCGTGGCAAGATTCATGAGGACTTTTAACAAGAACACTTCACAGGTTGTATTGTGTATCTCACAATACATTATTCTAAGACAGCATAATCTCAATTGCTCCACTGTTGAAACCCCACGCAAGATCCTCTACCATTTAGTCAATTCCAGCTCATGGCAACACTACAGGACGAGTAAAATTCCGTAGGGTTTCCGAGACTGTAACTCTTTATGGCAGCAGAAAGCCTCATCTTGTTCCCACAGAGTGGGCTGGTGGGTTTGAACCATCAACCTTGTGGTTAGCAGCCTAACCTACTGTGTCAACAGTGTTCCTTGCTCCACTATTAAACCCAAACCAAGCCCGCTACAATCAAAATGACTACAACTCATAGCAGCACTATGTAGGGTTTCAAAAAACTGTCCATCTCTATGGGAGAAGATAGCCTCATCTTTCTCCTACAGAGTGGCTGGTGAGTTTGAACTGTTGATCTTGCAACTAGCAGTCCAAGGCTTACCCAACAGGGCTACCAGGGGCCTTACTCACAAAAATTCACCACCATTGAGTTGATTCTGTCTCATAGCGACCCTATAGGACAGAGTAGACTTGTCCCTGTGGGTTTCCACAACTGTAACTCTTTATGGCAGTAGAAAGTCTCATCTTTCTCCTTCATGGTGCCTGGTGGTTTCAAAAAGCTGACTTTTCGGATTGCAGCCCAAGATGTAACCACTAGACTCCTTAGTAGTGATGATCTATTTGATCACTTAGTGGCATCTACCAGCCAGACCTTCCCTTTGCAAAGACTTCTTTCTCTCCTTAATACATTGCTTATGGCCAAATACTCTGTTACCATGTAAGTCTCGTGTTTCCCGGCAGCTCTTCACCGAGGGAGTTTTGCATGCAGTGATGACCCTTGCCTAATCAGTAATTAAATTGGGAGTTGTGAAAAGGTAATTGTCCTAATCCTCGAATCCCTTCTACATGAATTATTGACATTCTTTTGTCAAGAACACTCTTTCCCTCCTCTTGCTCTGTCTTCCTATTGACTGGTGGGTGGTGGGTGGAAGGGGTTGTTTCTGTTTGCTTTCATTCAGTATATGATAATCTACTGCGATCATTTTTTACTTTTTGGTGCTCAAGCTGTCCCAAAGTTAGCCAGTTTGAGCTGTGCAGCCCACCTCCTGGGACTTTCTGACACGTCTCCAGCAGTCCTGGGGCATTTTCTTGCTTTCTGGCACAAAATGTTTCAGACTCACCTTGTACTTTTTCTTCCTTGGCCTGAAGTTGACCATTTTATTCAAGGACCTTCAGGGTTTCAAATGTACCCCTTGCTCATCTCCCCTCCTTTTGGGGGGTTTACTGTCAAACCTCTAAAAAGCCACTGCTCTGTATTTGTTGTATTCAGCCTGTCCAAAACACTTCAGTGGCTTTGCCTGAACTCTCAGATGGTTTTCTTTTAACTCCCCCTTTTATCCTGGGCTCCTGTTCCCAGCACACAGTTCCCTGTGCTGTCTCTGTGTAGCTCGGAGGACATACCCCAACTCCACCAATCCTTCCCCAAGATGCCATATTTGGGGGTCTAAAAAGTGAGCTCTGGATCAAACTGGGAAATGGGTAATGCCACAAGGTTCAGTGGGCCTAGGTAGGCAGGGCCTAGATGAGTCAAGAGCACAGACCCTCAACCTGCAGGATGTGGTCGTAACTGCCCCTAGTAGAAAAACCACCTCTTCCAGCAGCCCCTGGTTTCACCTTCATGCTGGCTGACACCGCTTGGTGCTGTCTTTCTGGAAGACAGGAAAGACAGGGAGAGCAGGAGCTTCCCTTTGATCTTAGAGTTCAATGTTTGAGATAGGGACACCCTGAAATTAGGCAAGATAGCTGCTGCCTTGAGCTGCTGAAGACCATTCCAATATCCATCTGAACCCATACCCACTACTATCATGTGAGTCGATTCTGATGTATGGTGACCCTATAGGACAGAGTATGAATTGGCAGGACAGGCAGCCTCCTGTTCCTGAGGAGTGCCTGGTGACCTTGAACGACAACCTGGTGGTTTAGTAGTCCCATGCTTATCTGATACTGCCCCCCAGGACTCCTGGATTATAACAGCAGTAGCTCACATTTTCAAACTCTGCTTTCTATACTGAGCATTTTACATATAGTATCTCATTTAATCTGAAAAGGAATCTTATAGGATCAAGTCGACAACCACCCAGATTTACAGGTGAACTATCTGAGGCTAGAGGGATTTGCATAATTTGGACAAAATCACATAGCTGGTAGGTCTCAGAATTCGATTTCTAACTCTCTTCTGTGTGATTTCCAAGCCTGACCATTGCGCTTTTCTGCCTGTAAGTATTTATGTCCATTCACTCACTCATCCATGTACAATTTCTTTAATTAAGTACTACTGGTGCCCAACACTGGTGCCAACACAAGTAAAAATTACTTGTATAATTTTTTTCTAATTGTGGCACAAATATACACAGCAAAACATTCTCCAATTCAGCAACTTCGACATGTATCATCAGTGCCATTGATTATACTCTTCGTGTTGGACAGCCATGATGGAAATCCTTTTCCAAATGATTCCGCCACCATTGACATAAACCCCATGCCCCTGAGCAACAACTCTTCCTCCTTCACCAGGGTCACCGTTGGTCAAGTTTGGCTTCTTTCTTTCTTTTTTCTTAGTAGGTTTCTTGATATAATGTTCACATATCACACACTTCCATAGTTAAATCGCTTTTTTAAAAAGAGTTGTGGGGAGGGACGGGGAGGGAAAAATGGAAAATGAGGAGCTGATTCCAGGAACCCAAGCGGAAAGCGAGTTTTGGGAATGATGAGGGCAATGAATGTGTAAGTGTGCTTTACACAATTGGTATATGTGTGGATTGTGATAAGAGTTGTATGACCTCCAATAAATTGATTTTAAAAAAAGAGTTGCATGTACATCATCACAATCGGTTCTGATGCTCCCTCCTCCCTAGAAGGACTGACTCTTGAAGCTTCTATACATTTTTTAGTGAGTAGTGATCTCTTGGTCTTTCTTTGCTTGAATTCTTAGAATGATTGACGCCATTTGAAACACTAACAAAGATACATTGAGAGCCAGTCTGATCTGTGGCCCAGATTTCGTTTGCTCTGAGATAACCACATTTCTTCACTGGATTGGATACATCTTTAAATGTGTTTACTCGTGGCGTAAACCACTGTTCCAAACAGAGTGAAATCATTTCTTCCCACACTGACATCAGGCAATGACTTTCTCCCCAGTAGCTGCATGAACCCTTCAACCCGGACGGGGCCTGATGATACAGTGAAGTGGCCACAGCACCCAACTACAGAGAGGTAGAATCTTCTCTCTTCGGACAATTGTCTTTGTAGCAGTGCAAGGAAACCGACTGGATGGAGGGAATTGAAACAAATGGCCGCAGGGTTCTGCGAGGCTTCCCAGAGACACGGATGCCCTCGCCAGTGTTTGCATTTGCGCAGAGCATCGCCGGCTGCCCAGCTTGGTCAGCACTGGAGAGTCACAACTCTCTGTGATAGGCTGAAAACAAACAGATTCCCCAACACGGCAGGCTTCTGGAGACCACCTTCCTGGGGGTCCCAGCTCTCCGGCCAGAAGGCTTATGGCTACAAAGGATCTGCTATGTGCTTGGCAGTGGTTATTGCTTTTCTAAATTGGAAATGCAAATTTTCCCTGTGACTCGGAGGGCAGGGGAGTGTGGTTCTGTGGTCAGCAATGGTCTAATGCCCTGAGAGTCCATTACTATCGGACACAAGCTAAGGTCAACTGCGAGCCCCCGCCAGTGACCCGCTGCCTCTCCGCCTGCCTTTAGTGGCAGTCTATTTTGAAGAGCAGACACTTAGACATTTTTATAGGGAAACAAAATTATCATTCCAGTGATAAGCTGCCACAGAGACAGACATCCTTTTATGGTCCCTTGAAGTTCGGGTCTTGAGAGGTTATACGTTTGGTCTCCGTGTTTATTAAAGAGAAAGAAGACAAACAGATCAGGGAACAAATCAGACGCTGCACATCAGAGATGCCAAGCGCAACAGAATAATCTTCCAAAATGAATGTATGGGCTACGCAGCCCCACTGGGCAAAAACATGTTTTATTCAGGAAAACAACAAATCAAGTCATCTCTCCATAGAATGCCATTTACAGCTCATTTAGAAATTGAATTTATAATCTTTCATAAAGCTTGTTTATACCGACGAGGAGGCGCTTCAAATAAATAAAATGGAAAGCAATGATAAATTAGCCCTCTAGCCTTTGTAGGTTTATTGCATTGCCATCATTCAAACCCACTGAAGTCAAGTTTGCCAATTTCCTAAATCCATTCCGATGAGCTCCTGGTTCTTACATAAAACCAATTCATATTGTCAAGTGACAGCACGAAAAATTAATAGGATGCTGCTTCTTCCTTCCCAAAGGGACTTCACGAAGTACAAGCAATGACATAGGCTTTTGTCTTCCAGGGCTCTATTACTTAGCTGTAGATTCTTGCCACATGCTCCGATAGCCTGAAAACGGCAATGAAATACAAAGCTGCCCCTGGGGAGTGCGCCATACCCAATATATTCAAAAGGCTGCCCAGGGCCGTGGTCATGAAACAAAGAACTGTGCTCAGACTGTATGGAAAACTCAAGATGACAAAACCCTTCCCATTTTAAAATCATAGTCTGGAAACGAGTGGCGTGGGGGCCTCGGCGGGCTCTCTGCCTGGCCCCCAGCTCCGGAGAGCGCACCCACAGCACCGGTTACAAACCAGGTCAGGGACTCCTGGGACCACAGGGGTCCTCCGAGGCAGAGGTCCCGGGTCCCTGCTGCTGCCTGCTGCCCGTCTATTGCTCATGGCTCCGCTCTCAGGCCCTAGGACATGGGCTTCTAGAGAAAACCCACAGGAGTCCCTTCCCTAGCAGTTCAAACACATGCTGCCTTCCTCGGTGTTGGGGCTGGGAAGGCCCCGCAAACACGTGTTCCTCGTAGAAATGAGGTCATTTTTCTTCAGTAGGGTTTTCTGAAAGAGGTTCCGTCTCTTACGAGAACGGGCATGCGCAGCAGGCAGGTCGGAGGCAGGCTCTCGCTCAGTGCAGGCCTCTGTTCTCCTGCCTGCCTTTGGCCAAGGGAGGCTGATGATTCCTCCCGCGGGAATGTGGGAGGAAAGGTAAACAGAGCACGTGAACTGCTGAGAGCATTCTCTCCCTCCTGTTCGAGGGGCAAATATTGACCAAGCCCGCATTACATGCATAGCCTGGGGCGGGGCTCGGGGAGGAGGATGGGGAAGAAAGGAGTTCAGAGCCCAGTCGTCCTGGGTTTGAATCCTACTGCACCGCCTAACATCTATTGCTCGGGGTGAGTCACTCAACCTCCCTTCTCCTCCATGTTGCTGTTCATGGCCATGAGTCAATTCCAGCTCCCGCGTGTGCACCCATCGCCTGAGGCTCTTCAGGGTGGGTATGAATGGCCTGCCTTTCTGTAGCAGTGGAGGGTCTACTTGGGAGCCCTGCAGTAAAGAAGAACAATGCCCACCTGTGAGGATGGCCGAGGTAATGCTTGTCCAGGGCCTGGCTCAAGGCCTGGCACCCGGTAAGCACCCTGCCCACCATCTTGCCACTGCTGTACCCTCCCAAGCATACCAAGAAAGAGACCGTCTGCACCCAGCAGCGTAGCGCAGGCCTTAGCCACTCCCTTGGGTTAATCTTGTTTCCTTGAGGCAGCTGGAAGGTCCTTGAGAACAGGAGCCACATTTTACCCTGGGCTGTGCTCCCCCCCCCCCAACTCCCCGCCTCGGACCAGCTCCTGGCTGTGTGGAGGCAGGCCTGGCTGACTGCTGGCTCAGGAAACTGGACCGGGAAGCAAGTCTGTCTCTTGCTTTTTGAGCTGTCTCTTGACTTCTCTGCTGCAGTCAGGCCTGCAGCCAGAAAAGCCCAGTCACCTCTCACTCTTCCCTGCAGCCTCCAGAGTCAGGAGGATTAGCCCAGGGAGCAGGCAGGGAGCTGCTCCCAACTTGGGTGGTCTCTTGTTAGCCCAGCCCAAGACCCTTAGTGGCCACACTGAGGAAAAAGGGAAAAGAGAGAGGCACCGTGGACCAGGTGGTCCGAGTCCCCAGCCGCACTCCAGTCTGCCTTCAGTCCGCACTAAAGCAAGGCAGGGGCTCCGAATCCAGCTCCCCTGGGCCTCTGATAAGGCAGGATGATCCCAGAGGGTTGGCTAGAGGTAGCTAGAGAGAGTGCACGTCTTAGACCCGCTGGACATGGACACGGAAGCAAAGGGAGGTGAGATTGCCCCCCTCACTTATCACAACCAGCAAGCGCAGAAGCTGGGATTTGCTGGGAGTGGGGGGGAGGCAGGCATGTCTGACTCCAAAGCCTACCCCCTCAGTTCCAGCAGGCTGCCTCTGAGCAGGTGGCTGCGAGGGAGCTGACTCATGGCTTTTGATTCACACCGTTCTCTTTTCCACATTAGCATTGCTTCAGCCTCATGCACAGAGAGGGCATTCTATAGTTTTCATGGCTTACTGATTGGGCTGCTAACTGAAAGGTCAGCTGTTCAAACTCCCAGCCGCTCTGAGGGAGAAAGAGGAGGCTGTCTGCTCCCTGTAAAGGTCTACAGCAGTGGCTCTCAACCTTTGGCTCGCGACCCCTTTGGAGGTCAAGCGACCCTTTCATAGGGGTCACCCGATTCGTAACAGTAGCAAAATGACAGTTATGAAGTAGCCACAAACATAATGTTATGGTTGGGGGTCACCACAACAGAGAAACTGTATGAAAGTGTCACGGCAGTAGGAAGGTTGAGAACCACGGGTCTACAGCTTCTCTGCTCTGTCCTGTAGGCACTTGTCGTTACCGTTGGTACCTGGGGTTCTTAGTCCCAGGTTGAATGAGTTTCTTGGTTCTGCAAAGGAGAAACTCGCAGGGTAAGGTGTGTCTTGAGAAGCCACCTGATCTTTGTCTAGATCTGAAAGGAGCAGGTTAAACAGGGAGGCTAGGAAGCTCAGTTAGGCAGAGACAGAGGGGACGCTACAGAGAACTCACCAAGAAAACCAAGCCATTGCCCAGATGTTGGAAAGAGACGAGGATTCAGAGCCGACAGAAAGAGCCAGGGCCTTTGCAGCTGAGCTTCTGAGTAATAATCACATTCGAGAGAATAATATCTGCTTGTTAAAGCCACCCCGTGTGGTATTTTGGTGACAGCAGCACCCGATGGCAGAGACAGCAAGCATCCCGGCAAGGCTGCTTGCCTGCAAGCCACACCCTGGCAGTGTTGTCAGGTGACATATGACAGACTGGTTCCAGAGAAGACTCAGCCGGTCACAGCCTTTTGACATCATCTAAGCCAGGGATTCTTACATTGGGGTTCAAGTGTAGACCCCGGGGGGAGCTGGGAAGCCTCCGATTCGGTGTTTCTGGAGCTCCGGCCTCAGGGAGGTCCTTGCTGAGGCCAGTGAGCATCCTCTGGCCCAGCCAGGGCCTCGCTTTCCCGGCCTTCTCCTGCTCCATGAGGCAGCACAATTTGTGACAGAGAAAATCCAGAGCCCAAAGCCAGCAGCCGAATCTGAGCTCTGAATCTTCTGGCAAACATTTTAAAGACTCATGAATTATTAAAATGGCTAATTAAGTCAGCCTTCACAAGAGAATATTTGCTCCCTACCCCCACTACCGTCACGGAGCTCACAGTGAAACGGAGCCAGACGCCACCATTTGCTAAAGCACCGGTCAAGGCCTCTTGTTTTGTTTTTTTTTCCTCTTGTTCTTTCTTCACTGGTCTAAGGAGAAGATGATTGGCCTGCCTCACGCTACCCTAGCAGCCTGTGTAAGGTACCTCAGTGTATACCACCCGAGGCTGGACACCCCAATTTTCCCTGTCCCCTGCCTGCAATTCAACGTGCAGCCGGTCTCCCACCGAAACCTCCCAGCCTTGGCCCTACGAGGTCATGGCTGTTTTCATATCTCCCCCCTCCCCAGAATTCTGTGAGAGGGTCGTCTTGAAGAATATGCCAATGTAGAGGCAGCGCCTGCTGGGAGATGACCTCGGCTTCTGCTCGGCCCTGAGAGGTGGTCCCCTTCACATCTAGCCCTATGTTCTAGGAGTACATACCAGGTCCCTTAACCCCTAATCCCACCACCCCTCAATCCTACCTTCAGGACCACCGCCATAGTGAAGCCTTCTCATTATTTTTATCTGGGTTGATTTAGTTTATTTCCAACCACATTGGAGACCCCTTGAAGGCAAGAACTTATTTTTTTATTCTTCAAATGTTTGCGCTGAGCAAGGCGCCCTTGGTGGCTTGTGGACGCCACCACCCGTGACAGCGGCTTTGACTTTGGGTTTTGGTGACTGGAGCTATGATTCTGACCCGAGGGAAAAGCCATATCCAAATGAAGTGAGAGGCCGGCTTGCCCTGGTCCCTCAACCCCAACAGTTGAAGTTGGGTCCACTGCAAAATGAGGTTCTAGCCAGGACTGAAGATGCTAACCTTCTTGCTCCCTCCGCCTCAACCCACAGCCAAAAGGAAGCCCCACCCCCAATGGATGGCAACCTCTGTTGCAGGATGCACTTGGTATTTGGTTCCAAAGCAGGCAAGGGCTGCCACCAAGTTGCCTGACAAATGTGCTGCAGCAATTCCAGCTCAATTCCACTTTGCCCTAGCCTGAAATGCCAGTGGACACATACCCAAGCCCAGCCCTCCCCACCTATGCCCCGGTGCCCGCTGGAAGCAGGGAGCAACAGCAGACTGCAGGCCTCCCTCTGATGATACAACCTGACTGCTGGTCCAGGTAGAGGGTGGCAGCCATCGCAGGGGCAGAAGTCAGGGATAGGAGGCCTGTTGAGGCCAGAGCATCAGAGTACAGAGAGTTGACGGTTGACAATCCACTCTTGGGGATGGGAAGGCAGGACTGAGCACCCGAGCATGTTTCATTTGACCCCCGTCCTCACTGGTTGTGGGGGTTCAATGCCGGCAAGGTGGTCCTGACCCCGGTGACCCGAGGTGCAACAGAATGGAACACTGCCTGGGCCTGGGCCATCCGCAGCGTTGCTCTTACGTTTGAGCCCATTGTTGCAGTCACTGTGGTGATCCATCTTGTCAAAGACCTTCCTCTTTTTAGCTGCCCCTCTCCTTTACCACTCGTGATCTCCTTCTCCAGGGACTGATCTCTCCTGACAGCATGTCCAAAGTCTGTGAGACTAAGCCCCACCACCCTTCCCTCTAAGGAACATTCTGGCTGCACTCCTCCTTCTTACATAACACAAAATCAAGATGAAATTATTTCAAATGTTGGGGGTAGAGAGAGGGGAGACTCACCTTCTAGAGGGTAGACACTTGTTAGTTTGAGTGATGGGATAGGTGGTTCTGCATGGAGGTGAAGTGTATTCAGTTTGACGAAGATGAGCAATGTCGCTAAAACACACACAACACAAAAGGAGTTGTTAGTAATGGCTATGGCATATGCGTAATTTTGAAACAGTAACAACCAAAATAGCGTGCAGTGTATGTGTATGTAGGTTGATACGTGTAAGGGTATATGTGAGTGTAGACAGGTATAGAGTGTAGACAGGTATAGAGTGTAGACAGGTATAGAGTGTAGACAGGTATAG
>NW_022111379.1:18484481-18488992 GCF_000313985.2 Echinops telfairi
GTGTAGACAGGTATAGAGTGTAGACAGGTATAGAGTGTAGACAGGTATAGAGTGTAGACAGGTATAGAGTGTAGACAGGTAGCCTGAGACTGGATGCAGGGCTCCCTTTCCATTTTACTGTCCTCAGTCAGTTTCTGATGTCAAATATTTCAAAACTCTTCTTCTTTTTTCATTATTAGTGCTTTATACTATCAGCATCTTTATAAATCCCATCTTAATTTATCTTTGGGGATTGGAAGCATTACATATAAACTTACAGATATATTTTCAGGCTTCCATACTCACAGACATTTTTTTAAATCGTAAGAATTTAGAACAGTTGGACAATATTGGTCATAACAGCTGTGGTTATAGCTCCACTTGTGGAAGGTTCTGGATCATCTGGATCATCCCTGGGAGTGTGGATGGCCTTTCTAATCAGACAATTAGGGAGAGGTGTCTCTATGGGCCCTTTTTGCCATTCATATATTTTGTGGTAACACCTTACTGCTTCCTGAGCCAGCTTACTGACTTGAGTCAATGGGCCAGCGTTTGGTCCGTGCTTTTAAGCACAGGGCCCTGGTGGCTGAAACGTGGTGACAAGGTGTCAATTCAAATTCACCAGCTGCTTTGTAGGACGGAGGTGTGGCAGTTTGCTTGGTAAAGACTGACAACTCTGGCAAACCTATAGGGCACATCTACTCTGTCCTATAGGGTCACTATGAGTTGGAATTGGACTCAAAGGCTATGAGACTTTTTATTTTTTAATGGTAGGGTGAAACTTTCAATAATACTCATTCACAACAGCAGAACCAGGCCGACCAGATTAACACATGTCACAATAAAGCAAGGAGGGCATGAAAATCATCAGTATCTGGTTGTACCAGCCACCATTCATTGGCACCCTCATGGCAAGAGATCCGAATCAAAGTTCAAAGACCACCAGCTCATCCTCCTGGGATAGCAGTCATTATGGAAGCAGACTGCTCCATCCTTCTCCTGGGGAGCAGCCGACTGAGGAACCCTGTGCCCCCAGGACTCTTTATGTGTGCTCAGCCACTCAGAACGTGGACGTAAAGTTGCTGGAGATGAGGAGAATCACCCAATAGATACTTGGCATTTGCCATCAGATGCCTAGCTATGGTGAACAAAACCTGTTTCCTACTAGAGCCATTTTCTACCTCCCCTCCCCCAAACCTTACCTCCCCCAATCTCACCTTCCCCAAACCCCACCTCCCCAAAGCTTACCTCCCCCAAACCCCACCTCCCCAAAACTTACTTCTTCCAAGCCTCTTTCCCCAAAACCTCCCCTCCCAAAACTCACCTTCCTCAAACCTTACCTCCACCAGAACTCACCTCTTCCAAACCTCCCCTCACCTTAACTCACCGCCCTCAAACCTACTTCTCCAAACCTTGAGCCTTTAATGTTTACCGGGGCTGAAATGGTTAAGACACATCGTACTTGATTCTTCGGCCTCCGCAGGAAGACCAACGCAGTGTCACGTTTGGGTTTTACATCTAGTGTTAACCGCTGCGAGCGGTATACTGTTTTTCTCCCCCTCACATCTTTAATTCATGACAGTGGCTGAATTTTTATCCTAAAAAGATTTTTAAAAGGTTGATTGATCCAACAACTGGCATTGGCCTGGATCAGATCCCATGACAGATAATGTCATTTGGTTTTCGTCTTGAAAACAACAACACACCCAAGCAAATGGTCCCATTCTTCAGGGTGAGGGAGGCAGCTTTGGGGAGCTGGGTGTCTGAGCATGGCCAGGACAGCGCCTGAGCCGATTTGCATGGATGGTCTGGAGAGAAGAGCAGAGGCACGTCAGTTAACTCCCGACCTCTGCTCCTCCTTTGAGGCTGCCTCAGACGTGGGCTAGATGTCTGTGCCTCACTGGGCGCCCAGCTGCCCAGCTAGCTAGATGTGCTAGGGTCACATCTGTGAGCTGCTAATTAGCTGGGGAGTTTTGCAGCCCACAGACGTGAGCAGAGCTGCCCAATAAATGTGACAACAAGAGCCCAAGAATGAAAATGAGCTACTGGGGGTGCTGGACTGGCTTTGCATACTGGTGTCAGAATCCTGGGAGCAAGTTCCTTTGTGCCTGCTGGTTCCTGTCCTGGCAGGGCAGGGGTAGGCTTCCCTTCTTGCTCGGGGGAGAACACATTGTTAGGTGCCTGGGTGGTGCAGTGGTTAAGTGCTCAACTGCTCACCCAAAGCTTGGCAGTTTGAACTCACCAGCCAACTGCCCCATGGGAGAAGGCAGTCTGTATATGTGAGGAGCAAACCAGGTGGGGCGGCGCAGGTCTACTCTGTCCTAGTGGGTTGCTATGAGTTGACTCAACTCAGTGATAATGGCTGTGGTGACTACACAGTTGGCAGGGATACATGCCATCTTATCGAAGAAAGATGGGCCCAGTCTTCCTTTCTTTTTTTTTCTTCTTCATTTTCACCTCCTACCAACCTACTGCCATCTAGTAGATTCCGATTCAAAACAGCCCGATAAGCTAGAGTGGACCTGCCCCCTTGCATTTCTGACACTGAAAATCTTTTAAGGGTGCAGAAAGCCTCGTCTTTTTCCCTGGGAGTGGCTGGTGGGTGCAAACTGCTGACCTTTTGGTTCATAGCTCACCCACTACTCCACCAGGAGTCCTAAGGTCTTTTCATTGAGAACTAATTTTAGTGTTACTGGAAACATTTTCACTAGGGATTTTCCCCTAAATCCGTAGTCTGAAGATACAGTGTCACTTTTAGAGCACAACCCAGGGCCAAGGCGGTTCCAGTGGACTCCTTCCTCTATGAAAACGCCCTATGTATTCACCAGACCCATTACCACTGAGTTGTTCCCAGCTTATAGCAATGAGGGTAGAACTGCCCCATAGGGTTCCCAAGGCTGCCAAATGTCAGAGGGGACTTCCACTCCTAGAAGACCCTAGAAAAATGGCAGGTGAGCTGTTTCCTCACTAGCCCAGTCTAGCATCAGATCACAACTCGGATCCGTTGACCTTTTGCCTGTGTGTTGTTTCTCTACATTGAGATGAAGAATTAAATTATAGGCCCAATTCCCCATTAAACCAATATTCATTTCCCCTCGACTTTCACGGAAGGGAGGAATAAATCATGCTGTGGAGAGCCTCTAGCCTTCTTAGCCAGCCCCTCAGTTAATAAGATCAAGACGGTTCCTGGGATTCGATTAAATAATTTGACTCTTCTTCTGGAGGCTCTGGCGTTCTCCCTGACCTTCCCTTAGAAGCAGATGCGATCTTGTTGTCTCTCTCAGCAGCCTACAAATACCTACCTCGACATTCAAAAAAGCACAGACTACAAAGAAAGGGAGAAATGTTGAAATAGCAAACGCAGGAAAACTGCGAATCCGCTTCCCAGTTGACGATTGTAGCTGGATGGCCCCAGATTCTCTGGAACCTCCGTGGCCTTTCTGCGAACTCCAGGCCTCAGACTGAAGACCCACCTTTACAGGTGTCTTTTCTTCTTAAGAGGAGCCTGGCGGCCCAGTGGTGAAGAGTGGGACTGTGGTCCGTAAGGTGAACAGTTTGAAACCATCAGCCACTTGGAGGGAGAAAGATGCTTCCTCCTTCCATGGAGAGTTACAGTCTTGGCCATCCTCCCCTGTCATACACAGTCGTTGTCAGTTGGCATCGACTCGGCGGCAGAGAAATTCGTTCTTCTTAAAGCACTAGGACGCTTTGGGAGAATGGAAGCTTCAGCGATAGAGTGCCATTTTCCAGAAATTTCTTTTCTTTGATATGGGGACAATCCCCCCACTTTCCTATCGTCTCTTCTAAAAGAACAGAATAAAATGACCAGAGATCAGAAGAATTAAAAGGCTGTCGATGCAGAATTGTCTAACTTTGGGAATTTATTTCTAAATTAACTTATCATTTCTAAACTAATTTCTAATTAAAAGAAGTTCCAATTTTTCATGGAGTGTGAACTTTCTGGAGCCTACGGAGGATGGACGAGCCCCTGAAACGATTGCTCTGAGGTCATCGTAAAGCCTTGAACCAAAACCATCTCCTGAACTCCTCCTAAAACCAAACAAGAATGTACCTTACCTCGGGAACTCAGTCTGCCTTGACCATTCTGCTCCCTTAAGAATGATCTGTATGGGGTCAGATTGGTAACAGCAACTCATAAGATCAGATGGGAGCCTCTGGGCCGTGGGTTCGCGTCAATGAGGGGGAGCGACTTAGAAAGGAGTGTGACATTGGTTGCAGAACTCACAGCACGTAGCCACGTCTCTAAGTGGCGTCTGTGGCCACTGTGGAATTGCTGTGTGTCTCCTCAATTCCTCAAATGTCCAGGAAGAAGGGGCTGAGCTCATATGTTTAGCTGATTTCTTTCTAGAGGTCAGAGCTCATGTCCTGAAATTGCTGTCTTTCTCTTCAATGGCCTCAGCAGGCCCGGCCTTGGCAACCTCTTCCAAACCTCCCCTCACCTTAACTCACCGCCCTCAAACCTACTTCTCCAAACCTTGAGCCTTTAATGTTTACCGGGGCTGAAATGGTTA
>NW_022111379.1:18489092-18492286 GCF_000313985.2 Echinops telfairi
GTCACTTTTAGAGCACAACCCAGGGCCAAGGCGGTTCCAGTGGACTCCTTCCTCTATGAAAACGCCCTATGTATTCACCAGACCCATTACCACTGAGTTGTTCCCAGATTATAGCAATGAGGGTAGAACTGCCCCATAGGGTTCCCAAGGCTGCCAAATGTCAGAGGGGACTTCCACTCCTAGAAGACCCTAGAAAAATGGCAGGTGAGCTGTTTCCTCACTAGCCCAGTCTAGCATCAGATCACAACTCGGATCCGTTGACCTTTTGCCTGTGTGTTGTTTCTCTACATTGAGATGAAGAATTAAATTATAGGCCCAATTCCCCATTAAACCAATATTCATTTCCCCTCGACTTTCACGGAAGGGAGGAATAAATCATGCTGTGGAGAGCCTCTAGCCTTCTTAGCCAGCCCCTCAGTTAATAAGATCAAGACGGTTCCTGGGATTCGATTAAATAATTTGACTCTTCTTCTGGAGGCTCTGGCGTTCTCCCTGACCTTCCCTTAGAAGCAGATGCGATCTTGTTGTCTCTCTCAGCAGCCTACAAATACCTACCTCGACATTCAAAAAAGCACAGACTACAAAGAAAGGGAGAAATGTTGAAATAGCAAACGCAGGAAAACTGCGAATCCGCTTCCCAGTTGACGATTGTAGCTGGATGGCCCCAGATTCTCTGGAACCTCCGTGGCCTTTCTGCGAACTCCAGGCCTCAGACTGAAGACCCACCTTTACAGGTGTCTTTTCTTCTTAAGAGGAGCCTGGCGGCCCAGTGGTGAAGAGTGGGACTGTGGTCCGTAAGGTGAACAGTTTGAAACCATCAGCCACTTGGAGGGAGAAAGATGCTTCCTCCTTCCATGGAGAGTTACAGTCTTGGCCATCCTCCCCTGTCATACACAGTCGTTGTCAGTTGGCATCGACTCGGCGGCAGAGAAATTCGTTCTTCTTAAAGCACTAGGACGCTTTGGGAGAATGGAAGCTTCAGCGATAGAGTGCCATTTTCCAGAAATTTCTTTTCTTTGATATGGGGACAATCCCCCCACTTTCCTATCGTCTCTTCTAAAAGAACAGAATAAAATGACCAGAGATCAGAAGAATTAAAAGGCTGTCGATGCAGAATTGTCTAACTTTGGGAATTTATTTCTAAATTAACTTATCATTTCTAAACTAATTTCTAATTAAAAGAAGTTCCAATTTTTCATGGAGTGTGAACTTTCTGGAGCCTACGGAGGATGGACGAGCCCCTGAAACGATTGCTCTGAGGTCATCGTAAAGCCTTGAACCAAAACCATCTCCTGAACTCCTCCTAAAACCAAACAAGAATGTACCTTACCTCGGGAACTCAGTCTGCCTTGACCATTCTGCTCCCTTAAGAATGATCTGTATGGGGTCAGATTGGTAACAGCAACTCATAAGATCAGATGGGAGCCTCTGGGCCGTGGGTTCGCGTCAATGAGGGGGAGCGACTTAGAAAGGAGTGTGACGTTGGTTGCAGAACTCACAGCACGTAGCCACGTCTCTAAGCAGCGTCTGTGGCCACTGTGGAATTGCTGTGTCTCCTCAGTTCCTCAAATGTCCAGGAAGAAGGGGCTGAGCTCATATGTTTAGCTGATTTCTTTCTAGAGGTCAGAGCTCGTGTCCTGAAATTGCTGTCTTTCTCTTCAATGGCCTCAGCAGGCCCGGCCTTGGCAGCCAGCTCCATCGTGTTGCTAGCAGGTGCCTGTGAATGAAGGCAGCCTTTCAGAGCAGGCGGGGAAGGAGCCCACCACAGGGCAGAGGCAGGGCTGATAATGCCATCTGTGCCTAGCCCCCAGGCCAAATCAGCTCCCTTCTCACCCACCCCCAACACCCGAACCCCATCCAGAACCCGAGTGAATCATCTGCTGTCAACCCACTGGTCACGGATTTTCCAGTGGCTGAAGGTGGCGGCAGCGAGTGCCATCCTGGTGGTCCCGACTCCTAGCAACATTCAAGTCCCCCCGATGAAGCTTTGCCCAGTCCCGTGCCATCCTCACACCTGTTATATTTGAGTCCATGCCATTATAGGTACATACAGACTGGTTCCTTATATGTAGAACCCCAGCTGTCGAGCAGGTCTTCATTTTTAAAATCGGGGAAAACTGTGTTTAGGGATTTAAGGACGACATTGTCAGGAAGAAGAGAACCAGCAGGCTCTCCCGGTGGTAACTGGATTGTTGGGTGATTGTTGAGTGTTTGTTGAGTGATTGTTGAGTGACCCAGAGCAGGTTCAGATGCTGATGCCTCCCTGGCTTGTGGGGTAAGCTCTCCGTCCTGAGTTTCCATGTCCTCATGCATAAATGGATATAGGAACCCAGCCCAAACCAGCCCTGCTGCTGTCCAGTGGGCTGCCTGAGGATCACCCTGTGCATTACAGAGGGATTGGCGGAGGGCGGGCTGGGACAGCACGCTGACTGGGGATCACCTGGGCATTACAAAGGGGTTGGTGTAGGGCCGGCTGGGACAGTGGGCTGCAGTCTGTACAGAGGCAGGTCACCAGCTTTTTTTCACGATATAGCTAATGCGTGGGTTTGAACGGCCGACATTTAGGTTAGCTGGCTCAGTTATTGTTCGGTGCCGCGGAGGCAGTTCCAACTCACAGCGACTCCGTGAACGGCAGAAGCAAACGCTGCCGGGTCCTGTGCCATCCACACCCTTGTCGATAGGTTGGAACCCATTGTACTGCCACTGGGTCAACCTGTCTGGCCAAGGGTCTTCCTCTTCCTCACTGCCCCTCTACTTCACCAAGCGTGATGTCCTTTGCCAGGGACTGGTCTCTCCTGGCTATCATATTCCCAAGACAGAGGCTGTGTTCCTTCGTCACTCTGTGGTACATTCACTATTCTTATCCCACACCATCATTCAAAGGCATCGGTGCTTCTCTGGTCTCCCTGACTCAGTGTCCGACTTTTACATGCACATGCAGCACCTGGAAATACCGTGGCTTGCGTCAGGCATACCCTAGTTCTCCACATAGCGTCTTTTTTTCCCAAGATGCTAAGAGGTCTTGTTTGTGCAGCAGACCCAAACGACCGACTGCAAGGCACCATTTGATCTTTTGACGGCTGCTTCCATGTGAAGCCCAGCGAGAAATCCTCAGCAACTTCAATCTCATCTCCATTTTGCATGGTGTTACCCAGGGTCCGGTTGTGAGGACGCTGGTTTTCTTGACCTTGAGG
>NW_022111379.1:18492736-18494172 GCF_000313985.2 Echinops telfairi
CACTGCCCCTCTACTGGCCCAAGCAGAAGGACTCCCTCCTTAGTCCCTGGAAACGAAGACACACAAATCTGCTGGCATGAAGTCAATTCTGACTCACAGCAACCCTGTAGGGCAGTGGTTCTCAACCTGTGGGCCGCGACCCCATTGGGGGTCGAATGACCTTTTTACAGGGGTCTCCTAAGACCATCGGAAAACACCTATTTCCCATGGTCTTAGGAACCGAGACACCAAGACACCACTCCAGGCGGGTCCGCCCACATGCAGACACACCCACCTACAAGTACCCGGCGTGCAGACTGTTACCCAGGCTGCACCATGCTTCAGGACAAAATGCCATCTATTTGTCATTAGAAACAAATATTTCACAATATAGAATTACATATTGTTTTTGTTCTGAATCACTATGCTTTAATGATGTTCAATTTGTAACAATGAAAATACATCCTACAAAAAAAAAAAGAAGAAAATACATCCTACATAGCAGATATTTACATGACGATTCATAACAGTAGCAAAATGACAGTGATGAAGTAGCAACGAAAATAATGTTATGGCTAGGGGTCACCACCACATGAGGAACTGTATGAAAGGGTCGTGGCATTTGGAAGGATGAGAACCACTGCTGTAGGGCATAGTAAACTGCCCCATAGGGCTTCTGAGGTGGCACTCTTTCCAGAAGCGCACTGGCACCTCTTTCTCCTGTGGGGTGGCTGGTGGGTTCCCACTGCTGGCCTTTGGGTTACCAGCTGAGTGCTTAACTACATTTTCAGAACTCTTCCTCTGGAAATAGGGTGGTAATAGAAGCCAAGAGAGCCAGGGCAAATGAAAGACCCTGACTCATCCTGAGTGGAGGATGTCCCCCGTGCAAAAGAAGTCCTACATACCATTTTAGGTGGGCAAGTCCATGCTGAGAGGAGGCTCAAACGAAGGGGCTTCAAAAGCTCATGGGGAAACTCCATCAGCATTTAATTCCATTTGTCTCCCCCCCATCCACTCCCCAATTTCTTTTAATACTTCCTAGGAATCCTATTGGCATCATGGGTAACACATCGGGCTGCAAACAATAAAGTCAGCAGTTCAAAGCCACCCGCTGCTCCAAAGAAGAAGACTTTCTATTCCTACAGCATTACAGTCTCAGTAACCAACAGGAGCAGGTCTATCCTGTGCTGTGGGGTCACTGTGAGTCAGAATTGGCAGTGATTCCCCACCACACTTTGATATACTCCCTTGGGGAGAAGGTGGTCCAAAGGCCCAAAGAAACCCATGTTTAGGTTTGACTTTGCTCTGGCACCTGACAAAAGCCAATGTGGTGCCACCCGCATTCATCAGAGGGTCCTTAATAGATCTATGTGCCTATATTTATAGGTTTAGTATTAAGGTAGCAGAAGGACATTGGGCCTCCAATCAAGTACTCCCTCAATACAAGAATACTTTCT
>NW_022111379.1:18495328-18515228 GCF_000313985.2 Echinops telfairi
AGGACTGCTTTGCCCAGAGCGGCTCCAAACGGAGAGACTTCTCAATCTGAGGCATAGTCCACGCAGCCCTGGGAAGAGCGTGCTGAGCCGGCTGCCTGGAGCTGGACGACGGACAGGGCTCAAGCGGAGCGGGAAGTGGAGCAAACTGCAGACAGAACCAGGCAGCCACTCAGGTACAGCAAGGGGCTATTTGAATTGGAAAAACAAACAAACAAGAAGAAGGTGGGTATTATGCAAATTACAACTAAATTATTGGACAGGAGACACGACGGAACAGGAAATGTGCAGAACAGGAAAAGCGAAGCCTTCCGTACTGTCTTCCTCGCCTCCATCAGACGGGGTCTCCATGAGCCTGTGAGGACCAAGGCAGTCGGGGACTCGGAAGAAGATCGGGTTCTAGCTTCAGCTCCTCTGGTCTCTGACAGCAATTCACTTCAGGTAAAGGCCTAGCTGGAAATTAGAATCAGATCTATTAGGAGCCGTTTTAAACAGAAAGAAGCCTAAAGGCTAACCCAAAATTCTGTGGTCTTGAGTGGATCCATAGAGTTTCCAAGGCTGTAAATCTGTTGGGAAGTGAACTGCCACATCTTTCTCCTGGCCCTAAAATGGTCTGCCCATTAGAATCCCCCGGGGATCGTTTAAACCAGGGGTGCGCAACCTGTGGGTCACAACCCCTTTGGGGAGTCAAATGACTCTCTCACAGGGGTCGCCCAATTCATCACAGTAGCAAAATGCCAGTGATGAAGTAGCAACAAAAATAATTTGATGGTTGGGGGTCACCACCACATAAGGAACTGCATTAAAGGGTCGCAGTATTAGGAAGGTGAGAATCAACATGTTAAGTTAAAGGAAAATAAATTGGGTCATAGACAAATGGCAAGAATTTAACTTGTCTTAGAATAGGATATATGTCTCCAGTTTCCTTTACTTGTAATTTAAAAACATATCTATCAGCGTTCTGGAGAAATGGATGAAGAAATAAGTGCCACGTTTAAAATAACAACACAACAACAACAACAAAACCTCGAGTTAAATCCAGTGAGTTATGATGGTGTGAAACCCTTGAGCAAGGTGTCTGGGGGTGTGGTGTGTGTGTGTGTGTGTGTGTGTGTGTGTGTGTGCGCAGTGGGATAGAAATGAAGAGAGTTCATTACCAGCGTGGATAGAGCAATTTATATCTGTATTTTTTGCTTCATAGAATGTTCACATCCATGACCTAATTTTAACTCCCATCTCTGGGAAGTAGGCAGCAAAAGTATTATTTTTCTCTCCCACTTCCACAGATGGGAAAACAGACAAAGAGAGCCTCATGGTCTGCCCGGCATTACAGAGCAGAGCGAGTAGCAGACTTAGGACCCAACTTTAATTCTTCAGAAATCCTAGTTGATCGTCTGTCCTTCCACACCGTGTGACCTGTCTGTCCTTGGAGAGCTCAGTAAGAGCGGGCAAAGTGACAATGATAACCCAAACAAGAAAACATGACACTTGGTGAGCCGAAGGAAAGCGGTCTGCTATTAGGGAAATAAAATCTAGAACAGATGCCAAGAGACACATCAAGGTGGTAGCAAGAGTGCTGGCCTCCCTGCCCTTGAGGATGCCTCATGAATATTGAATGATGTGAAAACACTGAATTTGCCTCCAAATTTTCATTGGGATGATGGGCAGAGGTGAGGTCCAGGGAAGTCATAAGAAATGATTTTTAGCAGGGGTGGGGGAAAGTGAAAGGAGCCTTACAATGATTTTACTTTGACTTACACAGCTTGAGGGCACCTCTTAAATGATACAGAGTAAAAGAATAACAATGAGTTGTTCCCACAATCCTACTGCTTGTAAGAAACAGAAAGCCACTGGAATTGGCTTAACCACTGTGTTGACTATAAGGCAGCAGTTCTCAACCTGGGTGTTGAACGACCCCTTCACAGGGGTTATCTATTCATAACAGTAGCAAAATTAGTTATGAAGTAGCAAAGAACATAATGTTATGCTTGAGGGGTCACCACAATAGGAGGAGTTGCATTAAAAGGTCGTGGCATTAGGAAGGTTGAGAACCACTGCTGCAAGGGAAGGTTAGGGATCCTAAGGGCAGGGATGCAGCTTGGTTTAAGGAAGGACTAGAGTTGAGAACTTGTAAAGGGTCAGAAACTCAGGGGACATGGACTCTCTCCATCTTTCATTTCTGTTTATCTGAGTATATGTATGCAATTTTATTTCTGGAACATTCTCTCCACTGCCCTGTCCACACGGAGGGTCAAAGGGAGATACCATCAGCTTCCCAGTTCACATTTGGGGCATATGGACCAGCGCTCTCTCTTTATCTCCCTACCTCCCTCTCCCTTTTCTATTCTCTGAAATACAAACTTTCATAGAAGGGACCCCCTTTCTGATCCAATCAACTGTGACCAGGTGGCAGGATCACATGAGGCACATGTACCTGTTGGGAGCCTCCCTCCACAGACGGCAGTAAGGCACTTACACACAGCAATCATTTAAGCTGAGCACATGCCTCAAAATGCATCTATCACAGAAAAATGTCGTGAGGAGGCAGGTCATATCCACTGCCCTAGAGTGGCTTCGTGGGGGATAACAACTATACTTTAACTCATTCCTGGACCATGTATTATGTATCAAGACGGGCCGGGCATCCAGACATGAGGCTCAGAGACCCAGTGCCCAACCTCATGGGCTGGCAGGTTAGTGGAGAAGACCACACAGTAGGCCGTATTACAATCACGTGATGGTGCTAAGCTACATGCTCAGAGTTTTGGGGAATGCAGATGAGGTGTGATCATGGAAGACTGGCACAGCCAATGGAGCAACACCAGAGCTAATGGCTGAAGGATGAATAACTGCTCTCCCAGTGAAGTGGTGGTGGGGCGGGGGAGCAGACACAGAGCCCAGAGATGCACAAAGCCATCAAGGACAGAGAGAGTGTGGCCTGTGGAAGAGAAATGCCTTGTCTGCTGTGCAAAGGAATCTGGATTCCCTCCCAAAGATGTCAGCCAGCGCCTGAAGGGTCCCGGGCAGGGAAGTGCTAGCAGACTCACAGAAAGAGGAGCAGCAGGAGACCACGGGCAGCATTGGTGGGATTCTCACCCTTCCTTTGTTCCTGAGACCCAGGCCGGCTATCCTGCCCACGCACCTCCAGCGCCTCTCCCGCCCGTCTGCCAGTGGAGTCTTGTGTATTCCTACGATGCTGCAGAGCTTTTAGACTATGATGAACCAAGAAGAAAGGCTTGTGATCTGCTTCCCCCCAAAATCAGTCAAGGACAATCCTGCGGGTCACACCACCGTGGGGATGGCGCAGGACCGGGCAGGCTGTTGTTCCTGGGTGTGTTGGACGGTGGCTAGTAACCACAGCAGGTGAGCAGAGGCCCTGCCAGGAGAGAGCATTAGGAGGCGACAGCCAGGGTGTCCATGCCAGCAGAGGAGTAGGTGGAAGTGGTCCTGGACTTGACAGGGAGGGTCACTCGGGCCCCGTGGGCATTTTTAGGGTCCTGGTAGACTGTGGCCAAGTGAACGTCATGTTAAATTATAGCTAAGAAAGGGAAGAGACCAAGCAAGATAGAGGGAACATGCTTCCGTTCTTAGGAGAAAGGCAACATGGAGCCACAGAAGGGCCAGTGAGGTCAAGGAGGGGCCAGGACTACAGCTCTCCAAAGACGGGGGATGGGGTGGGGTGGGGTGTGGGGGGGGTGTGGGGGGCAGATGGAAGGAGGGGGTAAGGATTCCTGGTTGGGTGGGTGGAGAGGGGTAATTTACCTGATGGCCTCCCACTTTGTCTGCAGAGCTCAGGGGGTGGGGCATGCATAGAAGATCCAGCAAGTTTACAGACAGGGATGCCAAGAAAGGTTACCAGGTTGCTCAGCAGTTCGCTGAGGCTGCCAATGATAAGCGGGTATTGAGAGGGACAAGATTTTCCCCAGCAGAGCTCAGGGGTCCAGGAGCCCCCCAGATGGTGGCGGGGAAGACCAGCTGGGCTGCCCCGGGTCCCTGGTACAGCCGACACTGCCGCAGGGCAAGGGCATAGGGGAGGGGAGGCTCATGAAGTTTCAGCTAGGGGAGGGGAGGCTCATGAAGTTTCAGCTAAATAGAGAAGGAAATGAAGAAGGGGGTGGATTCTGATGGAATGTCAGAGAGTGGCAGGGGAAAGAGACTGGGCTTTGAGGAGGTGGAAACCCAGCACACTGGGAGTTACACGTGGGCGGGCTGGAAGGTGGGAGGCTCTGAGCAGCGTGGGCTGGGGGACAGTTCACAGCAACCTGTGATCCAGCACTAAATCGCGTGCTATGAAAGGCTCAGTGGGCTCAGGGCTGGCGGTGGGGAGGGATGGAGCAGGAGCGGGGCATGTGCCAGGCGGCCTGGGGAGAAATGGAGAGCTATTTCCTTTCCTGCCTGCCTGGCACACCCGGTGGGGATCCCAAGCCTGGAAAACGGCAAACCAACCTTTCAGAGCCCACAGTGCCTGTGGTTTCCATAAAGGCAGGCCGTGCTTAATAGCGGAGATGATTAAGAACCTCTTCATCCCGCTTTGGAAAGCTGCTGCGGTGGCCTGCACTGAGGACTCTTCCGCAGACAGGCCTTCTCCTTCCCTGCGGGGCCTCCGGGCCTTCTGCCCCCGCGCCCCCTGGGCGGATCTCCGTGTGCACACTGTCCATTTCCTCCGCCATCGGACCCGAAGGGAACACGCGTTTGTTTGTGTTTGGGGCGGGTGATGGGCCAAGTGGGGAGGAGAAGGCTTGAAGCCTGTGCTCCGGTCCAGAGAGGGTAGGCCACCGGCCCAAAGCTGCACCGCTGATGCACCGCACACGAGAACGCGTCCCTCGTGACACTCAGACTTTTCCAGAAACCAGCGGGTTGTCTTCCCTGCCCACCTCCCAGGCAGTCCCAACCGGGCCTCCATTCCTCTCACTCCGTGCATTCTAAGCGGGGACTGGGTTGGCTTCAAGGTAGCAGCTTTGGGTTTTCACTGCCCAGCTCCCACTTCGCCCAGTGCCCTGTCGGACTCTGGTGAAGCGCCTTCCCCGGCGTTTCCTTCCGGGGTTGTTCCTTGGTCCAAGCTTTGTCCTGATTCCTCCGCCAGAGCGTGACGCAACAAGTGAAGGCTGCATGGTGCTCTGCGCCATGAGTTGAGCCTGGTGGAGCAGTGGGTTATGCACCGGCTCCTAAATGCGAGGTCGCCGGCTTGAAACCACCAGGGATCTGCGGGGGTAAGATGAGACTTCCTTGCTCCCATAAAGAGTTGTCATTTCGGAAGTCCCTGGCTTCTTCTCTGACCTAGAGAGTCGTTGGGGGTCAGAATCGGCGTTGAGTTTGAGTGTGAAAACACCGGGTCCCCCCTTTCGGAGCCCCATGCTAAAAGTGTTTCCCCCTCTGAATGGTGATACTGTGAATGCTTCCTTCGGGAAACTTCCCTGTTTGAAAGGTGGCGTAAGGAAGGCTGGATGTTTGCTACCACAGGCACCTGGAGGCCCAGTGCTTGTCAAATGAAAACAGGGTCACAGCACGTCAGGCAGCACCCCACATTCCGCCTGCCAGCAAACCTTTCAGCACCACCCTCAAAACATAGCCAGGACTCAGTCAACATGCCTCGCCCCCTCTGCCTCCACCCTGGGCAAGTCCCCATGGTTTTGACCAAACTAGCAGCTCCGCAGCCCCCTGGCTGATAAGCCTGCTTTTTCTAAAATCCCCTAAAGTCAATTCTCCTCCCAAAGCCCTGAGTATGACCTTCCCTGCCCACACAGCCTGGCCCTATCACTGCTCCACCACCTCTCCTGCCACTTGCCCTGGTGCCCGCTGCTCCAGCCCCATAGGCGTGCTGGCTGTGGCTCCCACGCACCAGGCTTGGTTCCCTGCAGGGTCTTTGCTCACGCTGCCCCTGCTGCTCCGGAGGGGACCCTGCCTGGCTGCTCCTCGGTCCCTTTAGCTCTTCGCGAGAGCAAGGGTTTCTCTGGTCATTGATACCCTCCCTGTACCTGTTTGATTCCCCCACCTCCTTCCAGAGCATATATCACTTTAAAATATTTTTAAAACTTGAAATAGTTTTCGGTTACATAAGGGCTGCAAATATAGATAGCACAGAGAATTCCTGCATATCTTTCACTCAGCTGTGTCTAAAGTTAGCATCATATATGACCATAGCACAGTGATCCAAACCAGACATTAACCTAAGCACAGCACAGTGAATGGAGCTTAGAGTTGCCAGTTCTGCACTGGAGCCCCTTTATGTCCTGGGACCCCATCAATATGACATTGCACTTAGCACCCATTGCTTCTGATATACGATCATTTTAAAGGTTCTATATCCTTTCCACTCAAAAGTAAACTCCACGATGGCCAAGACTTTGGTCTGTTTTGTTCATTGCTATATTCCCAGTATCCTGCACTGTGCCTGGCACAAAATAGATGCTCAGAAAAGATTTGGTGAGTGAGTGTGTGCCCGAGTGAGTTTGGGCATGAGTGTGTGCACGACTGTGTGGGAGTGTGTGCATGTCTGTGTGTGTGCGTGTGCATGACTGTGTGAGTGTATGCGTGTGTGCATGACTGTGAGTGTGTGTGCGTGGCTGAGTGTGTGTGAGTGTGTGCATGACTGTGGGTGGGTGAACTTTCTTTCTTGTCGTTGCACAGATCTTGCAACCTGTGGACCGTTTTAACACTTGAGAAATCAGCTTTGTTTCATTTTTTAGATTGGAGCCATGAAGACTAGAATCTAAAAGCGTGTGTGTATGTTATGCATATTAACCATGACTATGAAAATCAGCGAGAGAGAAGCCAATGAACCAAAACAAAAAGGTATAAATATATAAGCATGTCTTTTTTAGGTGTCTTAATGCTCCGATAAGGAGCAATGATGGTGTAGCGGTTACACCCTGGGCTGCTAGCCACAAGGTCTTCAGTTCGAAACCACGACCTTCTCCTCTGGAGAAAGATGAGGTTTTCTACTTCTGTGAAAAGTTAATTTTGAAAACCCACAGGGACAGTTTTACCCTGACCTGTAGGCTCAGTATGAGTCGAAATCCAATCCATTGCAATGAGTTGGGTTTGTGTTTCAGTGCTGCTAGGAGAGAAAACCAGGCTTTCGACTCCCATAAAGAGTTCATCTCTGAAAACCACAGGACCGGTCTACCCTGTCCTGTAGGGTCGCTGTGAGTCAGCATCAACTCGATAGCAGTGAGTGCTACTATAACATCCATACCTCAAGTAGATGGTTTTATTAAGAAGACATCTATTTCCTCCCAGTTTAGGTGGCTTGAAGTCCAATAATGGGTACCAGCTCCGGGAAAGGCTGCTCTCTCATTGGCTCCAGGGGGAGGTCTTTGTTCTTGGATCTTGGCGATCTTCATGTGGTGTGACATCCATCTCCCCAGCTCTGCTTCTCTGTGCCTAATCTGCTCTTTTCATTGCTCAAAGGTGATTGGTTTGAAACACACCCTCTTGAACATAACAAAGAAACCCAATTCCTAAGGGGAATTAGAACCATAGGTCTACAAGCCAAACCCATTGCCACTGAGTCAGAATAACCCTGTGGGATAGAATGGAGCCCCTGGTGAGCAGTTCAAAACCACCAGCCGGTCTGAGGGAGAGGGTGACAGCTCCTGTAAAGAGTTACAGTCTAGGAAATGCACATGGGTGGTTCCACTTTGTCTACTCGGGTCACGAGTCAGCACCGGCTTGATGGCAATGAGAAAGAAAACAGAAAGAACTCGTGTGCTTTCGGCAGAACCAGCCAAGTCTCCCTTCTTATTCTCTGTCTTGTTTCTACACCCTTGCCGCTTCACCCTTCCTCGCCTTCTTCTATCAAGCTCCCCCAGGAAAGGCTCCGCTATCAGTCATTCACACTTTGGGATTAATTTCAGTAGCGATGTCCCCTCTTATCCAGGGATGACAATAGGTTTGGCTACATTTCTCATTTCAGGCCTCAGAAGAAGAGGAGCAAGAGGCCTTCCTATGTCTCCGTAACCATAGCTCCCATCTCCAGAGCACCTACTGCGAGCCTTGGGCTGTACCAGCTACATTGCTAGTATTAGACCATTTACACAATGAGTTCAGATTAAAGAATTTAATGCCCTTTGGGTACTGAGTGCAGAACCTGGTATATAGTAAAATACTTGATTAAATGTAGCTTTTAAAATTTTTTAATCCTCTTAACAGCCCCATAAGATAGGTAAGTATCCCATTTCATAAATGAAGAAACCATGGTAAGTGATTTTCCCCCAAATCACTCAGATAGTAGATGTAATACTGGGATTTAAATGCAGACTGATCTGATGTCAAAGATCCACATCGTTGGGATTTCAGACCAATCTGCTTACCAGGGAGCCTATTCTGAGATTGGGGCAGTGGGGAAAGAGTGCCTTGGTTTAAATAAAACATTATTTCCCCTGAAAAATGTTTCCGTCTGTTCTCACAGGCTCACCACTTCTCAAGAGCCGTGGAGTTTGGTCTTCTCGTCTGCGACAACGTCTTTTTGATGGAGAAGGGATTGCTTTGAGAAGAGATGAAAGTCCGTTAGTCAGAGGGGCAGAGGCGAGCTCCAGCATAAGGCTCTCTGGATTACTTCTGCTCCCAAAAGGGGGTCTGCAAGGGACGAGCCTCTGTCTGTCTCTTCTCAGCTAAGGCCCATGGCCAAGTGGCTCGTTGGTCCACAGAGATGCTAGTTCATGCCCCTCCTCCCTTCCTGTATCTCCCTAAGCATCACTGCCAGGGCCCATCTGTTCATGTGACACAGCCCACGGAGAAGCAGGCTACGTGCATTTCCAGGAAAGCAAGTCTGCTGGATGGGTGACTTCATTAGAACTGGTGCTGAAGGACCATCCCTAGAGGAACCAGTTAGGACAACACCAGAATAAAACCCCTGCATCCACATCTGGCCACCTTCCCACGCTGGAGCTGCTGGCTCACAAAGGCAAGAAGCTACGGCTGGTTGCTGCAGACGCTGCTGTTAGCTGTGCAGTCAGCTCCTGACTTGGTCTACCCCAGGGATGAGATCTGACCATTGTGAATCCAGAGGGCTTTGCATTGTCCATGTAGGAGCTGTGCCTTGGTGTCTTCATTTATTTATGTATTTTGCTGTGTGTAGTCTGAACAATAAGATAAAAAATGCCTAATAACATTTCTAGAAGTCACTCAAAGTGGACTTCGCTGAAATTTAAGATTTTTCTTTTTCAAAAGAGACTGCCAAAAAAGTCAAAAGTCAAAACACGCAAACATTTCAAAACCTATTATCTGACAAAAGACTAGCAGTTCTAGCGTACATAAGGGGCCCTGCTGCCATGATGGTATGCGTCAGGGTGATAACTACAAGGTCAACAGTTCGAAACCACCAGCCACTTGAGGGAGAAAGACAAGACTTTCTATTCCTGTAAAAAATGATAGTCTTGGAAACTCACAGGGACCATTCTGTCCTGGCCTGTATGGTCACTAGGAGTCAGAATCGATTTGATGGCAGCGAGAGACGGACTACATAAAATAAGGAACTCTTACAACTCCATAATGAAAGAACAAACAACCCAACATTGTTTTAAATGTGAAAAATACTTGAAGAGCCATTGATCAAAAAAAAGATACATAAAGTTCACTGCCACCGAGTTGATCTCAACTCATAGCAACCCTACAGGGCAAAGAAGAACTCCTCCACAGGGTTTCCAATGCTGCCTCATCAGTCTCCCAAGGAGCGTCAGACAGATTTGAACCGCCAACCTGTTGTTAGCGGTCCAATGCTTAACCCACTAGACCAGGAAGCTTTCTTAAAGATATATAGATCAAATAAGCACACGAGAAGATGAGGTTAGTCATTAGGAAAATACCAGTTAAAACCACAAGGAGAAACATCTACATACCTAGTAAAATAAACAAACAAAAACTAAACTCTCTGCCATTGAGTCAATTCTGACTCATAGCAATCCTGTAGGAAAGGGTAGTACGGTCCATGCGAGTTTCTGAGATTGGAACTCTTTATGGCAGGAGAAAGCCTCTTCTTTTCCACACAGAACAGCTAGTGGTTTCGAACTACTGACCTTGTGGTTAGCAGCCCAAGGTGTCACTCCTACGCTACCAGGGCTCCTACCTAATACTAGAATGTCTAAAAGAAGATGTATACCTATCACACTACCCAGCCGTTCCACTCCTGGGTCCTTCCCTAGGGAAATGAAAGGTGTGTGCACACAAAGCCTTGTTCTTGACCATCCACAGGGGCTCTCTCGGTGGTACCTCAAAAGCGGAACCCATCCAAATGGCCACTAGCAGGTACATGGATGAGTAAATGCCGTTTGTCCATACAGCGAAATACTACTTAGCAATCAAAAGGAATCACCAGTGATATATGCAACAAGGGCGAACCTCCTAACAGTTATGCTTAGCGAAAGAAGCCAGGCCCCAAGGAGTACATACTGCAAAATGTTAGAAAATGCAAATTAATCCATAGCCACAGATCATTGGTTGCCTAGGAACAGGGTGCTGGAATGTGAGGGGTGGATTAGGAAGGAGCACAGGAAACTTTGGGGAGTGATGGACGTATTCAAGATCTCGACTGAACCAGTGGTCTCGTGGATGTGCACTTGTATCTGAACTCATCAAATTGTGTTCCCTGTGTGCACGTTACTGTATGTCAATGCTATTTCATTGATCTTTCAATGAAGCCTTTTGAAAATGAGGAGGAGCAAAGAAGGAGCGAGAAAGGGCAAAACCCTCCGTCTGCCATCAATAGGCAATACCCGGGCCCCTAGAACATGAGCTCTGGGGACTTTAATAAGCTTGGATGCTAACCCTATGACTTACTCAAAATGACCTTAGGCAAACCATTGGATTGTTCTTGTGTTAGTCTAGGTACTTTAGAGAAACAAATCCACAGAAACTCATGTATAAGAGAGAGCTTTATATAAAGCTCTATATAAAGGGTAAGTGTACATCAAGAAAACATCCCAACCCAAGCCCACAAGTCCAATATTAACCTGTATGTCTGACACCGAGCCATAAAGTCCTCCTCCATCTCACAAAACACACGCAATGATGCCGACTGCAGGAGGAAAGCCACATGAGTGAACATGTAAGCATCTCAGCGCTGGCAGGGGTCTCCACACGGCTGCTTCAGCACCCAGGGCTGCATCAGGTTAGGTCCATGTGGCTTCTCCTTGGGGATGTCTTGCAGGAAGTGAGCCTTGCGGCTGAAGTAGGGAACTGGCTAAGGCAGCTGTACCCTGGTCCGGCCATCACAAAGCAAGAGACCCAAGAACTAGAAAGGCGAGGTTCACCAAGCCATTTATCTCTCTGCCCTTCAATTAACCCCACATGCGTTTATCGGCCAGGTTGGCACAATAAACCTACCTCATCTCTAATCATTGCTTTCTTCATCTGTAACTTGGAGATAAGTTTGTAGACAACATTCGGTAGACAAAATGACCGGGTGTTTGTGAAGCACTCAAAATGCATCTAGAGAACAGCAGTGTTAGCTATCATCATCATCACCATCATCATAGGAACCTTGGTGGTGCACTGGTTAGAGCAATCAACTGCTAACCAACACCAGTGTTGGCATTTCGAACCCACCAGCTGCTCCGTGGGAGAGAGATGGCAGTCTGCCTTTGTGTGGACGTACTGCCTTGGGAAACCTGAGTGGTAGCTCTGCTCTGTTCTAAGGGCCACTGTGAATTGGAATCTCCTCCCCAGCAGTGGGTTTTGCGTCTCGTTTGTCATCATCATTTATAAAGTCAAGCTGCAATGCAAGGCTGACCAATAAGCGACATCCAGGTATGTGGAGAGAGGGGCGGAGATGAGAAAGCAGGAATTCAAGTCTGACGGGATCCCCAAAGCCCTACCACACCAAGCAATGGTGTATTGAGCCAAACTCCTGAAGAGCCCGAGCCCGGTCCTGGCCTTTAGCCACGCTGGAAGCTGCAAGGGAGAGAGAGACATGCACACGCATGGCTGAGAGTGTGTGGGTGGAGGCTGAAGATGGTTTAGCAGGCTGCAGGAGGGTGTTTCAGAGAGCCCTGAGCTTCTGGATGACACCTTGCTGTTGCTGCATTAGTCCCAGAAGATGGGTGCTGCTCCATCCCTCCAGCCCTGGTCCAGCACTCCTCCACACACCAGTCAACCTCCCCTCAGGCCTCATCTCTGCTAGCTTTGAAGCTCAGCACCTCTGAGCTGCTTTCTGCCCTGGGCTTTAGGAGCTCCCTCTCAGAGCCTCTCAGCAGAACAGTGGGCTGGGGCAGTAAGTGCAGTGAAATCGGAAGGGAGGATGTCAGACTTGGGTAGGGAGAGAGAGTGCAGAGGAGATGGCCAACCTCCAGGATGCATCTCCGACCCAAGGGAGCGGAAATCCTAATGAACCTGCACTCAGCAGCACAGGCCTAGGATGGGCCGCTAGTTGGTCAGGAATGTGGGCTCAGGCCTTGTCACCACCTGAAAAGACTTCTGCAGGAGCTTGGGGGGGGGGGGGGGGGGGGGGGGGGGGAGTCATTAACATAACTAAAGAGGTGAGTTAGACTTCTTGCCCCCAGTCAGAAGGATTGCATGGCAGGCAGCAAGCTCACTCTGGTCCCACGGGCTGTGCCCCACAGGACTTGGAAGAGATCTTGGTTCATCCGGAAGGCATTCCTAAATATGGGAGAGTTTATCAGTTTATCGTTACCAGTTTTTGAGCTTGCTATCAATGAAGTCATATAGCATGTACTCTTATGGGTCTGGGTTTTTTTTCTTTTTCCTCAAAAATCACAAGATGCGTCCGTGTTGATGTATATGCTGCGCGTATAATAATTCTGTATAATATTTCAGGATATGAACACACCACAATGTTTTCTATTTAAAAAACAAGCTCCCCCACTATACTGGTTACAGTCCGCTCTGGCGGTCCCAAACTCCGGAGGCTGGGCTCCCTCACGGCGGCAAGGCCTGGTTCCTTTAGCCTCTAGCTCAGCTGTTCTCAACCTGTGGGTCGTGACCCCTTTGGGGGTCGCACGACCCTTTCACAGGGGTCACCCGATTCATCACAGTAGCCAAACGACAGTGATGAAGTGGCAAGGAAAGTAATGTTATGGTTGGGGGGGTCACCACCCCATGAGGAACTGTATGAAAGGGTCGTGGCCTGAGGAAGGTGGAGAACCACTGCATCTGGCTTGGGGGGGTGGGGGGCTGGAGCATGGGAAGCCTTTCTCCTTCTCTGTTTCTCCCTGGCCTGGCAGCGGGTCTGCCCTCCATGGGGCTCCTTCCATCATTCGCCTCTGGCACCATTCTTTCTGCTCCTTGTCCCCTTTGGGTGACAGCGCTGAGAGCTGCCTGCTGCGGCTAATCTCCGGGAGCCTCACCAACCCTTCCTGGTCCTGGTCAACCTTCCCTTGCTTCTCTAAGTGAGCTTCAGGGAGTCCTACTCCCCACCAGGACCTGCCTGCTAAAGCCAGCTTGTTAGCTGGGTGCAAACGTAGGCCAGTTTGTCCCTGGGCCTCCGTGTGAGTGTCTGTGAGGTCTAGGCGAACTCATGCACCATGGTTCTCTCTCAGGGGACGCCCCAGCCGGAGGCCCCAGACAGGAACACTGTGGGTCTCCTGCTCCCCGCCCACCCCCTCCGTCCTTTCTTCCCTGAACTCTGCTCGCTCAGGCTGAAGGGTGGGGAAGAACTTCCCCTCCGCCTCCTCAGCACGCAGGGCTGGCCAGGCAGCTGGGGCATCCTGCCAGCTCAGCACATCCACCTTCCTCCAGCAAAGGTCAGCCTGCCCAGAATAAGGAAGTGCCCGCAACCGGGCAAGGTAAGCCCCAACCCGAAAATACAGGAACTGCATGTCTCCATCAACACGGGCCTGCAGCGTCCTTGTCCAGCGTGGTTTATGAGGCAATAAACCATTTAAATTACTCTGTTCTAGAAGCCGCAAAGTCTCTTTGAATGACTTATGAGTGGATACTGCGAGAAATTGCGCCAGGAGGACAGGAGAGGCAGCTCCCTCAGCTCTATGGGAAGCTGCAGGTTTCCTCTGGGCACGGAGGGGATCTGCATGGGGCTCACCATCCCGGAGAAGCTGCCATGATGGGATGGGGTGTCACTGGGGAGGGCCCTGTGGTACAAGCCAGTTTGGGGGGGCCGCTGCAAGTTTCAAGGGTCAGATGAAGAGAAGACAGTTTCTGGCTGAGAAGATGGAGGGGAGGAGAGGGAGCCATAAAGCGGTGGTCAGATCACCGCGTGTGAATCTCAGCTCTGCTGTTGATTCTGCTGTCTGATTGATAAATGTCCTTAGGCTGGAAGACATGGATAACAGTAACAACACACCCATCTTAGAGCATTTTGTCAGGAGTCAAGGAGAGAGTATTACTGTATGAATACTGTGCAGATGCTTAACGTGGAGCCATGGGCACCCATCGCATTCATCTTGCCACCCTTTCCCCAGCTCCAACCCCAAGAAAGCCAGGGTCCCCTGTTCTTCCTTATTCCTTCAAGCAACGGAAACAGGCTAACATGACACCAACTCCAGGGAAGAGGAGAAAGGGGAACACGGATTCCAAACCCGCACAGCCCAGCAAAGTCCAGAGCCCGCTAGAGGGGAAGGTCTGGGGCTGGCAGAGCTATGTGGACAGATGGGTCCCCTCCCTGGGTCTGGTCCACCTTCAGTGCCAGGAGATTGATTGCACAGCCCTGGAGACCCAAACACGGGTTCTTTCAGGGAGTGTTTGCCCAGATCCTCCATCAGAGTATAAACTAAAAGTAGGTGGGGCTGTGACCCCATTGCTTTCCTAGGTTTTAGTCAAGAGCAGGTGATCAACGCCCAAAACACCCAAATCTACTACCATAGAATCGACTCCGACTGAGATGATCAACAACAAGTTTTTCAAATGAATGGGCATACCACAATACTTCTTCGCTGTTGTTCAGATACAATTGATGAATGGATTGTAACAAGATTTGTAAGAGCCACCAATAAAATGATCTTTAAAAAATAGTTAAAAAATAATCATTCTTTTCTCTTGCTGGAATATACCCATTCAAAAGGACCACAGAAAGAGACTTACTGTAAGCATTTAAGTGGGAAAGCAGGCTACAGTCCACATAGCATGATTACAACTGCCCCAAAGTTGTTTCTCTGGAAAGAAAAAGAACAACAGAAAAGACTGGGAGAAAATCAACCTCAATAACAAGCTTATGCTATTGTTCTTTGGAAATGCACATTCCTTTATAGCCCAATTCTTTATTCCACTTTTAATTAATGAATATGTGCTACTTTTCAAGTGGGGAAAAAGCATAAATGTTACATGATAAATGTCTTCAGAAGATGACAAAAGAATTAATTTTACTTTTTACCCGTTTTAATCCATGGTAACGATGATGCTTATAGGAATAAAAGAAAACCCAAACTCACAGCCGTCAAGTCCGCTCTGACTCATCGCAGTCCTTTTAGACAAGGTAGGACGGCCCCCCGGGTTTCTGAGAGTCTGAACTCTTTATGGGAGTAGAAAGCCTTGTCTTTCTCCCGAGGAACACCTGGTGGTCTTGAACTGCTGACCTTGCCTCCTTGGCCCACCAGGAGGGCTCCTTTAGGAATTAAACAAATAGTTAAAGCTATTTTATGGTTTCTTGTTTGGAAGGCAAGTGCAATTTGGTATGAGATCTGAGCAAGCCGTAGTAAAGTACTATATCTCAGCTGTCTTCCACGAGCCCCGTACACAGGAAACAAATCTCACCCCTGGACCTCCACGACCTTTGCTTGATGGTACGGCTTCAAGCATGTTCTCATAAAATACTAGTAGGAATGCTAACCCTTATTCTTCTGCATTTAACCCCATTTGAAATTTGGGCTTCCTTGGTTATGTTAATTAAACCATACTGGAGTTGGGTAGGTTCTCAATCTAACTCTTTTTCTTATTTTTTAACTTGCTATCTTTTGGGTTGGTGAAGGCTTACAGTCAATCGTTTGTTTGACATTCAATGATTCATCCACTTTCTGTGCCGTCTCATTCAATTCCCTCACTGTAACATCACCTAGCCCACCTCTTCGTGTTTTCTGTTTCTGTTCTTCCTTGCCCTTCTGAACTTTATCCTTGGGCAAATGCTGGCCTCTGGATCCCACATGATTGGTTATTCTAAGGTGTGCACACCTGAACACGGTTATTGTTCCTCTGATAGGCCTGTCTACTGTCTGGCTGAAAATTGAGCCACTCAGGTGAGTTCAGTTCCAAATCCAAAGGCCGATCATGAGTCAGCGTCTCAAGGCTTCCCTCGGCTCATCTATGACCAGCAAGCCTGGTCTTCTGGGATTTTGAGATTTGTTCCACATTTCCCTCCCAGTCCATTCTGGACCTTCTAAGGCGATCCCTTTCAGAGCGGTTGGTAGTGATAGCCAGGCACTGCCTAGTTCCTCCAGTCTCAGAGTTGCGGAGGCTGATCTTTGCGTTCGTCCACTGGGCTCGTTTCTGTGTCCTCAGTTCTCATCACTCTTCTCTCCTCAAGGCAGAGACCAATCGTTGCCCTGCTGATGGCCCTTCGTGCACTTTGAAGACTCCAGTTCCTGTTCACTAACGTTGTCTTTGTGGCCTGTTCTGCTGACTGACTCGGGTGCCCCCAGGACGGTGGATTCAGGCCTAGAGCCCATTCCCTTGAGCTGTTTGGGTACGTGAAAGTTTCCCTAACTGTGCTTCATACCAACATTCTGCTTCTGACAAACATCAGATGAGGCCAGTGAGGCAGGCATTCTTGTCAGTTTGGAGATAAGGAAGATTATTTCCACAGAGGTGAAACGACTTGCCTAGAGGCACACTCTCCAGTAACTCTCAAAGCCTCCAGTCTCCTCCATCTAGCGGTCTTCCTCCTGTGCCATTCCTGTACCGTGGGCATAACCCTGAAGAGGGATGCCTGGGATGTTTTCGGTAATCTGAGGGGGAATCCAAAAATTCAGTGGAAAAAAAAGTTCGTTATCTTTTAATTCGTTGTCTTCCATCAACTTTTGGAAGCTCGTGAGGGTGGAGGAGGGGAGAGCCTACTCTCAGGTAGTCTTTTCATGAAGTGTTGGAGCAAGTAGGGAATATGGCCCGACGGTGAGAACTGGAGAGGAAATTCCCGGAGAAGAACAAAGCTTCTGAAAGACTCACCGTCTAAAGCAAACTGTACATGTGGGGTTGGCAGTGGTTTTGCTAGTCTACCCTGTGTCCCCGAGAGTAAGACATCCCCCGAAAATAAGACCTACTTACAGTTTTGCCTCTTGCTGAAATATAAGGCATTCCCCCCAAAATAAGACCTCCCTGAAAACAAGGCCCCCCGAAGCTACCGTAACTCTGGACTCTGGACCGTAGCAGCGGGCCGCCACCGCGCAACTCACTGTTGGCCGCAGTGCAGCTGGAGCAGACAGGAAGTGCGAGGTCTCTTTTAATAAAACAATAAATGTGTACTGTATTCTTCTTCATGGAAAAATAAGACATCCCCTGAAAATAAGACCTAGTGCATCTTTGGGAGCAAAAATTAATATAAGACACCGTCTTATTTGGGGGGAAACAGGGTAGAAGTGAAGTCTGGGGAACAGAGGATTGAAGATGGGAAATGGATCTCTATGTCTGCAGGGCAGTGGGTGGTGGGTGGGAGCGCCCTTGAGCACTCCATCTGCTGAACCTGTGAGACCTTGTCTACCGTCTAGTCTAAAGCAGCCCATGTGGGAGGTTGGTCCCAGGATGAGATCTTTGTTCCAAGAGCAAACTGTCTTGAGGGAAGGCAAGCCCAGCACTCCAGAGCAGCGGTTCTCAACCTTCCTCATGCCGTGTGACCCTTTCATGCAGTTCCTCATGTAGTGGGGACCCCCCAACCAGAACATGATTTTCCTTGCTACTTCGTCACTGTCACTTTGCTACTGTTCTGAATCAGGTGACCCCTGTGAAAGGGTCGTTCAGCCTCCAAAGGGGTCGAGACCCACAGGTTGAGAACCGCTGCTCTAGAGGAAGAAGACGCGGCTCTATCGTCCTGGAAACCAAGGTCGGGGAGAAGGGCTCTCCCTCACACTTCCTTTGCTCTTTCCTTTCTTCCAGCTTCCTCAGACTTGGCACTCTCCATGTTTCTGCCATCGGAAGGGAAAATGAGGGCTACACCTTATCTTGAGTCTTAGCAAAAGAGATCCTGCTTTTATTACCGTACGATAAAAATGGCACTGAGCTCAGACATACATTAATACATTAAATCATAGTAGCTTGGCGGTTAGGATCCAGGGCTTCCAACCAGCCCATTCTGGCTGGACCCCCTGAAGAGAATTTGCCTTTCCATGCCAGACAAACTAAAAAAACAAGAATAAACCAGACAGGCTTGATAGACGGGCAGAGACTAGAGGGAACCACGGAGACTGTCTCTTTGAGTGACCCTTTAAACTTGGAATTGACACCACTCCCAGAGATCACCTTTCAGGTAAATAACAAGATTGACTCATAAAATAAACATCACCCATGAGTACTGTGCTCGCTTAAAAAAACATCATCAATATTTGGCAACATACGTACAAATATGCTTGATACAATTAATGTATGGAATGTTATAAGAGCTGCAAGAGCCCCAATAAAATGACTTTTTTAAAATGGCATTTGTTTCTATTCATTAAGTTGATATATATATTTTTTAATCATCAATATGAAACCAAACAGTTAACATTTACCCTAAGCAAAGATGAGAAACTAGAGGTTTGGGGTGAAGGGTAAGAAAGCTAGATCAATGGAAACAGAAGAGTGATGAGTATTGACCCATTGTGAAAAGTGGGACCAATGTCACTGAACAATGTGCACAGAAATTGTAACACAAGAACCTAATGTGAGTCCAGGGCGGATGAGCCCTACAGGACCAGTGGTGTGAGTGGCGATCCTGGGAGGGTAGAGGGAGAATGGGTAGGAAAGAGGGAACCGATTACAAGGAACTATATGTGACCTCCTCCCTGGGGGACAGACAACCGAAAAGTGGGTGAAGGGAGACGTCGGACAGGGCAAGATATGACAAAATATCAATTTATAAACTATCAAGGGCTCATGAGGGAGTGGGGACCGGGGAGGGAGGGGAAAAATGAGGACCTAATGCAGGGGGTTTAAGTGGAGAGAAAATGTTTTGAGAATGATGTACAAATCGCTTTACACAATTGATGTGTGTATGGATTGCGATAACAGTTGTATGAGCCCCTAACAAAATGTTGGGGGGAAAAAGAACCTAATGTGAGGTGTCAACTTTCACTAAAACTTAATTAAAACAGGCACTGATAGTAAAGGACCCATGGGGGGCTCCTTGTTGCTCTTCTCCTCGGACAGAGTAGACATGCCCCTGGAGGGCCTGCCTTTTCTTCTTGGGTCTAGAAACAAAGGAGATCAGAAGCACACGCAAAGCTCGTCCATCGTGGACGTGTACAATGAGAGCGATGCAGTCCTAGGGTGATTTGCCACATAGAACAGCGAAGTCTAAGATGACTGATAACGCTCCAGGAAGCAAAGCACGCCATCACCATCAGTTCCTTACTGAGTGTCCACCCTGTGCAAAGCCCCAACGAGGGACGAGGCTTGATAATGAGGATTTTTTGCAAATCAGTTGAAGTATTCGTGACTACCCCGGGTACTGACTTTGAGGGTCCAATAGCTCTTTGATATATATTATCTTAGCCTAGAAGGTGGGTGTTTTCCCCATTGTACAAGGGTTTAAAGGGGTGGAAATTCCTCTTATGTCCTTTCTCTGACTCATCTGAAATTTATCCGAGGGATGGCCATTGGGTGTGGAGTTGGGGGACCTAAGACCCAAGTCATAACCCTGCCTCTGATCAGTAAACCTCAACCAACGTGCTGCCATCCAGTCAATGCTGACTCATAGCGACCCTGTAGGGCAGGGTAGAACTGCCTCCCAGTCAATGCTGACTCATAGCGACCCTGTAGGGCAGGGTAGAACTGCCTCCCAGTCAATGCTGACTCATAGCGACCCTGTAGG
>NW_022111379.1:18516987-18538798 GCF_000313985.2 Echinops telfairi
GTCCGCGTCCTCTCCTCCCTAGCTTGCCCAGACTCTTCAGGACAGCCAAGGTCACTGGGTGAGAGTAAAAAGGCTATGCCGACAAGAGCCACGTTTAATAATTCACTGGATTGTGGATGTAAACTATTGTCCTCGTGAAGTTTGTTATACGGCTTGACCTGGAGGTCCCTGACACTATGGTCCCGACCCCCCAGGGTCTAGGTTTTCAGTGAAAAGGGGGGAGAGGGCTGGCTCAGGCCATTCAGGCTGCTTACCATGTATTTCCCAACTGGCCACGCACTTGTTCAAGTCTTGCTCTTCCCATCTCAGCCCCTTCAATAGTATCAAGGACATCCCTTCTGATTATTTCACTATAGGGAGTAGTTGTCGGGGGAGAACGATGAGGCTTTCTACTGCCTTAAAGAGTTCCAGTCTAGGAAACCCACAGGGGCAGTTTGGCCCACCGTACAGGGTCTCTGTGAGTCAGAATTCACTCAACAGCAGTGAGTGTTGAGTGAGAAGCTGTCCCATTGTGCGGTTTCCTCATAGGCAGCAAGGGGTAGGAAGAATGCCCTGAGGTTCAGTGACACCTCTGTTGACTTGGCCCTCGCTCAGCCGAACACTGGCAGTGGTATTCCTGGGAGATGAGATGGAGGTGGCTACAGTTTGACTCTTTCCGGGAACAGCTGCTATGCAGGGAAGAAGGGAAGGAAAACCGGGAGACTCGCAGGCCAACTGCAGTGTGTATTAAGGGCAAGGCAGAGAGCTGCTAGCCAACAAATCCATGCCTGAGTAATGTGTACGTTGCAATGACCCCTTTGGAAGGTCTCTCCCTCCAGTACAGGGGACAGGGGATTTGTTTCACCCCACTTCTGTGCCTGTCCCCTAGCCTGAGCCTCTCTCGGCACAAGGATCCTACGAGTGACCTCCTTCCCCAGGGCCAGTCTGTGGCTGGGATGCAGGAGAACATTCTTCTTTGAGGAGGGGGTCTGGGCCAAGGTCAATGTCTCCCTCCCTCCTCTGCTCAAATTCTTCTCTGACTTTCCCAAGATTATAAGGTATAACAAAATCGCTGAAGGTTTGGTGTTGGCCAAAGAGTTATAATTAGAAAAGAAATTCACTTGGATACTACAGATGGATGCTTCTAGAACCTTCTTCCCAGGGCCAGGGCCCCCTGCTTGCTTTCTCTCACCCAGCCTCCAAGCCGCCCTTTCTCTGCAGAGGTCACTGAACTACTACAGACAGGAGGGTCCTCAGTCAGCTCCCCACACCTGGAATCCAAGTCCCACATCTCTGTGTCCCCCGGAAGGAGACAAGGAAATCCCCCTTCCACCAAGTCAACAGTTGGAATCATTTCTGCCGGGGTAACGCCTTGCTCACAAGAAAGCCAGGCTCTTGTATTAGCATGTATTACCATTTCTTTCCTTGTGGCTCAACCTGTCTTTTCTAGAATCAGCACTGAGCTTCCTTCTGCATAACCAAAAAGTCCAGTGTTTTTCCCCAAAGCAAAAGGGATCCTCCTTCTACTTCTCGCTAAGCAGAAATCACGGGGGCCTAGGAATTACTGTGGTGCCTGCCTCAAGCCTTCCAGGTCACAGGAGTAACAGGGCCTGGCGGGGAGAGCACCCACCACAGAAGCCATCACCAGGCCTGAACAGCCATATTGGGTCTCATCACAGAGGGAAGCAGAAGGTGCCAGTCAGCCGGCAGAAGTCGGTCCTTCTAAGATGTAAGATTTTAAGCGGAGCATGCAATTACAGCGGCCTTCAAATCTGCAGCGCAAGGCTTGATCTGCCGGCAAGACTAAATTACCCCCGTGTTTATTTAAAAAAAAAAAAAGCATTGACCTCAGAAGAAATAGCACTTGACTTTGAAAATTGCCACATTAAATACCTGGTCCTCTGCTCAATTACAGCAGCCTCCGGAGCACTCCCAAATTGTCACCTACGATGAATATGACAGCAAACTATGCTTTAAAAGTAAGGTATCTGCTCTTTAATTAGTTTAGTGGCAGCGACCGCCAACCAGCAGGATCGCTTATGAAAAAGGATGCTGGTGTTCCTTATTAAAAATGCATGAATATACATTCTCTTGATTGTGGAAATAATCAGTGGACTATCTAATGTAACAAGACTGAGCCACAGAAGAATTAATTAGGGTGAAATTGATTAAAGGGAAGAGAGTAAAAAAAAAACTCTCTCTGCCATGATTCCGGCTCCTAGTCAACGCAAGCATTAATTCTCATTCTTTTCCAATGAAGAGCTTCATTTAAATGCTCCTCTTTGATATTCCAGGATGCCCCACCCTCCTTTAACCAAAGGCGAAGGTAGACATTTCTGATGAAAGATCATGGTCTTGAGTCTCAAGAATTTGAGGTGACGGGCGCTTTTATGACAATCATACATAAAATCAGGGGCTCGAGGCGATGGGGAGGCCGTTCTCCCCATGACGTTCACTCTGGCCTCAACCATCTACGGCTTGCCTCCATTTGGAGAGTCTCAAAAGCTCAAAGCGTGTGGTCCACGCAATCCTGGGGCAGCCTCCTGAATTCTCTCTGTCTTGGGTCTGGTAAGAGGACCCTGCAGGGGGCATTTATTCCACCCCACACCTTTAGACAGAGCTGTATCGAGGCAGCAACACATGCATCATTATCTACCATCTGAGAGGCCTCTGGGGACTGGGACTCCACAGCGCCCTTAGTAACGTGATCGCTATCATGGCAGCTAACCAATTCCGGGCTCTCAGTCTTTCTGCACCCACCCCCACCCCCCACCCCCAGCTCCCTCTGCAGCCACGTGAAGGCTGTGATGAGAAGCTTTCTCTTCTCCTTGATGCTCTCTTGCTCACTGGCTCCTCACTTCCCGAGTCCACCCTGTGCTTATGTTCCACAAGGTCACTGCCCCACTCTTGTCACGCCAACAGCTGGCGGCTATCCGTGCACATCTCCCATCTGCTGCCCTGGTTCTTGTTCCATCGCTGCGGTGGTTGAGTGCCTCCTTTGTCTGGGCTGAGGAGCATCCCAGAGGGCCCTGCGCCGCCTCCCTGCCCACTCCAGACCACTCCACACCACCCAGGTGCCTCGGGGAAGTGCGAGTCTCCGCGTCCTGGACTTCTCAGAGAATTGGGGTCAAGAGCGGGAGACAGAAGTCAAGAAGCAATCCCAAGCACTTGGGATTGCCTGCAGAATAACATTTTTTCCCCCTCTACACAATCCAGTAGGATAATTCCCCCTCCTCCGAAGAGACAGAGCGAGGCTGTGAAGAACAGGAGGCAGAGTCCCTCTCCGAGAAGCCTCGCTGCTCAGTTTGCAAGGCAGCCACAGGGGAGAGGGGTTGCAGCCACAGGGGACAACCCACGGGGGACAGGGGACAGCTGGGAACAGCGTGAAGGTGGCAGGCTTCACCTTTGTGAAGGGAGACCACTTTTAGGGTTGTCACTCCATGTCCCTCACGGTGAACCTGGGGGGCAGTGTAAGTCAGAGAAGAGGAAAGTGTGGCCGAGGCCTTGACGGAGAGCCTCATTGAAGGGAGCCAAACACATGCTCGGGCTCAGCGGTGAGACACTCAGGGACACGAGGGCTCAGGCTCTGAGGGAGCCTCCCGGCATCTAAGGGCTGCGAGCGAGCGCAGGGAACATGAACAGTTTGTCACAAAGACGGAATATGAGGGTGTGGCAGGGCCCGCCCCGTGCTTCTCTCAGGAAGCTCCCTCAACCCTATGTAAATCTGTGGATGCAAATCATCACGTGGGGTGGGGACCCTGAAGCAGCCCAGCCCAAATGCAAATAGCTATGGTGGGGGCACGGGGAGGGTCACCCTAACTCTAGACCCCAGACATAAGCCACATCTCCTGCTCCCTGAAACAAAAGCGCACACACACACACACCACCCCTGGACCCCAGACACAAGCCACAACTCCTGCTCCCTGAAACAAAAGCGCACACACACACACCACCCCTGGACCCCAGACACAAGCCACAACTCCTGCTCCCTGAAACAAAAGCGCACACACACACACACACACACACACACACACACACACACACACACCACCCCGCCGCAATCCTGTTCCTCTTCTTTCTCCTCTGTCCCATCTTTTACTTCCTTCCAATCCCATTGCTCCATCACATCCCCAGACCCACTGCTGACCCCAGAGAACCCGCAGGACAGCGCAGAACTGCCAGTGCAAATTTAAGAAAGATGGTGCGAATGGTGCACCCGGGGTCTCTGTGAGGTGGAGCTGGCTTGATGGCACTTGACAGCCACTACCGTAGGGTTTCCGAAGCTTCCAATCCATCTGGAAGCAGCCTGTCCCCTCGTGCTCCCACCCAGAAGCTGGTGCATTCGAAGGGTTGACCTTTGGATTGGCAATGCAGAGCTTAACCACTGCAATGCCAGGACTTTTTCTGAACTTCAGCCATTGGTGCCCAGAATCAATCTGGGACTTTGACTTTGCCCTTGGCACTAAGCAGGACACAAGAGAACAAATACAATGTCTGCCCTCAAGAACATCACAGTTTGGCAGAAAGACAGTTGTCAACACAAGTAAAAACAATAACAACAAATACATTAGGTGGTACCTGCTAAAGCATCAAATAGGAAGCCTGGTGGTATAGCAGCTACTCCAGGTCAGCGGTTCAAAACCACCAGGTGCTCTGTAGGAGATGACAAGGCTTTCTACTCCCATAAAGGATTTGTCTCAGAAACCCACAGGGCCATGTTAGCCTGTCCTGTAGGCAGCTATGAGGCAACATCAATCCAATGGCAGTGAGTTTGAAGCTTTTTTGGAAAGCATTAAAAGTGGGTGTCGTGAATTTAACAGTGAATGAAATCGGAGAAAGGGGCTAGCCCCTGGAAGATGGGCTGGGTGAACAGGAAGGCTCCAGGGAGTTGGTTGGGAGTTGAGTTCAATGCTGAAGGTTGACTTGACGTCACCAGGGTGCGATCGCCCAATAAGCAGGGTAAGCACAGTCTTGATTGTGCTTACCTACAAAGAGACAGGCTACATCACATGCTTTCTCACCCCATCAAAGTTTCTGATTCCAGGTCTGGCAGGGTCTGCTCTCGCTCCTGACCTACAGAGTCAGAGCTCTTTTCACATTCACCATCACTGACCCAGACGGAGGGTCCAGTAAACAAGGGAAGCATGTGCTTAATAATGGCTGCTTATTCCTCTGTAGTGAACACTTTCATATTGCCATTGATTCGATTTGATTGCGTCATGCGAAACTGTTCGCTACAGTAAGTGGCACAAGGAAGCTCGTGCTTGCCTAGCTTACTGAGTAACCTGCGCATGGATTGGAAAGGGCTGAGAGTGACAGGCCCAGGTTGGGAGACATGTTCCTTCAGCTCAAGGAATCCAGACCCTTGCTGGCAGTTAAAACCCACCGCCATCCAGTCAATGCCGGCTCATCATGACCCTATCAGGGGGCACGACCGCTCCCATGGGTGGCAGAGACGGCAACTGGATGGGAATAGACAGTCTCACCTTTCTCCCTTGGAGGGTCTGACGGTTTTGAACCGGCAGTAACCCACGACGCCCCCGTGGGGACAGTAAAGGGAGTCAAACTTGCAGGGCCTTGAATGGCAGAATTAGAGGTTTGGGTCTCAACATTTAGGGTGCTACAGCATCTGCTTGGGTGCTGACTAAAATGGAGCTTCCGAAGGCCCCGTCCTCAGAGATCCGGAGCGCCTGACACCAACTACAGGTACCCATGATGGCAGTGGCCACAGGTGGAGTTGTTACAAGTTCCAAGCCATTGTCTCCCTCCTGTGTAAATTACCAGAGGGCTTGGCTTTGTTTGCACCATGGAAACTCTGGGGCCGCAGAGGCCTCGGGAGCCTCGGTCAGGAGGTTCAAGCTTGCCCCTGGGCAACCTGCAGGCTGGGCAGGGGGGTATTTTGACTGTGCTGCAGCTAGAAAGAAAGCAAGCCTGATGAAAAACGACTGGAGTCGTGGCTGGAGAAGGGCCCAGAAGTTTCTTCTGTCTGTCCCACCTGGGGGACCCTGTGTGAGGACAGGCCCCCTCTGAGCAAACAAGAAAGTCACTGAAACATGTTCTTCTCCGGTTTCCTTTAAATAGCTATCTCCGCTCAGCACAGTAACATATATGTCCTCAATTTTTACTGGGGAATTTTCAAACCAATAAAGTTGAACATCGACAAAGCCTTCGGCTAGGTCCCCAAGGGTCCATAGGTAATATTGTGTTATTTGCCTTCTTTCTCTCTTTCTCGGCACTCATACTTTCTTTGCGGTGTAGAACAAGGAACATTCTTCCTGGAATTCATGACCACACCAAAGAATTTTAATATGGACCCTGTCAAGTGGGCTGATTTGTAGAATAAACACATATGTCCATGTCCCCAATTCTCCCTAAAAATCCTTTATGATGTTTTTATGTTTTTTCAAATGCAGAATCCAATAAAAATTCTCACATAAAATCTGATGCTCACATCTCTTTCTTTAGTGTCCTTTAGCTTCGGACAGTCCCTTGCCTTTGCTTGCTGTCTTTTGTTTTTGAAATGACCTTGTCATTGTTTTTAATAAGCCAGATGAATTCTCTTGTAAAATGCCCCACCATCAGGATTTATCTGGTTGGATCCAGACGATACCTCTTTGTTGGCAGAATGGTTTCAGCCAGTGATAGTCCATCCTCCTCTCGGTCCTGAAAGGCACATCTGTCTGCCTGTCCCCTTAGCAGTGGCGCTCCGTCTGGTCACTTGGTTACAGTGTGTAGTGACATTTGGCACGTGGTTACATTTAACTAAGCACTTTGCCACTGCTCTTGGTCATTTGTTGAGCACATAATCACAGAAGCTGGATAACATGAAGGGGAAAAACTGGCATGAGGATTTAAAAACAAAAACCCTCACTGCCATGGGGCCCATTCTGACTTCCAGCGACCTAGCTGGGCAGAACGGAAGTAGCCCTGGTTTCTGAGACTGTAAATCAGTGGTCTCAACCTTCCTAATGCTGCGACCCTTTCGTACAGTTCCTCATGTTGTGGGGACCCCCGCCCCCGCCAACCATAACATTATTTTTGTTGTTACTTCATAACCGTCATTTTGCTAGTTATGAATCGGGCGACCCCTGTGAGAGGGTCGTTCAACCCCCAAAGGGGTCCAACCCACAGGTTGAGAACCACTGCTATAAATCCTTACAAGGGAGTAGAAATCTTTCTCCCAAGGAGGAAGGCTTATTAATACCCTGTGCTATGCAGATGACACAGCCACCTTGCTGAAAGTGAGGAGGACTTGAAGCACCTGCTGGTGAAGAGCAAGAATTACAGCCCTACAACTCAATGTAGAGACTAAGCTCTTCACAACTGGGCCAGTAGGTAACAGCATGATAAATGGAGAGACGTTTGCAGTTGTCAAGGATCTCATCTGGCTTGGATACACAATCGGTGCTCATGGAAGCAACAGTTGAGAGATCAAATGATGCATTGCATTCGATAAATCTGCTGCAGAAGACCTCTTTAAAGCATCGAAAGGCAAGGACGCCATTGTGAGGACGAAGGTGCGCCTGCCCCACGCGATGGCATGTTCCATTGCCTCATATGCATGTGAAAGTTGGATGTTGAATAAGAAGACCAAAGAAGAATCAACACATTTGAATTGTGGGGCTGTGAATCTTAAAAGCACCAGGGACTGCCGATAGAACCAGCCAATCTCTCTTGGAAGAAGCACAGCCAGACTGCCCCTTAGAGACAAGAATGGAGAGACTTCATCTCACATACTTCGGACAAAGTCTCAGGAGGGACCCGTCCCCGGAGAAGGACAACAAGCTTAGTGAAGAATAAGAGCAGCAAAAGAAGAACAAGACCCTCAACAAGAGGGTTTGAAACAGTGACTGCACCGAGGGGCTCAAACATAAGAATAATTAGGACGACACACAGGAGGCGGCGGCGTTTTGTTCTATTGTGCATGGGGTGGCTAGGAGTCAGAACGGACGCCATGGCTCCTGAGCACAGCATTGGCCAACTCTGTGAGATTATAAAGTCCTTGGGGCCAAGAACAGCATTTTCTCCTTTGCAGAATAATGTCTTACAGTGAACAAAACTCTTTCGCATGGAAGCTCTCTTGAGGAAGCTGTTCTGTGCCCATTTACAGGCCTGCAGGACTTCCCAATGGTTAGGGGCCAGTGGCTTGACCTCTCTCTTAAGCCTTGTTAGCTCAACTGCAGGACGAAGGTAGCAATGACGTCCTCCCAGAGTTGTCACGAGGGCTCAAGGAGGGTATTGAAAATAAAATGTTTCATGGTGTGCCTCTGTCTTGTCTTTGTCCTGTTTAAGACTTAACAAATGTCCTCCCTCCATTATAGAGAAAAAACAAGAAAATGTTTGAGTTCGCAATTGGCAAACACTGCCCTTTCCGTTAGCAGCCAATGGTTAGCTTCAGCTTTGTGCCACTAGGGCACCTTTCCACCAGTATAGGGGTTAGGATGTCAAGACATATTTTGAAGGTGCACGATTTCATCCAAACACAGACACGCACCGCAATGTGTAAGGGCACCATGCACTGGTGTTTGGGAAGCTAAGGGTTTGGCCTGTGGTGACTCAGCAAACAGTGGAGCCCAGACTAGGGCCACCCTATATGGACCATTTGATCAAAACCATTTGAGTAGTGGGCATATATAGTCAACTTGATTTCAAACACCTCCTTGCACCTAATTTCAACAGACAGAACGCGAGACCTTACTACTGTGAGGAGACAGGGTTGGCCCAGGGGCCAGAGCTAGTTTCCTTTCTCCTCAACACTTTGCCTGTGTGTTGGTTCCAGTTCACTGCTGTGTCTCCCAGCAACCTCACAGCACCCCCAAGCTCTCCACCTTGACCGCAGGCACCGAGGGCTACCGGGAAGGCGTGTTGTGGCTGGACAGGACTGCATGTTTGACCATAAACATTTCCCCAGCACTGCCCTGGCTACGTGATTGGTTTGGAGCAGGGACAAGACTGGAAAATGGTCCCGGGTTCCGGGGGAGGCGGGGTCCAGTCTAGGCAGAGGTCCTGAACACCCCTTGTGGAGTTTCGTTGGAAATTTCCGTGTCTGTCTTCCACTAAGCACCCAAGACCCCACTCCAAACTGACGTGGGGGTGGGGGGGGCGGCGAAGCTCCAGGGAAGAATGAGTCCTGGGAGGATGAAGTGTGGGCTGGGGTCTAGGGGAACAAAGGATGAGCTTCACAGATGTGGTTTTCGGGGTTGGGATGGAGCTGGCTAGAGGGAGGAAGGGGGTCCTGATTAGGGCGTAGGGGTGTGTGTGTGTGTGTGTGTGTGTGTGTGTGTAAAACAGGAAAGACCCCCGGGTAGCATCATGAAAGGCCTGGGCAGGGACTGTGGGATGGTGTTGCAGGGGAGGAGGAGCCAGGCCTGAGGACAAGGAGCCTCCCCCTCCCTGGCACCTAGCAGCCTGTGGCTGTAGAGTCCTTGAATATTTCATTGACGGAAAATTGGATGTGGCTGTGGGGCTTGGGATGTGGCTTCTGGTCTCCTGGCTGAGTGTGGCATATGGTTGATAGGGTGCAGGAGGGAGGCGCCCTCCCCATCCCTTGTTTCCCTGACAGAGGGGGGTGGGGTGGCGCCTGGCCCTCCCTTCTGAATGACATGGGGGTGGGGAAGCTCTTACTCCACCACAGGCAGATGGTCTGCTTCAGGTCTCCAGGACACACTTGCCTAGTCAAGCTTATCACACAGAAGACAGGGGTGTCTCTGTCCTGGGGGGACAGATCCCTCTCTAACTCTAACTCGGGGTGGGGATGGGGTAGAGGTGGGGTACAAAATGCTCTGAGATCAGGAGTGATTAGCTTCCTGGGCCTGGGGCTTCAGAGAGGAGGGACTTCTAGGCTGATTGATGCATTCTTCAGACAGACCCAAGGAAGCTTGAAGACATATTTTGGTTAGGCTGGGCGCTTTCTCGGTATTGCCTGGTGACCGCCTGTGTGTTAGGGGAGAACTGTGCTCCCCAGAGCTTTAAAGGCTGTGACCTCTTAGAAGTAGACCACCTTTCTTTCAAGGTGCCTGTGGGTAGATTCAAACTGCCACCCTTCAGTTCACAGGCAAGCATTACCTAAAAAACCCATCACCATGAAGTTGATTCTGACTGATAGCAGCAATTCCATACGCCTAGCTGGAACTGCCCCCTAGGGTTTCCAAGACTGTGGTATTGACTCTTTAGGGAGGAGAGGGAGTCAGCCAAAAGAGAGAGACCCTCCTTGAGATGAATCGGCGTAGTGGCAACAGCGGTAACAATGGGCTCCGGCAGCCACTGACTGAGGACAGGCCAGTGTTTCCTTCCTTCAGTGAGTTGGTCACTCTGAGTTGGAGCTGATGCCACAATACTTAACAAGTTTTACAGAAGCAGACAGCCACACAGGTCTCCTAAAGAGCAGCTGGTAGGTTCGAACTTTCAACCTTCCAGTTAGCAGCTGAACACTTCACCATGCTACCACCAGGCTCCACTCAAATAGAAGCAAAGTAACTCTTTCTACCTTCAGCTTTAATTTCCCTAGTCACTGCAAAAATAATAAAAAACAAGTAGAATTCCCAATGATATGGACAGAAGGCCTGCCAGGTGGGAACATACGCAGGAGAATGAAAGAACTGGGACACGTAGGGTCTGTTTGATGATTTAGAAAAGGCTGAAGCAGCAACCTTATAAACGAAGACACCGAGGAATAGCAGGAATGCTTCCAACAGCGTGAGGGGTTGTGACAAAACCGAAGCCCTGACTGAGACAGCATGACGGGGGAAGGAGGGGAGGCTGCCGCCCGTGAGACACAAGGGGAATCCTCTCTGGGGTGATATGTGAGCTAAGACCTGATGGAAGAGAAACAAGACTGAAGGAAATCTGGGGAGGAGTGGTTCAGAGGTGTTCGAAGGTGGGGAGAGCTCTTGCAAAGACCCTGAGGCAGGAACGAGTGGTGTGTGGTCCGTGGAAGTACAGCACACCTTGAGCAAGGTGTACTGGGGAGGGAGTGGGTGGAAGACATGCCCACCTCTGTACTCCAAAGCCTTCCCAAGACTTAGAGCCCCTTTGCCTGACCCATGGTCCTTATGGACCCGGACTCCGTATATCTGTGTCCTTGACGCCTGACCCGCAGGGACTCAGTGCAGCCCCTAATCCATAGTGACTAATGGAACTAGAGCCCCGCCCGGAGCTGACTTGTGACATGGCAGGGAGCCACTGGGCTTTAGAAAGTGCCCCATCGAATCAATCCCCCCATGTCACCTGAGATGGCACTGCTGTCATGGGGGTGGCTGGGGAGCTAAGTCCTCCTCATATTTCTTTGGGCAAGCCCAGCCCTGGGGTGGCAGTGGCCCCCCCGGCCTGAGACTTTGGGCTATGAGCGACCCCTCCAGCATGAGGCGGAGATGCGGGGAGAGATCGCCGCTTCCTTGCCTGAGTTCAGGTGAACCACTCGGACAACTTGCTGTGGGGCGGTTTCTAGCAGGGCTCCTACTTTACAGGAAGGAATGGCTGTCTCAAGCATCCCATCCGGGCAGGAATGACAATAGTGGGCGATCATCTGGGAATAGAAGACTAGGCCCCTCTCTGCATGGGAGAGATGGGCCTCGGAGCCCAGTCTGCACCCTCCCCAGCCAGCTCCAGCCTTTACCCTCAAAGGGCAAGCCCCCGAGGCTGCAGGCAGATGCTGGCACCTAGAGAGAGGGCCAGGCCTCCTGAAGGACAAGTACAGTAGTAGAGAAACAGAGCAGGGCTTTGCTCTCAGACCTGGCCTTCATTACTGTGGAGGAGGATGATCGATATTTCCCCCCGAATTCTTATTTCCTCTGCTCTCTGTGGTGCTTCGGTTGTCACGGGGTCCAGACACCTCAGCGCAGGGAGTTGAGAGATCTTCGATTGTCCCTATTTCATACTCTTTCCAAATATGAGTTGTTTTCAGAAGACCTCCCAGGCCATCAGCCTTTCCGAGCCTGCTGATGTGGCTCCTCTCCAAGGCCCAGGCAAACAAAGGGCTCCTGGCTGCAGGCAAAGCCTGACTTGTGATGGGTGGGCGCCCCCCGCCCCGGGGGCTCCCCCCAGGGTTCCCAACAGGGACCACGTCAGTGAGAGATGCAGAGGGCAGGCAGGCAGTGGGAAGGAGTGCTCCTTTCTCCTCTGAATTGGCCTCTCTACCGGTATTTTACTCCTCTGTGAAGAGGGAGAAGCCACTGGTAGGCCCAAGCAGGCCTGCTGAGGTCGCCGAGAAATGAAGTCAGCCTGAGTTATCTTACGATCTTGAATCTTTTCAACTTCTCTATGCCCCCTGCACCCCCACCCCCACCCCACCCCGGGCAGCCAGACTAGGGCTTGTCCTGAGAAAGGGCGGAGCCTGGGGGATGCAAGCAGGTGGGCTGGCACACCCCAGCTTCTTTCTGGACCACAGAGCTAAGAAGCATAGGGGTTCATGCAGACCTAAAAAGTCCAAGGAGTTGGTCTCATGGAAAGTGTGCTGCAGGCAGAACTGGCGGCTACACACCCAGAGGGGGCGGCAAGCAAGTCAGACTGGCGGGGCAGGATCCCGAGATGGGCTCATTCTGCAGGGAGAATTGGGAAACGAGGTGAGCCGAATGATGGGCCAGGCTGGGGCCTACACGAGAGCCCAGCCGTAGAGGGCACTCACCTGGAGGAGGGAGAGCAGACAAGAAGGGGGAGGACATGGCCCCAGGGCTGCAGGCCAGAGGCTCCCTGGGACCTGGCTAGTGAGGACTCCTGCTCACAGAGTACAGAGAATGCAGTTGTGGTGTTGGGCTGGGGCTGCCTGGCTGCAGTAGCTCTGCCCTCCTGTTTCCCTCGGGGAGTCACGGGAATGACCTGGGGCTCTGGAGAATAATTGGTGGCCAGCTCACGTGCTTTAGAGGATCTCCAGCTACCCTCCTACTCTCCTCTGGGCACTTCCCAAAGCCCAGGCTCCTGAGAGGTCGCAGAGAATGGGCTCCCGGCCCAGGCTCCAGATCCTGCAGAATTGGATGTTCCAGAGTGCAAATCCACCCTTCACAGTTGTTCAGAGGTTCCATCTCGGGCATCCTGAGGCTGCATCATCAGGAATTCGGTGTTCTTCCCAGCCCGCTTCTCGCTGCCTCTCTCTCCACACACCTCCTCCCCCGCACCCATTTCAGAATCCTCTCCCCTCTTCTGCTGCAGTCCCTGGCCTCCTCCCCCACCTCGCTTCTCAGCCGGAGCACACCAGGACATGCAATCGTTACTACAGGGAGCCTCTCAGCTAGGTTCTCAGAATCAGTGGTTCCTGCAGACCTGCCCTCCACGTCATCGCTGCCCACAGCCGGATTCCCAGCCCGCCATGGCTAGTGAAACCCTGGGGATGAAACAAGGACATGTGCAAAGACTGCAAAAGCCAGTGACCTTCGCCCAAACAATGCCCTCCCCGGGCTGTCCGGGGGAGCTGGCTCTGGGCTGTAGTCCCAGGAGAAGTTGACTTTGTTTCTTGTGGCAGGGGGCCACAGAGAGGTCATGGCTGCTCAGAATGAGGCGGCACCGGACAGGGTGGGTGTGGAGGGGCATTTTTCCTGAGGGGTGAGCTTCTATTTCTGTGTCTGCACCCAAAGGAGGTAGAGACCACCTCAAATGACTACTCGTATTGAGTGGTAGGTAAAAGCAAAGATGCAAATGTTCATTTTTGTTCCCCCACCCCCTCCCAGCCCAGGGACTGTGGGTTGCATGCAATTACTTATGCAAAGGTAAGCTTGAACCCCTGGAGATCGCGATGGCATCTCTGGGATGTGCAGTTGCTCGGCTAAACACTGAGAGAAGATCCGGGCAGCAGACACGATGTCCCCTTGGGGAGAACGCTCCCGCTGTCCGGAGTGAAGGCAAGAGGGACGAGGAGGGCCAGGAACCTTAAACCCCGAAGTGAGGCACCTTTCTGGGCCCCAGTGCAGGCTGGGCCTTGAACATGCAGCTCCGGCCAAAAGAGAGGCTGTGCTGATTCCTAGGTCCCAAATCCCAGGGGGCCTGGGGGAGCGTGTGGCCCAGCCGGCAGTCAGAGGATAATTGGTCATCGCCGCCCGCCAGGATCTGGAGCCCCAAGCCCAAAGCCCACTGCAAAGCCTGACCCAAGTCCTAGCCTCCCAACCTCCCACTGGAGGGGGAAGCGCGAAAGCGGGGTCTCCGCCCATCCACCCACCAGCCTCGGGTCCTGTTCACTCTGGACTTGGTAATTAGTGGCCAGGAAGTTTAGCATCAGCCTCCGCAAGTGAACGTGGCAGGAGCTCCCTCCTGACAGCAGAGCTAATAAGAAATTTGCTAATGCAATGTATCACTTTAAAAAGCCATATGTCTGCGGGGAGGAGCGCTTCCCCTGCAGCAGTCAGTCTAATTGTCAGAGCGGAGCCTTGAGCAACTCTCTGGGAAGGGGGGAAGGAGGATGTCATCACTAAATCGGTGGTGCATTGCAGCAGGGAGGGGGCTGGGAGGAGCCCAGGACCTCAGCCCTTCTTGCTCCCAGGAAGCCAGACTCTGCAAGTCTGTTCTGGGGACCCACCCAGAGCCAGATGGGCTCCGAGCCCTGAGCTCCAGACCCTGCTGCCGAGGAGCTGTACAGACCTATGCTGGCAGCCGCTCAGCTCATGCCGCAGTGTTAAAATAAGAAGCCGATCCGTCTGCAGCGACGACGGCTGCTCGAAGTCTCAGCCCGAGAGTGTCAACACACCAGACTGCACGCAGCTCCCGCTGGGGCCCCAGCTGATCCTATGGGCACCCTGCTTTTCCTCTCACAGACCCCTGGAGCGGCTCCATCCCGACAGCCCGGCCTGCCACCCATCTGCCTGACCCAGCAAGGTCTCTGCTTGTGCTTCAGATAAAAAGCAACTGGATTGCCCCACCCCCCTCCTTTCTTGTTATTGATTTTGTTGTTTTAATCATTTGTCTTCTTTGTTGCTGTTGACAACATACTGGGCTGAGTAAACATCAATGCAACACTTTCTCCAGGTGCAATTCAGACACCTCGGGGACATTTTTCAACTCACAAACATTCACACTCTCCTTTCCCCAACTGTCCCACCCTCCTAGCTCTCCCTCCACTGCACCCGCCCTCCTGTGCCCAAAGAAGCAAGCTGCCTTCCCCCTCAAGACCATCCGTTCAGTTCCCCGGGTGGTGGAAACAATGAACACTCTTGGCTGCTAATCAAAAGGTTGGAGGTTCAAGTCCCCCCAGAGGTGCCTTGGAAGAAAAGCCTGGGGATCAGCTTCTGAACTTCATCCCTTGAAAACCCTGTGGAAGAGAGTTCTATCCTGATACGCATGGGGTCAACACGAGGGGGTTTGATGCACAGCAACTAGTTCTGATGGGATGGTACAGTGCGGCTGTGACCTGATGACTGCCCCCAGACTGCGAGGCGAGACCTGGTGCCAGACCCTAGGACAGAATTCATGTGAGTCTGCAGCTCCCTGCCCATCCACCCCACCCCCCACCCCTCACCCCTGCAATGAGATGCAGCTGCCTGGGTGTAATGTAGCGGCAGCGGGCAGCTCTCCTGGCCTCCCGGACCCCTGATCAGCACCGAGGTGAGGTAGCCAGAGCAGGGTGCGCTCTCAGAAGCACAGCTTCTGCCCAGGAGCTCCACAGGAGCAAAGATGAAGATCAGATGGACGCCTGAGCTGCACGCGGATCTCAGGGGCCCCTTGAGCACTTGAAATACTTCAGATCCAACCCGTTATTCTAATTGTTTTTCATCTCCCTAGTTCTCTTTCCATGTTTCTTTTCCCAAATCATTCTTAACACCGTTTTTGTCAGATTCGAAACAGATAATCCTGTTGACATTTGAATTCAGACGATGTTGGATTAATGGATCAGTTTAGGGGAGATTTTCCACATTTGTAAAATTGCATCTTTCTACTCAAGTTAGGATATATTTTCCCATTTAATGCAGTTTTACTGCACGAGTACTTTCTTTTTCTTTTCTTTTTACAAGTACTTTCAAAAAGCCCCCATGGACTCTGAATAGCCCCCAGGAAAGGCTCATTTGTCAACGGATTCGCAGAGTTCTGCTCATGAAGAGACTAATATGTTACCTTCTTGGTAGTCAGAAACCATGGTGTTGCAAGTGGCTAAGCATTGGGCTACAATCCCAAAGGCCAGCAGTTCAAACCCACCAGCTGCTCTATAGAGAATTATAGCCCCCGACACTCACAGGGGCAGTTCTACTCCCCGCCCCGCCCCCACTAGGGTCACTGTCGGATAGACTGGATGGCAGTGCATTTGGAAGGTGGTTTGGGGTCCTTGGACAGTCAGGTAAATGGTGTGTCACGGTGGGGCATCCCAGGCATTTTCACACCACCAAACCCACGGCCATTGAATCCACTCTGACTCCCAGGGTGTCTAGACCGGAGCAGAAAGCAAGGTACTTAGCCAAAAGTCACGGGGAATGTAGGTCTTGACCTCTGACCTAGACTCTAGCCTGTGTGGATCCAGCAGCCTCGACTCCAGGGCCAACTCCAGTAAAATGCTCCAGGCTTCCACCGAGTCAGAGGTGTGGACTCCTGGGAGGAGGAGCAGGGAAGAAAGTCCCTGCCTCCAAGGTCCACACCTGGGGTGACCGACCAGAGGGCACAGGCTAGTGCAAGGAACTCTCCCCGCTATGGGCGGCACCGTGCTGAAGCACTGGACGGCTAGCCCAAAGACTGCCGGGTTCGACCCACCTAGGAGCCCCAGTGATAGTGGGCTACCAGTTAAGCTACTAACCGCAAAGTCAGCGGTTCCGACCTACCAACTGTTCCACTGGAGCAAGACAAGGCTTTCTACTCCCACCAAGAACCACAGTTTTGGAAACCCACAGGGACAGTTCTACTCCGTCTGATGGGCTCACTCAGATTCACAATCGAGTCCAATGGCAGTGAGTTTGGTTTTTTTATTTTTAGCGGCTCTAGGAGAAAAAAGGTTGGGCAATCAGCTCCAGGAAAGATTACAGCCTAGAAAACTCTATGGGGTGACTCCACTGGCTCACACACACTGCTGGGAGTCAGAGTCAACTTGACACCACCCATGAACCACCAGGACTAGTAGTCCCTTTCACACCTTTCTCCTGTGGTGGCCCAGGGCCTCATGCGTAGAGGCACTCTGTGTTTGGCTTCATGCTCTCCTGTTGCTGTCTTAAAAGGAGCCTTGGGGCGCTGTAGGGTCGACATGAGCCTGGCTGACTGCAAGGTCAGCGGTTCAAACCCACCAGTCACTCCTCAGAAGAAAGATGAGGCTTGTCTGCTCCTTTAACGATATACAGTCTCTGAAGTCCCAAGGAGCAGCTCAACCCCATCCTATAGGGTCAGTGAGCAGTGGGTTTGGTTTTGATTAGGTTGCTGCCTTGGCATGCTTCATTTTCAACAAGGCCCCACGTCTCCTTTGTGCCCTGGGCCTCACAATTACTTGGCCTTCTGCAATACTTGGAGGCTCTGAGACAGGAAGGAACACCCCAAGTCACATGAGGAGCTGCTGCCCCAGCATTCAAGTGCAGGCCCACCACCGGTTCCTGCTGAGCCTGACCTTCAGCAGCCTCTTCTGCAGGCTCTGCCCCCTCTCCGTCCAGCACCAGGCAAGGCCGCATTTCAACCCGCCTAGAGAGAGGACTCTGCCCCCCTCTCCAGGGCTGGGGTCAGCCCACTTAGCAGACCCTTAGCAAACCTTGCTGCCTGTCACCTGGACTACCTCAGCCACAGGCCTGCTCCGTGTTTCCAGAGTGTCCAGCCCTCGAGAGGAGGAGCAGCCTTTGTTCTCCAGACTCTGCATGCTCCAGACCTCCTGGGAGTCCGGGCAGGAGAACACGTGCAGACCACTAACAGAGGCACATCTGGTCCCTGGACCAGAGGATGCCTGCATGACCGGGGAGGAGAAGGGTCGTAATTCACAAGGACCAAGTCGTCATCATGGAGTGTGATCACAGAGTAGGGCGGGATGCTGGGGCTAAGATCCACCTGTGCCTAGGAACCCTCCCTCTTCCTCTGTGGTCAGCTTGGACAGCAAGGGGCCAGGACACTGTGAGAAGGCTCAGGGTCCTCCGTGGGCACGGTCTCTTCTCTCGGAGGCTGTTCCTCCCGAGACCTGCCCACAGGTGCTCTGGAAGCCGGAGAGGTAGCTGGAAAATGTTAACCTGTTTAACTCCACCCATCTACTGATGCACTCCTCCCTTCATTAATTTAGCATCCATCTGTATGCTTATTTGTGGACCAACTGTGTGAAATGCCAGAAGGACTGCTCAGAAAGGCGAGATATGACCTGGCCCCAAAGGACTTGAATGTCTAGATGTGAATACTAGCACTCCTGAGACAGCCAGTGGACTATGGAATCTAAGGCAGTTATGGTGTGGTGAGCCAATTAGTGTTAAAGTGAAGTTGAACAAATGCTTCCTGAGAACCTGTTGTGTGCTAGAATATGCTCAGTTCTAAGGGGGACAGGATGGTCTTGCACTGGGAAAAACTCAGTTGTAGTTGGGAAATGGAGCCCTGGTGATGTAGTGGTTATATGCTGGACTGCTAGCAACAAGGTCAGCAGATCACAATCACCAGGTACTCCTCGGGAGAAAGATGGGGCTTTCTACTCCAGTAAAGAGGGACCGTCTGGGCAACCCTTGGGGGGGCATTCTACCTGGTCCTACAGGGTCGCTCTGAGGGCAGGGAGTTTGGGTTTTCTGGTTGGTTTTTTGTTTGTTTTTTAGTTGGGAGACACAAATCAATGATCAATGTTGATACGTGTAGGGCACTGTGAGAGCACAGAGAAGGGGCATTTAGCCCATCCAGGTGATACGATGCCGGAACTGAGGCAAGACAACTATCCAAAGGGAAGTCCCAGGGGTTTTCTGGGCACAGAGAACAGTATCAAGTTCTGGCCGTCTGATGACAGAGCTACAAGCAGGGCGTGGTGACCAGATAGACAAGGAGGAGCAAGGAATGAGGTTAGAGAGATCAGATTGTGTAGAGCCTCACTAAAGAAGGTGACCTTGCCTTGTTTGGTAGGTGCTGGAGGCCACCAAGGGGTTTTTAGCTTAACAGGTGACTCAAGGGTGGGAGGATGGGCTTGCGGGTAACAAGACTGCAAGCAGAGGGGCCAGTTGGGAAGCAGCAGTAAGGGTCCAAGTGAAAATGCATGGGGACCTACATGAGCGCACCAGTCCGCATGGTGAACAAAAGAGGATGATAGATCATACTATCCTCACAGCCTGGGGTTCATTTTCCCATCTTACCACCTAGTTCACTTGCAGCACCCTTCCATCCTCAGACTCTCTGGGAAACTGCCCCTGACCACCAAAATAGGGCAATCCCTCTATTGTAGCACAGCATAGCTCTGGTTACCTCCCTAACTCTTCCTAATGATCATTTTAGGGTTATTCCTGACATCATTAGATTGACCTCTGAGTTTCTCATGAGATAGAGGTGAGAGCCATATATGCCTGGTTCACTGCTCTACCCTAGCCTTTGCCTGGAGTCCAGCACCACTCAATAATTTACTGAAGGGCCTCAACAAATATTTATGGAAAGAATGGGTGTCGGATTTTACTGCTACTTGGAAGGTCTATGGGAATTCTGAGAACATCTCTGTGGACTGGAATAACTAGTGTAGACTTCGTAGATAAGAAAAAAAACACAGCAAAAGTTTAATAACACAAGGCGGCAATACAATAGCAATGACAAGCCAATGTGTGATAGGTGCCAGGTGAACAGTGCAAATACTTTATATGCAAGGATGAGAGTGTATTACTGATGGCATTTCTGTCAGCAAGTAACCAAAAAGACCCTCAAATTGGCATTAGCTGTAGGAGAATTTATTATCTCTCATAACAGGTTTAGAGAAAGAGCAGACTCAGAGGTATTTGATAAAGCAGCTCAATGAGTCTTCTCCATCTCTTTGCTCTGCCATTGCTTGGGCTGTGGGCAGGATGCCCACAACAATTCCAAACATAAAAACATCCTACTGAAGGAGAGATGATCTCCTCTAGGTTTCTTTTCCAGGAGCCGTCTCAGGAGATTTCCCGAGCAGCTCACAGGCCAGATTTAGGTTGCCTGCCCATTCCTAAACCAAGTACTGATGATGCGGGTGGGATTTCTGTGACAGGACTAAACCAGCTGCAATCCACTCCTCGGAGCTGAGAAGGAGTCACTATCTGTTCAGTTACAAGGGTGGAGTCAACACGCCACAAAAATCAAGATCGACTAACATGAAAATGGATGTTGGCTGAAAAACCAACACTTTTCACTACAGTCCACCCCTTTCTAAAGCTAATATCCATGCTCTTTATCCCATTCAATGAGGTTACTCTGTGCTGAAATTGTCTTGATGGAGGAGGTGGGACTAAGTTAGGTCTTTAAAGAAGGGTAGGGCTTGTAGAGATGGAAAACAGGCGAAGCAAAATGGGAACCTGGAGGGAAGCAGAAGTCAGACTTGCACCTTAGGAATGTATCTCTAAGGGGGAGGAAGGGGGAACCGATCGCAAATGATCAACACATAACCACAAACACACCCCTCCAGGGGGAAGCACAACAGAAACCATGGGGGAAGGGAGACAGCGTAAGATATTAAAATAATAATAATTTATAATTTATCAAGGGGTTACAAGGGCGGGGGTGGGGTGGGGAGAGGAGCTGATACCAAGGGCTCAATAGAAAGTAAATGTCTAGAAAAAAATTATGGCAACATATGTACAAATATGCTTGATACAATTGATGTATGGATTGTTGTAAGAGCCCCCGATAAAATGATCTTTATATATATATATGTATGTATGTATGTATACATATTAGCTGTGGTTTAAACTAAGACAATAGTGTATAATGGGAAGAGCTGAGTTGAATTTCTGGGGAAAAATATGTGTGTGTTCATATCTTGATTCTGCTGCTCGTTTCTGACCTCTCCAAACTCAGTTTCCTTCTCAGTGATATGGGTTGGTAGAGGGTCTGCCTCCCTGGAATGTGATGGGAATCACACAAGACTTTTGGGGACCAACTGTACAAAAAAGGCCTGACACACATTTGTCCCCTTCCTTGGAAGGAAAACTATCCTAGAAAACACTTTGAGTTGCCACCACAAACTTCCGTCCTATTGTGAAATAGAGGCCTGTGTTTAAACTCCAAGACTTTAAAAGTCTATTTGCATTTTGACTGGGGGCGTACATGAAAGTTTGGACTCTCTTGGTTTCTTTATTTCTCGCTCTTGACCCCTTTCAAGAGAAACTCTGGCTGCAGAAACCCATGTGAGATACAACCAGAAGGAAGGTGAGAGGATAAACGTGTCTAGATCAGGAGTGGAAAGATGGGGCCATCTGAGTTCTAACTGCCCAAGAGGTTAGAGCTGTTCTTAAAGGTCACAGGTCTTTTAGGGAATCTGGGGAATGTTATGGACCCTTTGAACAGAAAACTGTCCATAGGCATATCGATCAGCGCATTTGCTGTCCAGGGGGCACTCTGGACATTCAGAAGTACCTCCTTAGAGTAGAAAACGACAAGCCCTGACTTTGAGTCTGGATGGTCAGGAGCCTTTGTGGTGCACTGCCTAAAAGTGCCGGATGCTAACCCAAAGGTGCATGGTTTGAACCTGCCTGCTACAACTCTATAGAAAGGGCGGGTAGCCTGCTTCTGGAAAGCTGACAGTCTTGAAACCCAATATGGCGGTTCTGCAGGGTGGCTGTGAGTCAGAATCAACTGGACCACAATGGGTTTGGATGATCCAGGCTTAGTTTCTGCAGACAAGCAGAGAAAGAACGGGCTTTGCCCAAGGACAAAATCACTTAGTGACCTGAAGCTTCAGATCAGAGCTGCCTGCTGCTGTCTCCCACATTTTCTGGCTCCAAGATCCAGCCCAGGCCTGGGTAAGGTGTAGGGCAGGGGGTGGTGG